>NC_037673.1:155775294-156075294 GCF_003255815.1 Theropithecus gelada
AAAAAAAAAAAAAAAAAAAAAAAAAAAAAAAAAAAAAAAGAATTTTGCTGAGAAAGCTAAACACATTTCCAGCTTTGGCAGTAATTTCAGACATTACAGGACAAATGAAAACATTTATTTCTGCAGAAAATTATAGTGACAGATTGCTATGCTATGGTTAAATATTTGTCAGTATTTCCATCTTACCCTCCAATTTTCATAACTTCCTAGTTCAGATAGTTAAAAAGCTAAAGGCAACCTAACTTGGCACACTATTAATAAAAGCTTTTCAATAATCATGTCAACCATTCCCATAACCCAAATATTTTATATATATAGCTACCAATAATACAGACTTAACATTTTTATAGATAAGTACTGCAATTCTGATTATTTCACATGAACAAGATCATTTTCATAATTTTCCTACGTAAGAAAAAATATTATTGTGAAAATCAAAACTAAATATCATGTCCTAAGGGGGAAAAATGCACTGAAAAATAAAATCTCTAATCTTTAACATTTATTGCAAACCACACCACTGAGGAATCTAAATTTCTCAAAGCCCATGATATGATTATTATTTTTTAATCCCAGGAAAAAATACACCAAAATATTCACAGAAATTGTTGGTAAAGAGTTTAATGCATTTTAATGTGTATAAGCCATCTAGATAACTTCAGGAATCACATTGGAAATACTTTAGTGGGCAAACTGATAACCCAACACCCTCTTGGGAATTTATTTCAAAGTAACATGAATAGATTTTCTCACAAACCACCACCCACCATGTGAAAATCACCACGTACTGAGATGACAGTATTACTGACAGTCTTTATACTGCAATCGAAAAGTAACTATTTTTCTATATTCTGGAATCCAATATACATCATTACCTCTGTTTTTATAAGTAACAAGGAGGGAGGAGCTATTACTGATTTAACACTCGTAGCCCATATTTATTTCATTTGATTTGGAACCTTTCCCTTTTTTCAATGCTTTGCTATTTTAAAATGTGCCCATTTTCACCATTTATTGTGGCTCCTAAACAGGTAAGAAGAAAATTTAAACTAAACAAATAACTAATCCTGCTTTAGAAATCAAGGTCTGCTGGGAAAAAAACCTCTCTAATCTGTACAGAGGATCATCTCTATTACAAAAGTCCATTAGCAGAATGGTACATGTTCCCTCTTTATTTCCACCTACCACTCCTGCCTAACAAATATAGTAAGAAACAGAAAACAGGACATATTTCTATTTCCATAAAGAGAAAATACTGGGTTCTGAAAGCTGTCAATAAAGAATAATATCCAAGATCCCCAACTCTACTACATAGTCAACTCGAGACTGAAATGTTTTTAACAAGGACTTTGGATGGAATTAAGCATGTCCATTTAATAATGAATCTATTGCTTACTAAATGTTTCGTTTATTTCTATACGTGAATGTTATTTTAGCAAGTCAGTGGCAAGCTGGTCATGTATAAGGGCACTGAAGAAACAAATTTAATACATGGAAAATCAAAGAAAAAAATTCCAAAACCTTATCACTTTGAAACTTTGTAAAAGTGTGCATGATAGTTACCATCACAAATAGGTACTTTACACACTTTAGCACCACACACTAAACCAACATCAAAACAAAACTGTAAAATATTCGTCTTCTTTGCAAGTACTTGCAATTACTCATATCACTGTATCATACAAACACGAAGTAAAATGGAGCCTTCTCTCCTGATCTGGAGAATACCTTTATAATGTTACCCAATTTATCTTGTTCCAGATTCACTGTCAGGACTAATCAGCACATTCTAAAGTACAGGGGAGCTCAATATTCTCTTAAAAACAAAATACCAAATAATCCTAGAAAATAGGCAGGAGAGCTAAAAACAGAAAAAACCGAAAGGTTTAACACACCCAAAGCCAAATATATAAACTTCCAGGCCGGGCGCGGTGGCTCACGCCTGTAATCCCAGCACTTTGGGAGGCCGAGGCGGGCGGATCACAAGGTCAGGAGATCGAGACCACGGTGAAACCCCGTCTCTACTAAAAATACAAAAAATTAGCCGGGCGCGGTTGTGGGCGCCTGTAGTCCCAGCTACTCGGGAGGCTGAGGCAGGAGAATGGCGTGAACCCGGGAGGCGGAGCTTGCAGTGAGCCGAGATCGCACCACTGCACTCCAGCCTGGGCGACAGAGCGAGACTCTGTCTCAAAAAAATAAATAAATAAATAAATAAACTTCCTATACCGTTTTATCTTCCATGCAAGATTTTAAAATTTCCTCCTTGAACTTTGAAAGGAAAGTAATACTTCAACATGATGTCTCCGCAGGTAACATAAACTAAATGTGACTCAAACTTAAAGATGTTTTACACAGTAAAACCGCCAAAACCAAAAAAAAAAAAAAAAAAAAAGCATTTCTTTCCAAAAACCACAAGAGAGGTTCAACAAATGCTAACCAAAAAGGGAACCTCAACGAGTTCATTAAATGACTTTCTCAGGCTTCGAAGCAGCAATCGGTACTTAAGAAAACAGTAATGTCTTGTAGAAGTATAATGTTGTACGATTTACCATTCAAATTTTGGGGTTAGAAAACACAGGAGGCTTCACTCCACACTTTCCTGAAAATATGGGATTTTAGTTTTGAATACGAAGACAACATACAAATCGTCCTGAATAAGAAAAATGTAGGTTTTTAAAGTCACAGCTAATCTCTGAAGAACTGAAAAACTCATTTTTCATTTCTCTTATTTGACACAGTTCTTCAAAAAAAAACCAAAAACAAAAAAACTCACACCTCCGAAACTCTTTTTTTTTAAAAGACAAAGAAAAAACAAGAATGACACGTGACCCAACTTAAAACTATTCAGTACAATACTTCTACACCTTCCCCCAAAACAGAAAAACAAAAATCATCATTCACCATTATCTCCTTTCTTTCTCCCAACCAGTTAAAAAAAAATTCTACCATCAACTAAAACTGATCTTAAGAAAAGCAAATTTTCGGGCTGTCCATCTGTTAGGATGGTAGGCCTCATTGAAAACGTTAAGAGCACAGAGCTAGAGCCTAAAATTCTAAGTAAAAGCCCAGAACTGAGATATCAGGAAACAGAACGCATTTCTTACATAAGCAATGGCACATGTTTTAAATATAGCTGGTCCTCCCCACTCCCACTCGTTGCTAGCCAACTTTGTATGTACCTGATCTCCACATAAACTACTAGCAATTCTGTGGTTCCTAATCATCTCCAAAACCGCAAAGACACGGAGTCCATTCTGAATACAAAGGCCATCTTTCAACTTAAGGAACAGAGAGAGGAAATAAAACTGCTACCTCTGCCATTGGGCGCTCAGCCTGGGTCACGACTGCAGCACCGACAGCTCATTCTTTTGGGCATGATTCAAGATTCAGTAAAACTGCACACTTCGTATTTTAAAAAATAAAAAGACACACAGCCCTCTCTTTCCCTTTCAGACTAGTTTCCTGTTTACTGCAGACTGCGACGCAAAGCCATCCATTAATCTTTGATGCCTGCTCACTGCACAGGCCCCTTCCTCTCTCCCCGCACCTCCTCCCACCACGCCTGCTGATCTCAGATGCGTTTGAACTACAGTAACCCCAACCCAGCTCGCGGCAAGCAGGCAGCGCAGCAGCAGCAGCAGCAACCGGGCCGCCGCCGCGGGGCTAAGAGATTACGTTCAGCAAAAACTCTGCCAGGAAAGAGGCTCGGGAGCTCCCCTCCTATCTCGCCAACGGTGCCGACTGTGTCGCGCCACGCCACGTACCAAAAGGCTCGCGAAGAAAAACGCGGGCGAAGTTCAGCATCCCCGAACAGAAAGCGAACTCATTCCAGAAGGGGGGTTAACGGGTCTGAGGGTCCTTGGGTAGGGAAAGCAGAACTGGAGGGAGAGGACAGAAGGGATGGCAGCGAGAGAGGAAACCACGGGGACAAAAAAGAAGGGATGAGCAGCCCTCTTACTATAAAAAGGGACTGATGGACGGGATGCAGAGCAATGGGTTCCCCCTCGAAGAATGGACTGGCAGGCCCTTCCGCACCCCCAAACAACCTCGCACCACCTGAAAGCGGGGAGCTTGAGTTTGGGGCTGCGTAGATCAAAGGGTAAGACGAAGAGAAAGAGGGAGGGGAGGCTGGAAGCAAAGTGAACAAAGAGGCAAAAGAGGCAAAGTTGGAAATGGAAACGAGAAAGGGAGCTGGAAAGGGGCCGCTCTGGAAGGCTCTTGAAAAAGGCCTAGAAATGGGATGCTGGGGAAGCAAAGGGGGAGAGCCCCGAGGAAGGGCATCTCAGGAATGTAAGGGACCTCTCCAGCCCTGGAAAGAGGAAGGGATGGGAGGGCGGGGAGGCGGCGGCCGAGGCCCAGGAGGTGGAGCAGAGGGGGCTTCGCGCGGGGCCCGGGAGGGGAGACCAGGGTCGGAGGAAGGCGAGGACGGCGGAAGAGGCTGGAAGATGGGAGGGAAGGGTGCTACAGGTGAAGAGGGGATGTGGACTCCTCCGAGGCTAGGGAGAAGAGGGAGG
The DNA here is from genome assembly GCF_003255815.1 of Theropithecus gelada. NCBI lineage: Eukaryota > Metazoa > Chordata > Mammalia > Primates > Cercopithecidae > Theropithecus > Theropithecus gelada. The sequence continues at coordinate 155,779,809 of NC_037673.1, forward strand.
TGAAGCGAGATAAAAAGAAAGGAGCGAACAGGGAGAAGGGGAAGGAGCCTGCGACGCGATGGGGGAGGGGAGGGAGGCCGTGGGAAGCGGCCGGGGGCCGCGGGGATGGGAAGGGGCCGGGCGGGCGGCGTGGTCACCTCAGGCTGCGGACTCCCTCCCTGGGGAGCGGTGCTGCCGGCGGGCGGGCTCCGCAACTCCCCGGCTCTCTCGCCCGCCCTCCCGTTCTCCTCGGGCGGCGGCGGCGGGGGCCGGGACGGCTCGGCTCACAGCGGCGGCTCTTCTGCGCCGGACCTCGGATGCTGCTTCTGGGGAGGCGGAGGCAGCGGCAGCGGCAGCGGCCCGGCCCGTACGGTCACCATCGTCCGCTGCACTAGGCGCTCGCGGGCCGAGCCCCTCAGCAGCCGGCGGCGGCGGCGGCCATGGCCTCCTGCGTTCGCTCCTCCCGCCCCCGGCGCTCTGCGGCGGCCGCGGCCCGGCTTCCGCACTCTGCGCCTGCGCGCGGCCCCGCCAGCGCGGCGCGCCCCTCCCCCGCCCCTCCCGCGCGCGCCCGCGCTCACTCACAATCGCGCCCGCGGAGTGCTTTCCTCACCGCCTCCGGTGCGTGGGCGGGAGACATAAGCCTCGCCAAATCGGTACAGTCCGGCTCCGGCGGCTATGGAGAGGCGTCCCGCGGCGACACCTGTACGCGCACTGTGACACGCGCCATTCTGACACACGTGCTCTCTCACTCGCAGACACCACGGGCCGCACGCGCTCACACCCACACTCACCTGCAGGGACCACGTGGGAGAATTTGAAGGCCTGATCCTGCCCCGGTGCCTTCGCTGTAGCTACGATGCGAAAATTCGTTTTAACCCCGTCACTGACTGTACTGACTAGACTGTCAACTCCTTGGCGTCTGGTATGGCTCAGCGGTGCTCAGCACCGAGTGCAGGCACTCAGACCCCTGTGGAGTCAGTGAGTGGATGAATGAATGTATTGGAACTGTTCACTGAGTATCTGTAACAATTTTGATCCCATGGTTTGATACAAAGAATTTTATTGCAGTATGAAACCCGGTCTTGGCCTAAGATTCAAAACAGGTTAATGTATATTTTCCCCTCCCCAAAGTAGAGTAATTCCACTTTTTCTGTCTCTGTGCCAGTCTCTATCACAGATGCACAATCCTACCCTAATTTAAATGTCACCACCTTTTAGGGCAGGAACTGTTCCCCACAATACATAGCCTGAAGCATATTGTGTGTTTACACAACGACAGTCTTCTGGGCTTGACAAAACTTACCATACCCCTGGGCTTGACAAGACTTCTCATTCCCCGTTTGTCTGCCACTGCCTCACCACGACCCTCTGCAACCCCCACTTCTATCTCCCCTGTCTTCCACCACCACCAAAACCCCTCCACTGTTTTTCGCTTTCTCTTTTCGTTAGTTCCTGGGGAGCCAGTTGCTATGAGAACCTAGCCTGGCCTTAGATGTTGAAAGAGCCAGTGGAAGATACACACCCAGTGATGGGTAAGATGTTGCAACTATACAGGGTCATGCTGAAATTGTGAAGCCTCAACTTCTTCATGTGCAAGAGAAATTAATGTACTGTAATCTCGATGTCTGTGTTGAGGACCCTCCTTGAAAATTCAAGTCTCTGGCCTCTGTTCTTTGAATGGTAAACCCCCAATTCTGAACACTCTTGTATCTTGCTAAAATTGTGAAAGCCAGCTCTGTATTTAGAAAATGCAACCCCTGGAGGTATCAGTCAACCAAACTCAGAGTAACTTGCCTTCCATTAGTTTGAAAGCTCTGTAGGAATCAAGTGTTTAAAATGTGTGGGAATTGTGTACATAACTCACTATAACCACCTTTCATCCAGGTGCCTCAGACTACTTCACCATAGTCATTAAGCCTGTTACATACCAGGGAGGCAGTTCGTGAGTCTCTTTATCTAGCCTAGTAAGTAAAAAAAGTACAGAGGCCACATGAATAATGACTGGAATAGGAAATGGACCAAGATAGCAAGACCTTATCCCTTGATCCCCTCCCTGTTTTAAAAACTTTGCATCTGACTGAGTCAAGAAAACCTAAGGCCAGAAACAGATTACAAAGAAGTCAAAATGAACATAACACTAAATTCTAACTTGATTTGTTATTCTTGTATAAATGGCAGAATCCTGAAAATGTGATTCTTACAAGAAGTATGGTTGCTGGATTTGCGTGGTTTTTTGTTTGTTTGTTTTTGAGATGGGAGTTTCACTCTTGTTGCCCAGGCTGGAGTGCAATGGTGTGATCTTGGCTCACTACAACCTCCGCCTCCTGGGTTCAAGCAGTTCTCCTGCCTCAGCCTCCCGAGTAGCTGGGATTACAGCCATGTGCCACCACACCGGGCTAATTTTGTGTTTTTACTAGAGATGGGGTTTCTCCATGTTGGTCAGGCTGGTCTCTAACTGGATTTGTGTTTTAAACGGAGGAGAGACCTACTTCAGCTCTTACCTTTCCTTTTTTTAAAGTGGGGGAAATGGCTTCAAAGCCCTGTAACCCTCACTATGAGTATTCTGGACTTGTAAAAGCAGGAAGAAGTCACATGTCTTTTTACCTTTTAACTTAATAGCAGCTGCCTGTAAATGCTGAAGTTCAAAACAAGTAAAGAAAATTACTCTGGTAATGAAAGGGTTACTGCTATTATAGTGCTGCTAATCCAGTTATGGGAAAGCTCCACATTGCCAGAAGCAGGTAATCAAACAGAACTAAAAAGAAACGCAAAAGAAAAAATAAGTGGGGGTGGGCCGTGTGAAGAGAGGGCAGCTCAAATAAAAGAGCTCAATCAAGTGTAGAGGAAGTACTTTCTAGAGGCACCCAAACCCACCCGAATCAGGAAAAGCCAGGAGCTAAATTTGTCATTAAGCACCTGGAAGAAAATGTCTAAATACCACAGCTTGGTCATAAAAGGAACTTGCCCAGGGTGCTAGAAGGAAAGAAGTGGTATGTTTATAACTGCCCAATGGCAGACTACTCAGGAATCGAAAGGTTATCTTCCTTCCTGTCTAAATGCATCCAACATTGAGGAGGAAGTCAGCACAAAGTTTGAAAGAGTGCATATATGTTCCAGTTCTAGCCATTCCAAAAGGCTCGCTCCTGAATTCCTGATACAGCCAACTATTGCTGATAGTCACATAGAAATAGTCTTCTGTTGCAAATCCGCAGACAACTGATGGCCAGTTTATTATGCACTGCCTTCTAAATCTAGAGAATATCATATAACAGATTTCACATGATGGGGCCAAAATCCAAAGAACCATGGATAGCCAACACTGGGAGTATGAGGGAGAATTTTCATGTCTTCATTTATTCACACACTTTTTTGTTCCTAATGTTTTCTGGGCACTTTGAGGTTTTCTTTATCCAATTCAAACAACCAGATATTCAAAGATAACCAATTCAATAATCAACTTCCTAATTAGAAGAGTCTAGATAATATATAGAAGCCATTCAACCTGGCTACCCTCCTGGTTTGATTTTGAGAGCCAACTCTACAAGGAAAACTATAGTTTTGTTAGGCAACATTATGCAGTAAAAGGAGGTTCACTCTATTTTTCATGTATATGTGTGTGTGTGTATATATATATACACACACACAGCTTATTTGACATATAATCCACCTGTTTAAAAGTGTACAACTCAGTGGTTTTTAGTATATTTACAGAGTTGTATAACCATCACCACAATCAATTTCAGAACATTTCATCATAACCTCTCGCTGGGGAAAAGAAAACCCATATCCATTAGCAGTTACTTACCTTCTTGTCCCAGCCCTAAGCAATCATTAATCGTTCTGCAATCACTAATCTTTCTGTCAGATTTGCATGTTCTGGACATGTCACATAAAGGGGATTATACAATATGTAGTATTTTGTGTCTGGTTTATTTTACTTAACATAATCTTTTAGGTCCATGCATGTGTAGCATGTATTGGTACTTAATTTTCTTTTCTTGCCAGATAAAATTCCATTGTATAGATAGATATATCATGTTTTGTTTATTCATTCATGAGTTGATGGACACGAGTTATTTCCACTTTTTGACGTTTATGAGTAATGCTGTTACGAACATTCACGTACAAGTTGTTGTGTGGACACATTTTCATTTGTCCTGGTAGAATTGCTGGGTCGTATGGTAACTCTATGGTTTCACTTTTTGAGGAACTGCCAAATAGTCTTCCAAAGCAGCTGCATCATTTTACATTCCCACCAGCAGTATATGAGGAGAGATTTACTCTTGGATTCAGATGCCTCCTATCTGTTAACTATGGGACCCTGTGCCAAGTGTATGTAACTTAAGAACACCTCCATTTATTGTCTGTAAAATAGGGATGGTGATAGTATCTACTTTGCAGGGTTGTTGTGAAAAATAAATGAAATGATGTGTGCTAATATTCTTTGTACCTCAATATTATGTATGCAATATTCAGATAAGGCTTACAGCTCTTACACTGTGACCAGGTCCTGGATTCTTTTTATGTCTCACGTTCTCTTTCTTGTGTTGGCTAAATCTTCCATTGGTTCTTTCTTTTTGTATCCCAGATAGCTGACAGTAAATCCCTGGGATTACAGGTTTCCTTTTTTAGGTCTAGCAGGAAAGAGAAACTTTGCTCTTCCCATGGTTCAATCAAAACCTCTGGTGTTTAGTCTTACCCCTGATTGGCCCAATGTGGCTCAATCAAAACCTATGGCGTTTAATCTTACCTTCTGTACTATGAGGTACAAAGTCCTCAAGAGTTTCCCCTCCTTTTTTTTTTTTTTTTTTTTTCCAAGACAGGGTCAAGCAGTCCTCCCACCTCAGCCTCCTGAGCAGCTAAGACTACAGGCATACGCCACCGCACCAGCTAATTTTCGTGTTGAGACAAGGTATTGCCATGTTGCCCAGGCTGGTCTGGACTCAAGTGATCCACCCACCTCAGCCTCCCAAAGTGCTGGGATTACAGGCATGAACCACAGCACCTGGCCTAGTTCCCTTCCTTCTGTCTGTAGTATTTGGTTGTCAACTTTTATTCTCTAATAGGGTAATAAAGATTAAATTGTAACTTTATATTAACACTAAGTGATTCATACGCATAGCTGGTGCTGAATAAACACTTTTCGTGGATAATTGAAAACAGCAATAGAACTTATATTGTTTTAACACCAAAATAAATTTATTTCTTTCTCCCTGGTATGGAACTAATACCTAGGACTATAAGAAGAGAAAGCATAGAAATAAGTCAGCTTTTTTGTTTGTTTGGAATTTTCAGATTTTTCTGAAAACATTTTTTATTTCCCCAACATTTTAAGAGTTTCAAACATAAAGAATTAAAAGAATATTTTAATGATCACCGTATGCATACAATCTAGATTCAACAATTGGTAATTTTTGCATGTTTTCTTTACCTATGTGTGTGTGTCTTTTGCTAAGCTATTTTAGAGAGCTACAGACATCAACACAATTCACTCCTAAATACTCCAACCTGCTGCTTCTAAAACTTTTACCAATTACCATTACCGTACCTAAGAAAATGGAGTATAGTTCTCTAAATCCTCTACTGCCCAGTCAATACACAGATTTTCTCAGTTCACCTCAAAATATCTCTAAAGAAGATCCAATCTGACAAGCCAGCTTTGCTTTTCATCAATCTGAGCACCTGTGATTGTTTAGAATCACTAACATTGGCAGAAAAAAATTGCATTTTTGCTGTTGTTCTCAGATTTTAGCTCAACTGGTACCTCTGTTCTACCCAGCTACTTTCTTTGCCTTGGTTCTGATTAAGCCTGAGGTAGGGAGTAGTGCACAATTGTGTGTTGTTGTTTATGTGTGATGATACTCAATTAAATAAAATGGACATTGATTGTCATAGACATTTGTTAGCTACCTCCTCACTATTCTTCTTCTCCTGTTCTTCTTTCAAATACCAACTTGAACCTTGAATAAACAGGTGGTCTGTTGGCCATTGACCAGGAATGGGATCCACCAGTTTATCCTTTCTCCCTTAGTGCTTAGTCCAGGGAAGGACCTGTGAGCCACATTGGGCCAATCAGGGGTAAGACTAAACACCAGAGGTTTTGATTGAACTATGGGAAGAGCAAAGTTTTTTCTTTCCTGCTAGACCTAAAAAAGGAAACCTGTAATCCCAGGGATTTACTGGCAGTTATCTGGGATACAAAAGGAAAGAACCAACGGAAGATTTAGCCAACACAAGAAAGAGAACCTGAGACATAAAAAGAACCCAGCACCTGGTCACATTGTATGAGCTCTAAGCCTTATCTGAAGCCAGCATGCCCACCCTCTCACTCTTTAATTGATATTACCCAATAGGTTACCTTTTCTGGCCTAAGCCAATTTGGGTTGTGTTTTCTATTATTTACAGTTAAGGGTCACAAGGCATTCAATCCTTATAATTTGCTTGTCACCCATCCCTGGGTATAATATGCTGCTATGAACATAAGGAGGTAACTAATAATAATAATGTTAAGTACATAAAAACACAATTGTACAGCTCCACATACTCTTATGAAATACAACCATTTAACCACTGTCCAGAAATATAAGCTTGTCCACACCCCAGAAGATCCTCACATGCCCCTTCATTCACAGGTGTCTCACTAGGCCCAAAGGTAATCATTTTCCTGACTTTAGTCACTTTCTTTTCTTTCTTTGACCATCTAACTATGAATTCCTAAAAACTGTAGTCTAGTTCTGCCTATTCTTGATTTTTTTCCTTTTTTTTTTTTTTTTTTTTTGAGGCAGAGCCTCTCTCTGTTGCCCAGGCACGATCTCGGTTCACTGCAACCTCTGCCTCTAGGTTCACATGATTCTTCTGCTTCAGCTTCCTGAGTAGCTAGGATTACAGGCATGCACCACCATGCCCAGCTAATTTTTGTGTTTTTAGTAGAGACGGGGTTTCACCATGTTGGCCAGGCTGGCCTCGGACTCCTGACCTCAAATGACCCATCCACCTTGGCCTCCCAAAGTGCTGGGATTACAGGCATGAGCCACCATGCCCAGCCTAGATATTCTTTTGTGACTAACATTCTTTTCTGCTTAACATTGTGAGATTCAATTATGTTCTCGTGAGGCTACAGTTATTTCATTTTCATTGCAGTATAGAATTCTGTCATATGAATAGAACATGATGTAATCATCCTGGTACTTACAAACATTGAATTTATGAACATTAAAGTTTCAGTTTGGAACTACAGGTATGGTGAATCATGCTGCTATCAACATTTTTGCACTTGCCTTCCTGGTGACCACATGTACACATTTCTCTTGAATTGCTGGGCCACAGGGCTACCTATCTTCAACTTTCTTAGGTAACTCCAAACTGTTTTCCAAGGTGATTGCAGCACTTTACTTGCCTAACAGCAATCTGGTTCCTGTTGCCCTGTCTCCCAGCCTATGATTGGTGGTGTCAGACCTTTTAATTTTAACCTTTCTAATGGGGTTTTTAACTTGCATTTTCCTAATTGCCAATAAGGTTAAGTACTTTTTCGTATTTTGGGGGCCTTTTAAGATTTCCTTTTTGATGAATTGCTCAAGTTCTTTTACCCAGTTTTCCCTTGGGTTGTCCTTTGCTTGTTGTTTTCTTTTGTAATTCTTTTCATATTATGAATGCAAGTCTTTTGTCAATTATGTGTCAAGCAAAATGTTCTGTTATATAGCTTCCCTTTTTAGTCTCAAAATGATGTCTTTTGAGGAAGATTAATTTTTAGTTTAAATTTAATATTTTTTATGTGTAATGCTTGTTTTAAACCTGTTTTTTCTGTGCTCTACAGCACCATCTCTGTCATAAAGTGAGTGTGCATATCTGAATAGATCTGTTTCTGAACTTTCTATTCTATCCCACTGGTTTCTTTGTTTATCCTTGTGCTGACACCAAACTGTTCCAGTTACTCTAAGAAGTTGATATGTGGTAAAGCACATCTTCCTACTTAGTTTTCTTTGTTTTGTTTTGTTTTCGGGAGGTTCTTGGCTCTTTGCATTTCCATATCAATTTTGGAATCAGCTTGTTGAGTTTCCCAAGATCCTGCTGAAGTTTTTAGTTTCCACATAGAAGTCTTACATATCTCTTATTGCATTAATTCCACCATACTTGGGTTTTTTTTTAATGCTACGGCTATTGGTAATTTACTTTTACTTTTTTTTTTTTTTTGAAGAGAAGTCTCCCTCTTTCACCCCGGCTGGAGCGCAGTGGCACAATCTTGGCTCACCATAACTTCCACCTCCCCAGGTTCAAGTGATTCTCCTGCCTCAGCCTCCTGAGTAGCTGGGATTACAGTTGCCCACTACCATGCACAGCTAATTTTTGTATTTTTGGTAGAGATAGGGTTTCACCATGTTATCCATGCTGGTCTCAAACTCCCCACCTCAAGTGATCCGCCCAACTCGGCCTCCCAAAGTGCTGGGATTACAGGTGTGAACCACCACACAGGCCGGAAATTTGCATTTTATTGTATGTTAGGCTTTCAGGATATAACAGCAAATCTCAAGAGTTTCTGACCCCAAGACCTTCCAATGTCTTGGAGCTGGGGCAGACATATAAATGATGTGGGTTGGTTATCACAGATATACAAAGTGGTGTGGGTTTGTTATCACAAATATGCAAAGTGGTGTGGGTTAGTTATGATAGAGGTGAAACAATGTTACCATGAAAATGCAAATAGTGTGAAGTGGGTGGGATTAGCCCATTTGTGAGTTCTTGAGGTGGTGGGGAGAGACATTCTGAGTGTTGAAAAATACACAGGAGTCAGCTGACCGGGTGCAGTGACTCACGCCTATAATCCCAGCACTTTGGGAGGCCAAGGTGGGTGGATCACCTGAGGTCAGGAGTTCAAGACCAGCTTGACCACCATGGTGAAACCCTATCTGCTGAAAATACAAAAAGTAGCTGGCCGTGGCCGGGCACGGTGGCTCACGCCTGTAATCCCAGCACTTTGGGAGGCCAAGGCGGTTGGATCACCTGCGGTCAGGAATTTGAGACCAGCCTGACCACCATGGCGAAACCCCATCTCTACTAAAAAAAATACAAATATTAGCCGGGCGTGGTGGCATGCACCTGTAGTCCCTCCCAACTACTCAGGACTCTGAGGTGGGACGATGACTTGAGCCCAGGAGGCAGAAGTTGCAGTGAGCCGAGATCATGCCACTGCATTCCAGCCTGGGCAAAAAAGCCAGACCCAGTCTCAAAAAAAGAAAAAACAAATCTTCAAACAACCCATGGAGAGTCAACAGCTTCTCACAATAGTTGATCAGTTATAAAAAGCCAGCTAGCTTCTACCAGTTAAGATATGAGTAGCAGTGGTGCCGATTGTTCAGATTCTATGAAATTACTGCTCCTATGTGTTATATATTCTATGATGTGAAGCAACCTGTGCACCCTGCAAACCAAGGTCCCTTCTAAATCAATGCGTGGAGTAGTTTTATGGAGTAATAGGAGAATCGGTGATGTTATGGGTCCTCTTTTATCAATTATGTCACTTACTGCTGCATATGCATACACTCTTTTTAATAAACTGCTATATCTTAAAAAAAAAAAAAAAAAAAGATGTGCAACCAGAAGAGAAAGAATCAAGTTTAGGCACCTGCCAGATGCAGACAACCTGAAGACCACCAGCAACCTGCATTGCCTCAGCTGGCTTCTGCCCAAGTGCAGCTGCTGGTGCCTGGGGAGGATTTAAGTGGGGGAGAGAGAGCATAAGGTGACCACAGGCCCTCACAGGTGCAGAGAACTCTCACTTTTTGAATGGAGATTGAGGCATTTAATTAATATCTTGACACATTTCTAATTACCAAAGCCAGACTGATTTTTTACTTAAAGTGAGTAGGACTGCCCACTAATTAAGAATTCTTGATATCTGTCCAAGTTTCCATTGGAAGGCAGAGAAAAATTACTCCTTCTGAATACTTAAAGCGATAGTGAGTGATAAAATCAGATTGCATTTTGATTGCATCATGAATCTTGTGAGTTACTTCCAGAGTGTAAAGTTCATATAAGAAATGATACACAAAACAATTGCGATTGGATCTCAGATTTACAGAGGGAATGGAGGGAAAGATGAGGTAAGCTGGGGCCAGTCCAGGAGTTAAGAAGGAACTTTTCATGCCATGCAAAGGAGTTTGGACTTTAACACGGAAATCAGGGAAATGCTGAGGAGTTCACTTAGAAGAGTAACATTTAGGGTATTTACTATGTTTTAGGTCCTGTAGTAGGTGGTTTACGTGAATTATCATGTTTAATTATCATGAAAAACCTATGAAGTAGATAGTATAATTATTGCCATTCTGAAAATGAGAGAACTGAGGCATAGAGAGGTCAAGTAACTTGTCCAAAGTCACACAGTTAGCAGCAGCAGAACTCAGATACAACCCAGACTCGTCAGGGTTCTATGTGTATGTCCCCCATTATGCTGCACCTGCTTTCTGTCCCACTGATATGCCAGGATAGGTGATGAGTTTATTCAGAGTCTAGGACTCAAGCCCCACTGGTGTCTCCTTAGTAATGAATGAATGAATGATTATTTTACCTGAAATGACTATACAAACAAAAGGCAATAACACTTCAGGAATCTTCCCTGTGAGTTTTCTTTGTTTTTGTTTTTTGAGACAAAGGCTCACTTTGTTGCCCAGGCTGGAGTGGAGTGGCGTGATCTCTGCTCACTGCAACCTCTGCCTCCCAGGTTCAAGCGATTCTGCCTCAGCCTCTGGAGGAGCTGGAACTACAGGTGTGCGCCACCACTCTCAGCTAATTTTTGTATTTTTAGTAGAGATGGGGTTTCACCATGTTGGCCAGGCTGGTCTTGAACTCCTGACCTCAGGTGATCCACCCGACTCGGCCTCCCAAAGTGTTGGGATTACAGGCGTGGGCTACCGTGCCAGGCCCCTGTGAGTTTTCTTTGATGTCTGATATGGTTTGGCTGTGTCCCCACGCAAATCTCATCTTGAATTGTAGCTCCCATGATTCCCACATGGGAGGTAATTGAATCATGGGGGCAGGTTTTTCCCATGCTGTTCTCATGATAGTGAATAGGTCTCATGAGATCTGATGGTTTTATAAAGGGCAGTTCCCCTGTATACGGGCTCTTGCCTGCTGCGACGTAAGACATGCCTTTGCCCCTCCTTCACCTTCCGCCATGATTGTGAGGCTCCCCCAGCCATGTGGAACTGTGAGTCTATTAAACCTCTTTTTCTTTGTAAATTACCTAGTCTCAGGTATGTCTTTATGAGCAGCATGAGAACAGACTAATACAATGTCTCCACATTGTTTCACAAAATAAGAACGTTTGCTTTGGGTCATAGACTTCTGAGAAGAGTGCGGCTAATGAATAACTCTTTCTAAATAGGAAATGGAGGTGGCGGCTAGGAGAGTGCAGACTAGAGTTACTCTAACTGGGTTCAAAGCCTGGTTCTGCCTCTTACCAGCTGTGTGACCTTGGCCAAGGTACTCAACTTTTCTTTGCCTAATTTCCTATTTAATAACACCTACCTCGTAGGATTTTGTGGTTAGATGTGTCATTATACATATAAAGTACTTAGAACAATGCCTTGCACAAGGAAAGCAGCATTGCTATGGTCTGAACGTTTATGTTCCCCCAAAATTCATATGTTAAAATCTATTCTCCACTGCAATAGTATTAAGAGGTGGGGTCTCTGGGAGGTGACTAGGTCATGAGGGCTCTGTTCTCATAAATGGGATTAGAGGCTTGAGGGAGCTTGTTCGCCCCTTCTGTCATGTGAGGACACATAGAAAGCACTGTCATCAGGAACAGGCTGTCACCAGACAACCGTTGCTGCCTTGATCTTAGACTTGCCAACCTCTAGAACCGTGAGCAATACATTTATATTGTTTATGAATTACCTTATCTAAGACATGTTGTTATAGCAGCCCAAACCAGGATAAGCACTTATTATCATCATTGTTGTTATTATTACTTTTTGGCTTATCATGCATATACCTTCACTATTCAAAGATACTAAAGATACTATCAGTCAATATTTACTGAACACATATTCATAGCATCTGTTAGATACTAGGTGCCATATAAGTGAATTAGAACACACAATTCCTGCAGATGCTAAGTGTGATGTAAATGAATGGGAACATAATTTCTCCCTTCAAGCCTCTTATGACCCAGTTAGATAGATGGACCTACGTATGCTGCCGTGTTATAAAGCTGCTCAGTACATATTTTATCCCTTAATTGATTATAAACTCGTTCTGGCACAAGCCACAGTTTATTTCTTTTTGAATCCCTCACTCCTTCTCTCTTCCACTTAGAAGATTGTCTATAGTATGTCTTCAGCTAATTTGTCATCAACATCAACTTCCAAAAAACTCATTTTCTTTTTTTCCTTTTTTTTTTTTTTTTTTTTTTGAAGACAGTCTCGCTTTGTCACCCAGGCTGGAGTGCAGGCTCGATCTTGACTCGCTGCAACCTCCACCTCCCAGGCTCAAGCAATTCTCCTGTCTCAGCCTCCTGAGTAGCTAGGATTACAGGTATCCACCACTGCACTCAGCTAATTTCTATAATTTTAGTAGAGACGGGGTTTTACCATGTTGGCCAGGCTGGTCTCAAACTCCTGACCTCAGGTGATCTGCCTGCCTACTAGGCCTCTCGAACTGCTGGGATTACAGGCATGAGGCACTGCACCTGGCCACAAAAACCTTATTTTCAATAATCTTTCCTGCTGACCACTCCTATTAAGGTTCTGGTCCTGTTTTCTTTTTTTTTTTTTTTTTTTTTTTTTTTTTTTTTGAGACGGAGTCTTGCTCTGTCGCCCAGGCTGGAGTGCTGTGGCCGGATCTCAGCTCACCGCAAGCTCCGCCTCCCGGGTTCCCGCCATTCTCCGGCCTCAGCCTCCCGAGTAGCTGGGACTACAGGCGCCCGCCACCTCGCCCGGCTAGTTTTTTGTATTTTTTTAGTAGAGACGGGGTTTCACCGTGTTAGCCAGGATGGTCTCGATCTCCTGACCTCGTGATCCGCCCGTCTCGGCCTCCCAAAGTGCTGGGATTACAGGCTTGAGCCACCGCGCCCGGCCTGGTCCTGTTTTCATAGTGTCTTTACTACAGTGTTCTTCTTAGCATCAAGCTTCCAATCCACTGACCCTACCAGCTCTTTACATCTTCCCCTTATGTCCTTCCATCTCTCTTCACCCACCATAGGTTCTATGGTGTGTCATTTAAATGTGCCACTTACAAGGATTCTTGGCTGTCTGTCTGCTCTGCACCTGCACCTGAGTGGTTAATATTGCTGGATAAATCACACAACCAATCACAGATCTCAAATCTGAGCCTTCAGGCGCGCTCCACAATCCCACTGCATTGTCCTGATACATTTGTTTCCCACTCCCAGAGGGGCATGCTCTGCTTTCTTCTCAAACCTTCCACACCACCCATCCTCTCTCTTCCACTATTTTCAGCTCAGTGAGTAGCTGAGAAAATCGAAGTGATCCATCAAATCCCTTGTATATCCACCATGAAATGACCAGATCGTAGCAATATTTTAGGCCTTCTTTCTTGTACCCTGGCAGAGGTTCCCTGGCTTCACCCATAGATCAGATCCTCTACTAGCAGTCCGAATCTCAGCCTCTTGTTTTTTATTCCAGCATTTAAAATCTGAAATAAATCCCTTTCTTTCTCGTACCATCAAGTCCCCTCTCTACTGAGTCATTTCCACTAGCATACAAACATGATTAGAATGGCAGTTATTTTAAAAATGTGTCCAAACACAGTGGCTTGCACCTGCAATCCCAACAGTTTGGGAGACCAAGGCAGGAAGATTGTGTGAGGCCAGGAGTTTGAGACCGGTCTGGGCATCCTTGTAAGATCCCATCTCTACAAAAAAAATTTTTTAATTAGCTAAGCATGGTGGCACACACCTTTAGTGCCAGCTATTGGGGAGGCTGAGGCAGGAGGACTGATTGAGCCCAGGAGTTCAAGGCTGCAGTGAGCTATGATTGTGCCACCGCATTCCTGCCTGAGTGACAGAGTGAGACCCTGTCTACAAAAAAAAAAAAAAAAATTCCTCCTTTGACTTCATGCCTCACAACCTTCAGCTCCACTTCACTGCAAAAAATATCCTAAAAAGTTGTCTATAGCAACTGCCTCAACTTCCTACCTTTTATTCTCCCCTTAATCCATTTCAATCAGAATTCCACCCCAAATATTTCACTGAAAGTTTTCTAGCAAGATCATGAAAGACTCCTCACCAAATCCAGTGGTCCCTTGTCAGTACTGATCTTATTCTACTTGTCACCAGCCATTTCAAAGAGTTCACCATCTCCCCACATTTTGTTTGTTTGTTTTGTTTTGTTTTGTTTGAGATGAAGTTTTGCTCTTGTGGCCCTGGCTGGAGTACAGTCTCACAATCTTGGCTCACTGCAACCTCTGCCTCCTGGGTTCAAGTGATTCTCATGCCTCAGCCTCCCGAGTAGCTAGGATTACAGGCATGCGCCACTACACCTGGCTAGTTTTTGTATTTTTAGTAGAGATGGGGTTTCACCATGTTGACCAGGCTGGTCTCGAACTCCTGACCTCACGTGATCCACCTCCCTCAGCCTCCCAAAGTGCTGGGATTACAGGTGTGAGCCACTGCACCTAGCCAATCATCTCCCCCCTTTTAAAAACACTTTCTCCTCCTGATTTTTGCATTAGATGCCTAAGGCTGCTGTAACAAATGACTACAAATTGAATGGTTTAAGATAAAAGAAATTTATTCCCTTACAGTTTTGGAGGCTAGAATTTCAAAATCAAGGTTTCAGCAGGGCCATGCTCTCTCTGAAGTCTTTAGGGAAGAATCTTTCTTGACTATTCCTAGCTTTTGGTCACTCCTGCCAATCCTTGGTGTTCCTTGGCTTGTAGCTGCCTCACTCCAATCTTTGCCTCTGCCATCACATGGCCTTTTTGTAAGGAGCCCAGTCACTGCATTCAGGACCCACTGTAATCAGTACGACCTCATCTGAACTTATTAGATCTAACTTATTAGGTCTGTAAAGACCCTATTTTCAAATAGGGTTACATTCTGAAATTCCAGATGGGCATGAATTCTGGGGAGAATACTGTTTAACCTACCACAGTTTCTGTGACTGCATGCCTTCCCGGTTTTTCTTCTACTTCATTAGCTGTTCTTTCTCACTCTCATTTGAGGGCTATTTTGCCTTAGCTGTAAGTGTTAGAGTGACCCAAGGCTTGGCTCAGGGCCCTTTTGCCTTCTCTAAACACACTGTCTCCTGAGGGGATATCATCCACTCCCATGGTTTTAAAATTCCATACCAAAATTTATGTTCCAGCCCTCAGCTGTACCCTCAGCTGTGTCCAAATCCCAGCCTCCTATTGATGATAGTAGTTAACACTTACTGGACACTCCCTATGTACCAGACACTGTCTTAAGGTCTTTATATGTATTAACTCATTTAATCCTCACAACAAATTTACAGGGTGAGTACTGTTTTTATCCCCAATTCATAGATGAAGAAACTGAGGCACAAAGAGGTCCAAGCCTACATAGGTAGGAGCCAGGATTCGAAACTGGGTAAGCTGAGTCCAGAGTCTGGTCTCTTTACCACTACCTGTTCTGCCTTTCCTCAGGGATCCGGGCTTATATATTCCAACACATACTCAACATCTGCACCCAGATGTCTAATAGGCATCTTGGAGGTGAATTAAATAGAACGTTGGACTCCTGCCCCTTACTTCCACCTTAATCTTTCCTTCCCTGGTCCCACATCTCAGCGTATGACACCACCAACCCAGATCTGGAAGTCAAGTTCAAATTTGATTCTCCTGTTTCCCCATTTACCCTAGTCTTCATTCCCGTGCCCAGCCAATCCATCAACAAGCCCTACTGGCTTGATCTCAAGCATAGGTCTCCAGTCTGTCCACTTCTCTCCATTTTCACTACCGTCCTAGTTCATGCTGAGCTATCATTTCATGTTACTGCAATTAAATTCTACGTAGTCCTTTTGCTTTCACTTTTGTAGTCTACCCCTAACCCAGTGGCTAGATAAATTTTTGAAAGGTAATCAGACCATGACATGGCCCAGTTTCAGAGCCTTCCACGTGTCCCTCATGTTCAAAATGCATACTCCTATTCCTTGCCCACAGGACCCAGCCTGACCTGGCACCTTTGCCTCTCTGCCCTCATCTCTTACCACTCTCCTCCTTAGTCCTCCAGCTTGAGTCACAGGCCTCACTTATGCTTTTCCAGGAACGCCAACCCATGCTTGCATCAGGCCCTCTGCACCTGTTCACCCTCCTGACAAAAATGGTAGCAGAAATGCTCCATCCTCACATCTTCCCTTCATTCAGACTTTGGCTCAAACATCACATGCTCAGACAGGACTTTTCTGAATCATTACTTTTTTTTTTTCTTTTAAGACAGGGTCTCACTCTGTCACCCAGACTGGAGTGCAGTGGCACCATCTCGGCTCACTGCAACCTCTGCCTCCTGGGTTCAAGGATTCTCCTGCCTCAACCAACCAAGTAGCTGGGATTACAGGTGCATCCCACCACTCCTGGCTAATTTTTGTATTTTTAGAACGGGCAGGGTTTCACCATGTTGTCCAGGCTGGTCTTGAACTCCTGACCTCAGGTGATATGGCCAACTCAGCCTCCCAAAGTGCTGGGATTACAGGTGCGAGCCATGGCACCCAGTTTAGGACTTTCCTGAATCACTAATGTTGTTCTGTTGTCCCCTGATCACTTTCTATCACACACTGCCCTATGTTTTTTGTTTGTTTTTCCTTTGAGACTGGGTCTCGCTCTGTCGCCCAGCCTGGAGTGCAATGCCATGATCTCAGCTCACTGCAACCTCTACCTCCCGGGTTCAAGCAACTCTCCTGCCTCAGTCTCCCGAGCAGCTGGGATTACAGGCACCTGCCACCATGCTCAACTAATTTTTGTATTTTTAGTAGAGATGGGTTTTGCCATGTTGGCCAAGGTGGTTTCGAACTCCTGTCCTCAAGTGGTCCACCCACCTTGACCTCCCAAAGTGCTGGTATTACAGGCGTGATCTGCTGCGCCCAGCCTGTTTGTATTTTAATAGCTTTTATCACTATTTAAAAATACCTCATTTATGTTTTATTTATTTGGACAGAGAGCTTTTCATTTACATTTGTATCGCCAGTGCCTAGAATGGTGTCCAATACAGACTAATTACTCAATATATATTTTTAAAGGGATGAATGAATGAAGCTGAGTGTATAGACAAGTGAGGTCAATCATGGAAGGTTGTAGATCAGTTTTAAGGCATAGTTTGAAAGAGGGGAAGATGTTTTATTATAGTGGAGAAAGGACATTTTTAGCAAAGAAAACAATATATTCAAAGAAATGATCTGGTCTTGAATAAGTGACAGATAGAAGCTGATAACTGTATTAATTCAGGTGATATAGAAAGTTGGTGACTACAGGAATAAAATTAGCTTATCAGAGCAGGGAGTTATCACTTAGATATTGAATGTCTAAGGAGTTTAAATTCATTAATGACTTCAACTTTATTGATTTTCTTTTGGATGCAGGTTTTGTCTAGGTAGTTTTTGTACAATAATGAACAAGCAAGATGTAATCCCTGTCCTCGTGGTATTTACAGTCTAGTGGAAAAACTGACATCAAATACTATTCCATAAACATTAATACAAATGGTCAAAGTGTGTGCTGAGCTAATATTTTGGAAAATTACTCATTGTGTGTTTTGTCCCCAGCATTACTTGTTCTCCTTTGGCTCTTACCCATTCAATCAGCTCAGTTTTCTGCATGTATGACGCAGAAGATAGATGAATTGCAGAATCCAATGTATAACTAACAAAAACCTTGTCCTAGCCCTTGAGTTCCAAAATCCAAGTTTTCAGTAGGCATAGACTCTAACTTCTGTCATGAATAGTGATTTGAGAAGATACTCAATGAATCAGAGCAAGGCTATTCTGGCCCAGAGACTGGCAGCTTTTCCTGAGGATGGAGGAGAGTCAGAGGGAAGTGATTAGAACTTAGGTGGTGTTGGGTCTTTGCAAAATGGAGCCTCCACCCTATGTCATTGCCCAGGCCAAGCTCCAGGGGATGACAAATTCAAGATTAGTTTGGACTTCATAAGAGGAGAGGAGACTGGTGCTCACATTCTCCAGGCCCAGCCCAGCAAGTTGACCAACATTGAGCAGAAATGGCTTTGTAGATGCCTTTGCACTTGGACTTTGAAACCTCACAGATTCTGCCTTTGCTTCTTTTTGGTGTAGAAGAGCAAAGTGATCTCTAGGCACACAGCACAGCATTGTTTTTCTGACAGCAAATCTTTTTCCAAGGACCACCAATTCTCCAATTCTTTGATACCAACTGGGTGTCCAATAATTCAACTCAACTCTGACACCAATGACCTGGAGTCAGTGCAGACCCCCCAAGTTATGGGCTCAGTTGCATAACAGTGCCTCCACTTCACATGTTAGCCAGATATGGGGCTCCAAGCTAACTGAACCTTTGCTCAATCAACTACAAATTTGGGGATTCCCATGACCCTCCCTGTATTAGTTCATTTTCACGCTGCTGATAAAGACATATCATGCTGATAAAGAACAGCATGGAAAAGAACTGAGCACCTGATTCAATTACCTCCCACCAGGATCCTCCCACAACACACAGCAATGCAAGATGAGATTTGGGTGGGGACACAGCCAAACCGTATCACTCCCCACCCTCCACCAGGTTTGATAATTCGCTAGAAAGACCCACAGGACACAACCACTGCAGTTTTATTATAAAGAATATGATTCAGAAACAGCCAAATGGAAGAGATGCATAGGGCAAGGAAGGGAGTGGAAGGTGGACAGAGCGCCCGTGCCCTCTCTGGGCATCCACCTGCCCAGCACGTCAATATGTTCACAAACTCAGAAGATCCCTAAACCTTGTTTTCAAGAGATTTTACTGAAGTTTCATTATGTAGGTGTGATTGATTGGCCATTGGTGAATTGGCTGGAACTCAATCTCCAGCCCCTCTTCCCCTCCCCACAGTTAGGGGTTAGGGGATGGGGCTGAAAGTCACCTGGTGATCAGCTCTATCCTGAATCTCTCTAGAGGTTAAGAATTCTCTCATTAGCATGTGGTCAGGTATGATTCAAAGAGGCATGCTATGAATTACAAAAGACAGTCCTATTAGGAAATTCTAAAGGTTTAGAAACCCTTATTCCCTGTGTAACTACTCCACCCAAGGCAAGTCTCAAGCTGTCCAACTTGATGTCACTGGGTTCACCTGGAACCCAGATGAAATCTCAGGAGGAAAGGGAAGGATGAGTACTGACTCTATCATTTTCAATTCGTGTTGAATAAGGGTTCAAATTATCAATTAAAGCCTACTCGTCCTTTCCCTCCCTCTCTCCCTTCTTTCCTCTCTCCCTCCCTTGCTTCTTCTCTGCCTTCTCTCTTTCCTTCTTTCCTTCCTTCCTTTCTTTTTTCTTTTCTTTCTTTCTCCTTCCTTCCTTCTTTCCTTTTCTTTTTCTTCTTTCTTTCTCTCTTTCTCTTTCTCCTTCCTTCCTTTTTTTTTTTGAGATAGAGTCTCACCCTGTCACCCAGGCTGGAGTGCGATGGCATGATCTTGGCTCACAGCAACCTTCACCTCCCAGGTTCAAGTGATTTCCCTGCCTCAGCCTCCCCAGTAGCTGGGACTACAGGCGCATGCCACCACGCCTGGCTAATTTTTTGTATTTTAGTAGAGATGCAGTTTCACCATGTTGGCCAGGACGATCTCCATCTCCTGACCTCGTGATCTGCCTGCCTAGGCCTCCCAAAGTGCTGGGATTACAGGCATGAGTCACCGCACCCAGCCTCTCTTTCTTTTGTTCACAAAGTCAACAGTGGCTGAGTGCCCATGTGTTTCATGGTGCTTGTCTAGTATATTTTTAAGAGGTGGCACTAGGGTGCTTCTGCTAAAATGGGTCTGTTGTTCATGGAGGAGCTGGGGGTAATGGTTCTGGAAGTGTGGGGAGACCAAAGCTGACAGGGATCAGCCCTTTCAGTCCAAGTGGACACTGCTGCCTACATTATCTTCCTCACCTTCGTCAGCACCGTGTTGTTCTTGCTGTTGCTCATTATCATCCACTGTTGCTGCAGCTGCTGCTCCAACTCCCCTAGATCCCAGAAGGTGAGCCCCCAGAACAAAAAATTCCAGTGGGGTGGGTAACTTGGCCCTGGAACCTTAACACCACGAGTCCCTGCCAGCCCTTTCCTGTAGGTCCTGCCTTGTAGCAACAATCCCATGCCTTGTGTTTACCTAGAAAAATTAATCAATTAAATTAATAGTGAGTCACATGTTTAGAAAATAAGAATTTTTGCAGACCTGCGTTTGTAGATTGAGATCCATTCCTGTCATTAAGACTGATCCTACCATTGTAAATAGAGCTATACAAAACTACAAAGAGATTTGTAGAATCCCAACTGGGTTCTATTTAAATATCAGTAAGAGCTGAGCTTGGCCTGCTTGGAAGAATAAGATAATTTAGAATAGAATAAAGCCATTCAAAGAGTAAATCAATCCAATCTCAAAGTGAAAGAACCTAGGAGAGGGGTTACAGACCCAGATTTCATTAGAATTAGGGATGTGAACATGGGACCCTTTCTGACTATGAAATTCCTATAACTAGGCCTCATATCTGGGCCTCAGTATGTTGGGAGAACACAAAACCCTGAATCCCAGCCAAATCCAGGGTCAATTTGTATCCTCAGTGACCTCCTCCTGAAAAATAACACCAAATGTTTGGTGTGGTATAACTATCTGCTTCATCTGCCCATTTTAATTCTAGGAGGATCTGTAACTGAAAATAAAAGAGTGAATTACGAAAACTGATTAAGCCAAACCCATTGTATTCATATATTCATGGTAAGTTGAGAAATACCTTGTGCACTTGCTATTTAGAATATATGTAATGATTTGGAGAATTTATTAATAGCAGATGAGCAAATCAAACAGAATTGATTTATGATTTAATATATAATATTTAATTGAATAATTGATTAACTTCTGACTTTAAGTTCAATGTATAAGAAAACTTTACTAAATTTAAAGATATTATTGGAACATTCAGAAGAACCTAATATTCACCAAATTTATGTTTCATCTGTTAGAGTTACTTAAATTATTTTTGTTACACAGTTGAATGACTTGAAATGAAAACAAGTATATTAAATGTATGAATGTAATTTTTAAATGTTTAACAATTAAAACTGGCCAGGCACGGTGGCTCATGCCTGTAATCCCAGTACTTTGGAAGGCCAAGGTGGGTGGAACACAAGGTCAGGAGTTCAAGACCAGCCTGGCCAATATGGTGAAACCCCATCTCTACTAAAAACACAAAAATTAGCTGGGTGGTGGTGCGTGCCTGTAGTCCCAGCTCCTTCAGCGGCTGAGGCAGAAGAACTGTTTGAACCCCGGAGGCAGAGGTTGCATTTGCAGTGAACCGAGGTCATGCCACTGCATTCCAGCCTGGGCGACAGAGCGAGACTCTGTCTCAGAAAAAAAAAAAAAAAAAAATTAAAATTAAGTTTGTAAATGGGCTTGCACATTAATCAAAGTCCCCCTTAAAAGTGACTGTTAAAGTCTCATGTATTCATTAATAGAACAATGTGATTTTTATTTTGAATTTTAAAGCTTAAGGACAAATAGTTTTTTGATCTTATAACCTTAAATGGAATATTAATATCTAAAAACCAAACTCATCATAAATCATCTTTTCTGGTCATAAAAACTGCCATCACTCATACCTAAACCCAAGAATCACTTTCTTATTGTGATGATTTAAACAGATGCAAACAGCAAGCACATCTTGTCACCTTTGCGAGGCAGTTGCTGTGCCCCTCACAGTAAATTTGGAGGTTCTACATCCCCGGTGAAAATTAAAAAAAAAAAAAAAAAAAAAAGCCTGCCATCATTGACACCAAAACACTCATAATGACAGTACCCACTATAATGCTGAGAAGTGAGAAAATAATGTGCCATGACAGAGACTAATTGAGGGGGCTTAATTTAGATCAGGGGTTCAAAGATCTCTCTGGAGAGTGCCTCATGAGCAGAGACTTCAGAAAGAAAGTTTAACCAGAGGAAGATGAAAAAGAAGAGCGGTCCATGTGGGATCCTAGAGAGAGCTTGGTATGACAGAGGAATTGAAGGAAGTTAGGAAGTTCAGAGAAGCTGGAACCAAGTGAGTCAGAGGGAGAGCGGCATGGATGGGACAGGAGAGGAAGCTGCAGTCAGATCATGCAGGCCTTTGGAGACCAGGTTAAACCATATGTTATATAAACACAAATATACAAATCCCTAAATGTAATGGAAAACCTCTGAGGATTTTAAGCAGAGGTCGGGGTGCTGAGTATGGTTGAATAGCCTGGGTATTGCACAACTTCATGTTGCACCAGTGGCATAGTTCCTGGTGTGGTGCAATATTGCCTCCGGGCAGGTAACACAATCAAATTGGTGTTAAACAATTACTCTGATTGCTGTAGGGAGAAGAACTGTAGAGGTAAGAGTGGAACCAGGGAGATCATTTAACTAGTTAATGCAGACTCCAATCAAGTAGCCCAACATAGTATTTGTGGTGATAGGGAAAAGCGGACAGACTGTTTTTTTTTTCTATTTCCATGGTAGACAGTAGAAGTCTGGGTAGATTTCTGAATCTGAGAATAGCCTGTCTTAAATGGTGCTTGAGAAAAATTAATCGTCCATCCAGAAATGTGCTAGAGCTGATATACAGCAGCTTGTATTGGTTCAGTACAGACGATGGGGTCCACCTTTCCCCAGCTCCTCATTCAGTGACATCAAGTTGATAGCTTGAAATCTGCCTTGGTGGGAATATTTACACCATGGAGACTGGCAAACACTACCAACAGAGCTTCTTTCCCCAGAGAGCTGACTGTGAAACATTTACCAGCACACCAGTGCTTCCAGAGCTTTTTGCCATCTCAACACTAGAACACTATTTAAAGAATCACTGCATATAATATATGATGTCAAAGAACATTCATACGGTTCTTATGAAACCTTAAGAAAGGAATGGTTACGAGAGACACTGGGAAGAAAATATCTGTAAAACTTGGTGGTGCTTTGTAAATGGTGGGCATGGGAAGAGAGGAGCAGATCGTATTTTCTTTCCTGGAATAGGAATCATTTGAAAGCACATCTCTTTGATGAAGATTATAGAGAGAACATTTCACAATTTGGTTCCCTGTCCTCTGTATTTTAAATGTCTCTGCTTCTGCTGTCAAGGATTTCAAGTGCCTTTTAAAAATTCCATGTTGTGGTAGCTCTGAGTTCTGAATTCTATCACTATTTACTGGTGCAGTTAAATGAATAGAATAATAATTGAATACCAGACTCTCAGTCACTGTCTTGCAAAAATGGAAGCTCTGCAGAGAGCTGGAGAAGAGCATGCTTTAAAACTGAAAAATGTCTTCCACTTTGTAAATTTGTAGAATCAAGGCAGTGGTGTTGAAGACCGACCTGAGCCTTCCATATATATGTGGAAGGTTCACATAAAGGTTTCTAAAGGGTACCAGGAAAGGAAGTGGAGGGAGACCCTAAGGCCATGCTCCAAATATTATTTTTCCCATGAAAATTAGTGTTCTGCAGAATTTAAAGCTTGTGTCACAACATGATGTAAACACCTTTCTCATCAACATTGTGACAAGTATTTCCCTAGATCCCGGAGATATGAAAATGAATAATGTAGTGTTTCCTCGGATCTTAGTGAATAAAAAAGTGAAAAAGACTACTTCATTTGGCACACAGTAATTGAGAGAGACAAAATCATGAACAGATTAGAGTACAATGTGGCCAATGCAGAAATTTAGTATTTAGAAGATACCATGGAAGTCCAAGGAAGGGCATGTGACTCAGCCTTGGGTGAGCAGGGACAGCTTCCTGGGGGAAGCGATATTTAAGTTGAATCTTAAAGAGTAGGGGTAGGCCGGGCGCGGTGGCTCAAGCCTGTAATCCCAGCACTTTGGGAGGCCGAGATGGGCGGATCACGAGGTCAGGAGATCGAGACCATCCTGGCTAACACGGTGAAACCCCGTCTCTACTAAGAAATACAAAAAATAGCCGGGCGAGGTGGCAGCGCCTGTAGTCCCAGCTACTCGGGAGGCTGAGGCCGGAGAATGGCGGGAACCCGGGAGGCGGAGCTTGCAGTGAGCTGAGATCTGGCCACTACACTCCAGCCTGGGCGACAGAGCGAGACTCCGTCTCAAAAAAAAAAAAAAAAAAGAGTAGGGGTAAACTAGATACAGTGTATGTGCGGAGTAGAAGGAATTCCAGGCAGAGGGAAGAACATGAGAAAAGACACAGAAATGAGGAACAACAGAGTGATTTGGCCTTGGCTGAAGGGCAGATAGGGATAAGGAGAGGAGGGTGGAGGCCTTCAAGTTTTCAGTGGAGTACCAAGGAGTAGGGCAATGTGAGTGAACCATGCTGGGTGCAGACAAAAAGGGGGTAGACTGTCTGTTGAGTATTAGAAAACAATAATAAAACTGACTATATTGCCAACGATTCTAAACAATGATAACACACTCCTCTCTATCAAGATGGCTACCCGCTGGGGGCACCACTGCATGTTTTTCCTGAAGGTCTGGGGCAAGGAAATGATGCAGTCAGACTCCTGAGCTGTGCATATCTGGAGATGCCAGCCTCAATAATATCTAAGTGAGAGAACCTTTTCTCGCATCCCCACTCCCGATCCTAGACAGATAGAGAGTGCCTCTACTAAACATCCTCAAAGCACTGAATATTTTTCCTTAATAACCGAGCAGTTTGTAATTATATCCACCACTGAAGAGAAAGAATGCAAGAGAAAAATACAGATTTTCAGAAGATATATAGAGTTTGGGACAAGTTGAGTTTTATTAGCTTGTGGGAGATCAAAGACAGATATACAGCAATGGGACATGGATTTTGGACTAAAGCTGTAGGTTCAAGAGTCATTAGTATAGAAGTGGTGGTTAAATCCTTGGGAGTGGATGAGGTAACCTGGGAAAAACTGAGAAAGACAGTGGGCCAAAAATGGAATGCTAGAAGCTGAGTATTTCATGGACAGATGATGGAACAAATATCAAAAAAAAAAAAAAAAAAAAAAAAAAGACAATGAAGAAATGCTCAGAGGCCTAAGAAGAATCTGGACAACACAAAGTTGTGGCAAGATTTTCCAAGACCAAAGGAAGAGAAAGAACTGGAGATAATGCAGAAAACTAAAATATCAGGAAGTGTCTATGAGAAAGAAGTCAAACCTATGGCATGTGTGCTGGAAGGTAGTTGGGGAGAAAATGGGGAGGCAATGGCAGAAACCCTGGAAAAATCTGGGAATGACAGAATCCCATCTGGGATTCTCTAGAGGGACAAAACTAATAGGAAATATGTCTATGTGAAAGGGAGTTTATTAAGAAGAATTGACTCACACAATCACATGATAGGCCATCTGCAAGTTGAGGAGCAAGGAAGTCAGTAATGGATCAGTCTGAGTCCCCAAACCTCAAAAGTAGGGAAGCCAACAGTGCAGCCTTCAGTCTCTGGCCAAAGGCTCGAGAGTCCCTTGGCAAACCACTATTGTAAGTCCAAGAGCCGAAGAACTTGGAGTCTGATGTTCGAGGGCAGGAAGCATCCAGCACTGGAGAAAGATGAAAGCTGGAAAACTTAGCAAGTCGGCTTCTCCCACCACTTTCTGCCTGCTTTATTCTAGCCAAGTTGGCAGATGATTGGATGGTGCCCACCCACATTGAGGGTAGGTCTGCCCACCGGGAGGATTTCTCTTTGCCTCTGTCCTTCAGGGATGTCCTAGAAAGGGGCTGTAGTGCTGCAGCCGTCCACTTTTGGGGGGTACCTGCATATCGTGCAGAACCATCTGTAAACCAGGCCCTAGTCTTCTCTTCCTGTGTAGACTGATCATAGGGAATTCCCCATGAGGCCATCGCTGCAGGCTTGGGGAGAGAAGGCAGGGTGGCAGGAGTGGAGACCATGGGCATTTGAGCCATTTCCTTATGTAACTTACTTGTGCCTTCTAAGCAGTTCAGGTTGCATGGTGACTTGATGACCCATAATCAAACCTTCAGATTCTAGCAAAGCCCAGGAACAAGCCAAGAGCTGTCTCTCAGAAGGAGAGTAGTTATCTGCAGAAGATGGCAGGGCCTTGCTCCAAAATCCTAGAGGCCTCTGCTGTGATTCACCTATGGGGGCTGGCTGAAGGCTTTGAACAGCATCCCATCTGCCACTGACACCTCAAGCACCATTGGATCTGCTGGGTCATATGGCCCAAGTGGCAGAGCAGCTTGCACAGCAGCCTGGACCTGTTGCGGAGCATTCTCCTGTTCTGGACCCCACTCAAAACTGATAATCTTTTGAGTCATTTGATAAATGGGCTGGAGTAACACACCCAAATAAGGAATGTGTTGCCTCCAAAATCCAAATAGGCCCACTAGGTGTTGTGCCTCTTTCTTGGTTGTAGGAGGGGCCAAATAAGGTAATTTATCCTTCACCTTAGAATAAATATCTCAATAAGCCCCACACCACTGGGCCCCTGGAAATTTTGCTGATGTAGAAGATCTCTGAATTTTAGCTGAATTTATTTCCCATCTCCTGGCATGCAAATGTCTCACCAATAAGTCCACTGTGCTTGCTGCTTCTCACTCACTCGGTCCAATCCGCATAATGTCCTCAGCAAAATAGACCAGTGTGATGTCTTGTGGAAGAGAAAAGTGATCACGATCTCCGTGAACAAAATTACAACAAAACTGGAGACTTGATATACCCCTGAGGCAGGACAGTGAAGGTATACTGCTGACCTTGCAAGCTGAAGGCAAATTGCTTCTGGTGGGCGTTATGGACAGGAATGGAGAAAAAGGCATTTGTTGAATCCATGGCTGTATACCAGGTACAACGATATGTGTTAATTTGCTCAAGCAATGAAACCACATCTGATACAGCAGCTGCAATTGGAGTCACCACTTGGTTAAGCTTACAGTAATCCACTCTCCCACTCTCATTCTCCAAGATCCATCTGTCTTTTGCACAGGCCAAACAGGAAAGTTGAACAGGGATGTGGTGGGAATCACCACCCCTGCATCTTTCAGGTCCTTGATGGTGGCACTAATCTCTGCAGTCCCTCCGGGGATGTGATACTGTTTTTTGATTTACTATTTTTCTAGGTAGAGGCAGATCTAATGGCTTCCATTTGGCCTTTTCCACTGTGATAGGCCTCACCCTACCAGTCAGGGAGCCAATGTAGGGATTCTGGGAGCTGCTAAGTATGTCTATGCCAATTGTGCATTCTGGCACTGGGAAAATGACCACGATGAGTCTGGGGACCCACTGGACCCACCGTAAGTCACACCAGAGCTAAAACTTCATTAATTACCTTATCTCCATAAGCCCCTGCTTTAACTGGAGGACCACAGTGATGTTTTGGGTCCTCTGAAATCAATGTGAGCTCAGAGCCAGTGTCCAGTAGTCCCTGAAAGGTCTGATCATTCCCCTTTCCCCAGTGCACAGCTACCCTGGTAAAAGGCCAGAGGTCTCCTTAGGGAAGGATGGGAAATTAACTGCATAAATTGTTGGTAGTATAGTGAGGTTCTTCCTCAAGGAGAACCAGCCTCCCCTTCATTCAAGGGTTTCTGGGTCTGTAAACTGGTTCAAGTCTGGAAATTGATTGACAGGCCATGACTGTCTATTTTTATAATTCAAATTAGTCTTTTGTCCATTCAGCCTGAAAGTTTTCTGCTCATATAAATTAAGTAAGCATGCAGTAGGCTTCCTATCAATTTCACTTCTGGGAACA
This sequence comes from Theropithecus gelada, assembly GCF_003255815.1. NCBI lineage: Eukaryota > Metazoa > Chordata > Mammalia > Primates > Cercopithecidae > Theropithecus > Theropithecus gelada. The sequence goes on from NC_037673.1 coordinate 155,807,606, forward strand.
CTGTGATTAATTAGCCAAAGCCAGAGCTCGACATGAATCAGACTATTCTGATTGCTGCTTTGCCTCTGCTGTCCATTATAGTAACTACATCCACCTTGCCTTTGATGGTTGAGTGCCTCAACGTGGCCCCTGCCACCTTGGAATCCAATTATTTCCATTGCATTTAACATTTCTAATTGAGTGACTGCGGTTCCCACTGTAAGATCTGGCATACAAAGAGGAGCAATCACAGAGCTCTTCAAGGATGTAAATGCTCCCCTCACAAATCTATTTCGCAAAGTATTGGTGAAGGGTATATCTTCTGGACCCTCCCAGCTGGGATGAGTAGGTCTAAAGTGACTAATCCACCCCAACATTCCAATCTCCCTAGGCTTTCGGATCCCTTCCTCTACATTAAACCAAGCAAGATCAGGCATTTCCAGCTTGCTCATAGTAGGCCATATTTTATTTTATTTTATTTTATTTATTTATTTATTTGAGACAGAGTCTCACTCTGTCACCCAGGCTGGAATACAGTGGCACGATCTCAACTCACTGCAACCTCCGTCTCCTGGGTCCAAGCAATTCTGCCTCAGCCTCCTGAGTAGCTGGGATTATAGGGGTGCACCGCCAAGCCGGGCTAATTTTTGTATTTTTAGTAGAGACTGGGTTTTGCCATGTTGGCCAGGCTGGTCTCAAACTCCTGACCTCAAGTGATCTGCCCACCTTGGCTTCCCAAAATGCTGGGATTACAGGCATGAGCCACTACGCCCAGCCAAGTAGGTCATCTTTTGATCCATATTCCAGCTAACCAAACAAATAAATTATTAGCACCTTTTTAAACTCCCCGATCTGCAACATTAAATGCAGAATCCCTACTTAGTGGGCCCATATCAGTAAATTCAGCCTGATCCAACTTTATGTTCTTCCCAGCATTATCCCATGCCCTTAAAGTCCATTCCGATACCTGTTCTCCAGATTTCTGCTTATATAAATTAGAAAACTCAGTTCTTTTTGGAGTGTGGCACACCTCCTCATCGGTCACATTCTGAACCTTACCTCTAGAGCCTGCTGGGACTTGAGTCTAGTTATAGGTCTGGAAGCAAATAGGGGTGTTGGGGGTGGGTCCTGAGGAGAATCAGCATTCTCTTACCTGGCAACTACCTCAGGGGAGGCCACCACTGTTGCCTCAGGCAGTGCAGGGTTAATCTCAGACAAAGGTGGAAAGGCTGATGGCAGCATGGGTGGTGGGGGGAGATGTTGCTACCACTGCAGGTGGGAAGGCTGTTTCCTCTGGCAAAAAAGCCTCATCAGAATTTAGGAGCTCCGTGCCCCCAGCCCCATCAGGGACCTCCCACATGTCCCCATTCCTAATTTCAGGGTCCCATTCTTTTGCAATCAATGCCCTCACTTTAACAGTAGGCACCTGGCAAGGCTGTGCACGTACCTTTCATTGCAGGCCAGCCACTCACGTGATAAGAGCTTGTGTCTGATTTTCCACAATTTCAGCTATTTCTCTACAGGAGATGAGACTCTCTCTCAGGGCAATCTTAGAAGATTTGGGGTTCAGTATCTGCTTCTGGAGCCGGGAGTTAGAATCCCTGAGTTCAACGTTTTCTTTCATCACTTTGTCCAGCAAACTTAGGAGCAACCAAACAACTTTATTACATTCCTGATTCTCCACATATTGTCAAAGGTATTATGTATAGAGTCGCTAAACTCCTTGCCTCTGCAGAGCAGTGAATCAGGAGTATCAAATGCATTTATTTTGCATAACTGTCTAAACAGTTCACACCAAGGACTATCAGTGTTTTCCATACTATTCAAAGTAGAGGCCTTAGCATTTTGGGGTCTAATCAGATTAAGCTGCCAATTCCAGAAACCTTGAAACCAACTAAAGAACTCCATCCTTGGCCGGGCGCGGTGGCTCACGCCTGTAATCCCAGCACTTTGGGAGGCCGAGGCAGGCAGATCACAAGGTCAGGAGATCGACACCATCCTGGCGAACACGGTGAAATCCTGTTTCTACTAAAAATACAAAAAATTAGCCAGGCGTGGTGGCGGGCCCCTGTAGTCCCAGCTACTCGAGAGGCTGAGGCAGGAGAATGGTGTGAACCCGGGAGGCGGAGGTTGCAGCGAACTGAGATTGTGCCACTGCACTCCAGCCTGGGCGACAGAGCCAGACTTTGTCTCAAAAAAAAAAAAAAAAAGAACTCCATCCTTAAAATTCTTGAACCACTCCAGGTACCAAAATCTGTATTAGTCAGGGTTCTCTAGAGGGACAGAACTAATAGGATACATGTATATATGAAAGGCAGTTTATTAAGAAAAACTGACTCACGGGATCACAAGGTAAAGTCCCACAATAGGCCGTCTGCAAGGTGAGAGCAAGGAAGCCAGTAGTGGATCAGCCCAAGTCCCAAAACCTCAAAACTAGGGAAGCTGACAGTGCAGCCTTCAGTCTGTGGCCAAAGGCCAGAGATCCCCTTGGCAAATCACTAGTGTAAATCCAAGAGTCCAAAAGCCAAAGAACTTGGAGTCTGATGTTCAAGGTCAGGAAGCATCCAGCACTGGAGGAAGATGAAGGCAAGTCGGCTTCTCCCACCTTCTTCTGCCTGCTTTATTCTAGCCAACTTAGTAGTTGATTAGATGGTGCCCACCCACATTGAGGGTGGGTCTGCCTCTCCCAGTCCATTGAGTCAAATGTTAATCTCCTTTGGCAATACACTCACAGACACCCAGAAAGAATACTTTGCATCCTTCAATCCAATCAATTTGACAATACTAACCATCTGATGGCTTAAGTGGATCTGTAGGCCCCTACCTAAAGTCACATATTGAGCCCTGCAGGTGACGAGGCCCCAGAGTTTTCCCACAGCACAGTGTGGTGAGGTATGTGGTAGTCATGGCCCAGTGTGGCTGAGGGGCCTACTGAGTGTTTCCCTTGCCTCAAAAAACAGAATTGGCCCAGCAAAGAGCCTCAGCAGACCAGAAAAGACAGGCACTTGGGTTGACAGATGGGATCATGCAGATCTTAAGGTCAGCTAGGATGATGGCCATCTTAAAAGATGCCATTGTTATCTGGCCCAGATGCATTCCACATGAACCTCATCATTACCGAAGCCTCTGCCCACCCCTACCTCCACTTGATTGTTATCTTAAGCAGAAAACTTAGTTGTCTGAGGCCAAGTTTCTGCCACTGGGAGGAATAGCAACAAATAAAAATGAAGATAGAGAAAAATAAAGTCAGATTTATTGTGTACTTCAGTTTGCAAACTGGAACCCATATGCTACTTGTAGAAAAATGACTTTATTGAATTGAATCCTTGAATCCTTTCTCTGTATGATGTTGATGCTACATTCAAAGAAGTACAATCCCAACAGCTAAAAATGATAAAACATGAAATTCTGAGCTTTCATGTGCATTGCTTGGAATCTGTTTAAAAGGGTCCCATTTGTAACCCCTGGGAATACTCTTCCTATGCTCTTTTCTCTCTTCCACAATTCTCTCCCACCCTATGTTGCTTTAGAGCCTCTCATTCACAACTCTACCTCCCCAAACCTTTTTCTCCTACAGTTCACACTATATTTTGCTTCCTAAATTCATGAATCTGGCTGGGCACCCTGGCCTGTATTCCTAATACTTTGGGAAGTTGAGGCAGGAGGATCCCTTGAGGCTAGGAGTTCCAGACCAGCCTGGACAAGATAGCAAGACCCCACCACTACAAAAAAAAAACAAAATTAGCCAGGCATGATAGGGCACCACTACAGTGCTACTACTTGGAAGGCTGAGGTGGGAAGATCATTTGAGCACAGGAGTTCAAAGCTGCAGTGAGCTAAGAAGGTGCCACTGCATGGGTGTAGAGCAAGACCCTATCTCTTATAAACAAACAAACAAACAATTTTTTTACCCCCTAGTTCTTTAATATATAATTTATGTTTCCTTTTCTCCTGTCCTTTCCCCTTTTTTCCTATTCTTTCTTCCTCCTTCCCAAGGCATGGAAGGATTGTGAACCTACTCAGTCAATCTTAAAGGGGGCAATGGGGAGAGGGAAAACAAGGAACCCTCACAGGCTAATTTTTAAACCACATCTCTTAAGAAAATATGGAGAAGCAAAGAGAGGAAAATGTAAATTACCTGAAATTCTACCACTGTAAATGTGTTGATATACTTTCAGACTTTTTCCTATGCATTTATAACACACACACATATATATATAAGTTGCAAAAAAAGGCCAGCAGTGTATACATACATACTCTTTTGTAGTCCCCTTTAAGCAACTTATTGTGAATGTCTTTCCCTCTCAAGTTTTATACTGACAACATTATTTTGAAAAGCTACATGACTTTCCATTGTGTGAACGTACTATAATTTATGAACTTTTCTTTCACTATAAGACATTTAGGCTGTTTTCTCTGTTGCAAATGATAAACACTACTGTTGTCAATATCCTTCTGACAACTCCTTTGCTCACTTGTGCAATTATTTTTATATGATCAATTACTGGGTGTGAAAATTGGGATGGCAAGCATGCATATGGCATTCGCTTTCTAGGGCTGCTGAAATACCACAGACCGGGGAGCTTAAACAACAGGAATGTAAGGCCTCAAAGCTCTGGAGGCAAAAAGTTCAAGATCAAGGTGTCAGCAGGATTGGTTCCTTCTGAAGGCCTGTCCGCTAGCTCTGGTGGTTTGCTGGCTCTCTAGGTGCTCCTTGGCTTCTGCTGCATCACCCAATCTCCGCCTCCATCTTCACATGGTCTTCTCCCTATGTGTGCATCTCTGTGTCCAAATTTCCCCTTTTTGTGAGAACACCAGGCCTACTGAGTCTGAGACACTATGGAACATGCAAGCGGAAATATCTACTCAGTAGCTATATATGTGGGTCTGGAGTTTAGGAAAGACCAATGTGTGAGTCATTGCCACTTCAGGGGCAGTTGACAGTCATGGGGATGGATGAAATCACCCACTAAGATCACCCTGTAACATGAGATAAAAAGAGAGCCAAGGAAAGAATTCTAGGAACTCCAATACTTACAGGATGATTGGAGGGTAAGAAGATCACTAAGGCATAATTAGACCTGGGCTTCAGGAAGTCAGCACTGGGAGCGATATTATGGAATAGTTGGAATTAGAAAGAAAGAGGAGATATGTCCCATCTCCTAGCTCTGAAGCACCCTGTGTGTCCATTCCTGACTTCAGGAACCTCCCTCCCTGCCACTGGCAATCACTGCTCTTAAGTTTTTATTAACCAATCTCTTGCTTTTCTTTATAGTTTAAGCACATACATATCTCTATGTTGTTCAATTTTTTCTATTTTTAAATGTTACATACATGGAATCTTGCTTTATGAGTTCTTCTACAGTCTGGTTATTTACTCAAAATTAGGTGTTTTGGAAGGATTTATTTTGATATGTGTGGCTATAGATCTTTCATTTTTAGTGCTGTATGGTATTGCATTGTAGGCACATATACCAGTTTATTATTATTATTATTATTATTATTGAAAGTAATGGTAAATACCATAATTACTTTTGCACCAACCCAATATTTGTCCACTGTATTATTCATGGACATTTGGGGACACTTTCAGTGTTTTGCTATTATGAGTAATGTTTCCATGAACTTGTTCATACATTTCTCCTGCTTCATCTGCCCAAGAGTGTCTTTCTAGAAAATATACCACAGAGTAGAATGGTTGCATTGCTTACCCTCAGGCTTGCTTTACACCAGAAAAGACTCATATGACAATGAATTCCTGCCTCACACCATATTCAAAATTCAATTTCATGTGGATCAAACACTGAAGTTCAAATGTAAACCTTAAGACTTTTAAGAGAAAATATGGAAGTTTTTTTTTTTTTTAACTTTTGAGATGGAGTTGCACTCTTGTTGCCCAGGCTGCAGTGCAACAGCGCGATCTCGGCTCACTGCAACCTCTGCCTCATGGGTTCAAGTGATTCTCCTGCCTCAGCCTCCCAAATAGCTGCGATTACAGGCGCCTGCCATAACGTGAACTATTTTTTTGTGTTTTTAGTAGAGACGGGGTTTCACCATGTTGGCCAGGCTGGTCTCGAACTCCTGACCTCAGGTGATCTGCCTGCCTCAGCCTCCCAAATTGTTGGGATTACAGGTGTGAGCCACCATGCCCAGCTGGAATATCTTTATGACCTTAGATTAGGAAAGATTTTCTTATACAAGGTACAAGAAGAACCACCCACAAAGCAAAAGGTAATAAATCATAAGAATTAACAACTTCTTTTCAATAAAAGACATGATAAAAAGAATGAAAAGAGAAGCCATAACTGGGAGAAGATAGTCATATAATATATATAATGCACAAAAATTAGTATCTAGAGTCTATGAATAATTCCTACAAATCAATAAGGAAAAAGACAAATGACTCAGTAGAAAATGAGAAAAAGGCTCTTCACAGAAGAGGAAATCCAAATGCCTAGAAACATAGAAAACAAGATTCAATCTCATTAGTAATCAAATTAAAACCACAATGAGAAACCGTTTAAATCCACCAGACTAGCATAAACGTAAAAATAAGGCAATACCAAGTTTTGACAAGAATGTAGAGCAGTGTAATCTCACACACTCCTGGTGGGGGTGTGATTTTCTACAACAACTTTGAAAAGCAATTTGGCATCACCCAGTAAAGTCAAGTAAGCATGTGTCATATGCCAAGCAATTCTCCCCCTAAGGTTAAACTAAAAAAAAAAAAAAAATTCTTTATACATGTGAAGCAAGAGACACCTATATAAGAAACTCTATTGCACAACAGCCCATAATCATTCCTAATAGCAAGCAACATTGACACAATTGAAATTTCTATTGACATTAAAATGGATTACAAAATTGTCATCTATCCATATCATGGAATTTTATACAGCAGTGAAAATGAATACACTACAACTACACATAATAAATGGATGAATTTTACAACACAGAGTGAAAGCCAAGTAGTAAGTCACAGAAAGTCACATATGATGTGACTTAATAGATGTAGTTCAAAACACAGACAAAATCAAATAATAGTTTGTTTCGAGCTACCTACATGTGTGGTAAGGTCTAAGGAAAACATAGGCTTAACACAAAATTTAGGATAATAGCTACCTCTGGGTGGAGGTGAGCATGTGACGATAAACTATGATAAATATTTGAAGGAAAGGATGGAGCTTATCTGAAGTTTATAATTAAGGGCCTGACTCAGACTCTGGGCTTACAAAAGCCTTCCTGAGGAAAGGGCACGTCAGCTGATACCTGAAGCATGAGAAACAGTTCAGAGCAGTGCTTCTCAAACCTTAGCACAGATCCCCACCAATTGCTATGGGATATAAAGGTATTTTCAATCATAGTCAGATTTTTAATTATTAAAATGGAACTTTATGCAAGTAAACTTAAAGGACTGACCATTGGAGTTTCTACCTTCCTGGAGGAAAAACGTCAATTTTTTTTTTTTCAGGCTTAGCTTCATTCGAACAGAATTTGAAAGATTTCAATCTGCTTTAATGGAAACCAGACTTGAGAACAATGATAATATACACAAAAACTGGTGGCCATAAGCAAAAAAATCTGGAAATACCCAATTCTTTACTCTGGGTTAAAAGAGATTTACGAGAGACCTGGTCTTTAGAAAATGCATTGGACATCCAAGTTCAGGTAGCTGCAATGAAAACATCCTTTAAAATATATCAAATAAATGAAAAAAAAAAAAAAAAAAACTTAAGGTGGCAATAAAAGATGGCCTGGATGAAAGCATATTTTCATAAAAGCATAAATTTGCTTTCACAAGAAGCTACGATAAAAAGAAAGAGTGAGTAAAGTCAATAAACTGAAAAAAGCTTGCAGAAGATGAGAGACTGAGCTGCTGTTCTTATACAGGAGAATGAGATCTGGGAATTGGAGATATTAATAATTAATGCCTCAGACAATGGAGATTGTGTTGAAGATTAATAAAATAAAGTTTTTTATTGAGATAAAATTCATCTAAAAACACTTTGAAGTATACAAACCAGTAGCTTTCAGTACATTCACAATGTTATGCAACCATCATTACTATCTAACTTCAGAAGATTTTTTCGCCCCAAAAAGAAACTCCATACACATTAAGCAGTCACTCCCAATTCCTGCCCCCACTTCCATCTGATAACCACTAATCTGTTTTGCCTCTATAGATTTGCTTATTCTAGATATTTCATATAAATTGAAACATTATGTGGCCTTTCATGTGGGTTCTTTAACTTAGCAAAGTGTTTCCAAGTTTCATCCATATTGTAGCAAGTATCAGCACTTCATTCCATTTTATGGCTGAATGACATTCCAATGTGTGGGTCTACCACATTTTGTTCATCCCATTCATCCACTCATAGACATGTATCTTGTTTCCACTTTTTGCCTATTATAAACTATGCCTACTATGAACACTCATGTATAATATTTTATTTGAACACATGGTTCGATTCTCTTAGATATATTCCCAGGTGGGTAATTTCTGGGTCATATACTGTAGTAACTCTGTAACATTTTTAGGGAATATTTTTTTGTTTTGTTTTTGTTTTTTACAGTGACTATACTATTTTACAGTCCCACCAGCAGGTTTTGAGGGTTCAAGTTTGAGGTTTCCTTGCCAATACTTATTTCACATTAAAAACAAAATTATTGTTACAGCCATCATAGAGGGTGTGAGGTGGTAGTTCACTATGGTTGGATTTGCATTTCCCTAACAATTGATGATGTTGAGCATCTTTTTATGTGCGTATTGTCTATTTTTATATTTTCTTTGGATAAATGTGCATTTATCTCCTTTATTCATTTTTAATTGGGTTATCTTTATGTTGTTGTAAGAGTTATTTATATATTCTGGGTACTAAACCTTTATTAGATTTCTGATTTGCAGATATGTTCTCCTATTCTGTGGGTTGTCTTTTCACTTTCTTGATAGTGTGCTTTGATGCACAAAAGTTTTTACTTTTGATGAAGTCCAAGTTTTTTCTTTTTCTTTTCTTGTGCCTCTGCTGTAATATTTAAGAAACCTCTGCCTAATCCAAGGTCATGAAGATTAACACCTATGTTATTAAAATGAAGTTCTGAAGAAGCTGGATTTATATGGTTATGGTGAATGTATCTTCAAAAACTCTTGAAAGAAAAAGCAATAAAATCTACACTAAATTATTGAAGAAGTCAAAATAACAAATGCACTTATGGATAATGTTAAAAGTCTCAAAAATGTACTAGATTCATTGCGGTCTGAAAAATCCAGTTTGAAAGTGAGATTTCAGAGCTTCAGCCGAAATTTAGTCATTACTAAACTGCATCAATAAAATAAAATGATTATGCAAGATTCAATTTAAAGTGATTTACTATGGAAAGAGAAGAATCTTTCCAAAGCAGATGAAAAAAATCAGTCATGCATCTGAAGTGCTAGACATCTTCAGAATCTTAGCCAAAATCTTTCTCTCTCTCTCTCTCTCTCTCTCTCTCTCTGTTTTTGAGACAGGGCCTCTCTCTCTGTTGCTCGAGCTGGAGTGCAGTGGCACGGTCACAGCTCACTGCAGCCTCAACCTCCTGGGCTCAAATGATCCTCCCACCTCAGCCTCCCAAGTAGTTGCGACCACAAGCATGCACCACTATACGTAGCTAATATATTTTTTAAATTATTTTTTGTGGAGACAGGGTCTCCCTGTGTTGCTCAGACTGGTCTCAAACTCCTGGGCTCAAGAGATCCTCCTATCTTGGCCTCCCAAAGTGTTAGGACTATAGGTGTGAGCTACCACACCCAGCCCAAATTAAAATTCTTCTAGAAAAATCAGAAAAAGCCATTTGGTCTTATAAATTATCATGAGGGAAAAAAAGCTCTTGATAGTTGGTTGAGAGCCCTATTAGCTGAGAAAAACTTTGATAACTTAAGAAAATAAAATCCGTACCTCAAAGAAATAAGGATTTAGGAAGAACTTAAGTTTCAGCTTTTTAAAAAGTATCTCTATGTCACTGATATTCCAAAAGGAAAATTTGGCTGAAGCATGGGAAGTACTAGGATCCCCTGATACCAAGACAGCAGAGCATTAGGCTGGGATGGCTCAGGGATCCAAGATCTGTGCCTCATGTGAACCAGATTCCTCCATCAGGCCAACTCCACCAGGACACATAAATTCCTCCACAACAACAGGGAGAGTTTCTCCTGGTGCTCCTTTGCTGCCTTCTTTCAATGATATTCAATGCTCAAGACCTTCTTTTGATGATGTTGAGAGACATGCACCTTCAGAAATGGAGACCAATAGGAAAGTCAATGCACATGATCTTGGTCCTTTAATTACGCCAGATTCAACCCTTTCACCTGGACAGGAAGCAGCTGCCCAGGCTCTGTTCTTCTACCTCATCCTCCTGTCAGATGGCACAGATGTGTCCCAGGGGAATGTTCCTGAGAAGCAAATCTTCTGTCATGCTCTCTTCTCTGGAAAGCCATCATGGACCTCCCCAAGGATTCTTTCCTCGGGGATGGCCATGGCCCAGCACATCCTTCACTGACCACAAAAAAATCACAAGTGCTGGATTTTGTCTTCTGTTCACACAACTTGAAAACAGAAGCAATGCACCTTCAGAATTGATCATGCCTCCCAAGAAGCCTACTTCCAAAGATCAGAATCATAAAATGCATTTTTGCTTTCTTCATAAGCAATTTTGATATTTTCTGTCAGTTTCATTGCTATTAAGTGATCATTCCATGCTTCAAATGAAAGCTAGAGAGAATTACAATTCTTATGATACTGTTTTAGAACTGTAGATTACCTAAATGTGAATTTTTAAGCAAATTGTTTCCATTTTATTCTATTTGTATGTAATTATACTATTTTTCTTAAGTCCACTAAAATAATTCATAAACACAGCAAAAACTTTGTCTTCTAAGATAATTTTGAATATTTTCTCTTTTAGTTTTATTGCTATTAAGTGATTATATAAGTACTCAAGTGGAAACATGATAGAATTATAATTCTCAGGATAGTGTTTTACAAACACACATGGTATAAATGGAAGTTTTGTTAGTAAATTGCCTCCATTTTATTTGATTTCTGCATAAAATACATTCTTTTCAACATTGCTATTTAACAAGTCTCTTCTGTTAGTCCAGAAAAATAGCAATAGTTTTATCTTCTAAAGTATTTTTCAATTTCTCTTCTTTAGTTTCTCTGTAGTAGTTACGTGATTACACAATTGCTCAAATGGAAGCTCAATAGAATTATCATTTTTAGGATAGTATTTAGGAATTTATTTTCAAGTGAATTTTATTTTCTTCAGTCTCTAGATAGTATGAAGATGGCATTTCAATTCTGATGTTTAACAAGTCCCCAGTAACACAAACTGTAGTTGTAGTAAGAACAGTTGTGTAAGTAAATACATGGAGACATTTGAAATTCAGTTTATTTCTGTATAGAGCAGGGGCTGAATTTACTCTAAATAATTAATATATTTATCTAAACAAATGTCAGTTTAAAAAGAGCTGTCTTAAAATAACTTCCTTTCCTGGGTGACTTAAAAGAGGCAATCTAGGAGAAAACTACATTCTTTTCTTCTGTCAATCATGCTATGGATCCTTAGGGACCTGGGTTTTCTTTTAGGGATCAAAATCTTACACCTATTAAAGGCCAAACATGGCTGGGCATGGTGGCTCACACCTGTAATCCCAGCACTTTGGGAAGCCAAGGCAGAAAGATTGCTTGAGCTCAGGAGTTCAAGACCACCCTGGGCAACAAAGTGAGACCCGGTCTCCACAAAAAACCCAAAATATTAGCTGAGTGTAGTGGTGTGTGCCTGTGATCCCATCTACTCAGGAGGCTGAGGAAGGAGGATCGCTTGAGCCCCAGATGTCAAGGCTGCAGTGAGCTATAATTTTGCCAGCACACTCCAGCCTGTGGGTAACAGAGCAAGACCCTGTGTCAATTTTTTTTTTTTTTTTAAGGCAAAACATACCTTTAAAATAAAGGGGGAAAAATCTGCCTATAATCTACTTTAAGTCTTCTGTGAGGTAGTATTGCACACTGATAGCTAAGATTGAGATTTCACTGTGGAAGGCAATAGAAAAAAGCAGGTAACAATATTTTTTCACACTCACAGTCTGTTTCTCACATATACAGGCCCTCTTTTAAGGGGTTCTTTGTCTTAATGTTAGCAACTACTACAGTTTGTGTCCCTGCAGTTGCCCAAGAAATGTTGAGTGAATTAAATTTCATTTTGAACCCAGAGATACTAATTAAACTTATTGTAAGTGATGTTTTAAAGATGAAAAAGGACCAACGACTATATATTTCTCCACAAACGATGAATAAAATAGTTTTCAGAAAGTTTGAAGTGGGTGCTTAAAACTATATTTTGGGGGGTGGCTTGATTTTTCAAATTTCCTGTGGCCACATTTTGGATTATTTCAATTCCAATGTGATACAAAATTTGGAGAAATTGAAAAGAAATTTTATAAAAATTATAATGAGGAAATACACAGCATAGAAGAATAAACGGGAGACAGAATAAAGCATTAAAAGTACAGATTCCAGAACTGTCCAGTACAGCAGCCACTAGCCACATGTGGCTACTGAGCATTCGAAATATGGCTAGCATGGACTGAGATGCATTGTGAGTATAAAGTACACAATGGATTTAACATGATTTAGTATAAAGAAAAGTCTGTGAAATCTCTCTCTTTCTGTTTTCCCCCATCAGAACCCTACTTCTGCATTCAGACAGGCAGGGGATGCCTCATCCTTTGAATACTGGCACATTAAGGGCAGTCACATAGGTAAGAACTGAACACAAGTACTGCAAGACAGGAGGTTAAGCAAGATCTAAAAATCAAGGTGATCAACAAGAACGGTAATCTTTTCTTTTCCAGGAAAAAAGAATGGAAGAAACAGAAGGTACTGGGCACAATGTATCCAACACTCCAGATTGAATGACTCCAGATTCTATGACTGCCTAGAGGGGTTTTGCTGGATCAGTGCAATGTCATGTGATTATTGGAAATTATTCCCTTTTTTCAAGAATTTTTTAAGAATTAGGTTAAGTTAGATTTGAGCAAACTTAATTACCTTGCCAGTCATTTGTTTTTCAGAAACATAATAATCTATGTATTTGATTCAATTAGTACGAGGCCCATGGGTTCTTTTGTAAATCACAAGTGTAAAATAGAGACTCTAAAAGTCATTTATTGAGCAATTACCACATTCTAGGCAATGACCTTGTGAGAGAAATACCATTATGCCTATTTTACTAATATGAGAAATGAATCAAAAAGAGGTGAAGTAACTTGTCCAAAGAAATACACCAAGTGGGGGAGCTGATTTGTACCCACAAATGGTTCTTCATTAATTCTCTTTCAGCTGAGGAAGATAATTTCAAATGTAAGCATATGTCCTGATTTTATCTTGTGTACATCATATTAAAACTCAGAAGGACTGGTTAGCCAATCGACATCATCCTTCAAACTTCTCTCCCTCTCTCCCTTCACTCAATCTAGTCAACAATTAGAAGACAGAATCAAAGTGTGATTTGATACCTGAAAAAGACTATGATGACTGAAGGAACTGTAGAGTACGCTAGATCACAAAAAATAATTCCTGCATGTTGATGGTGAGGGTTCAGCTCTCGTTCTCCCCATCACAATTCTATGTGTATATGCCATCAGGACAAACATTTGCAAATATAGGCAAACTGCTGATTGTGGGAGGGTGGGACGGAGTGGAGAATGAATCAGCTGTTAAGATAAATCATCTGTTCAACTGTTAACCCCAGGTAAGCACAAAAACCCACAGAATATTATGAAAGAATATTCTTAAGCACTAGATGTTTTTAGGAATTCTAGAAACAAAGACTGAGATAGCACTTGTTACAGGCTATTTTTTTTTAGAGCGGTTTTAGGTTCACAGCAAAACTGAAAGGTACATAGATGGCTGGGTGCAGTGGCTCACACCTGTAATCCCAGCACTTTGGGAGGCAGAGGTGGGCACATCACTTGAGGCCAGGAGTTCGAGACCAGCTTGGCCAAAATGGCAAAACTCCCTCTCTACTAAAAATACAAAAATTAGGCGGGTGGTAGTAGCATATGCCTGTAATCCCAGCTACTCGGGAGGCTGAGGCAGGAGGACTGCTTGAATCCAGGGAGGGAGAGGTCACAGTGAGCCGAGATCGCACCACTGCACCCCAGCCTGGGTGACACGGTGAGACTCCCTCTCCAAAAAAAAAAAAAAAAGAAGACACAGAGATTTCCCATATATCCACTACCCCATTCAGGAACAGCCTCTCCTACTACCAACATCCCCCATTAGAGTGGTACGTTTGTTACAATCGATGAACTTGTACTGACATATCATTATCACCCAAATATTATTTTTTTTGTTTTGCTTTGTTTTTGTTTTTGTTTTTGTTTTTTGAGACAGAGTCTCACTTTGTCGCCCAGGCTGGAGTGCAGTGGCACCATCTCGGCTCACTGCAAGCTCCACCTCCTGGGTTCACACCATTCTCCTGCCTCAGCCTCCGAGTAGCTGGGACTACAGGCACCCACCACCACGCCCGGCTAATTTTTTGTATTTTTAGTAGAGACGGGGTTTCACCATGTTAGCCAGGATGGTCTGGATCTCCTGACCTCGTGATCCGCCCGCCTCGGCCTCCCAAAGTGCTGGGATTACAGGCGTGAGCCACCGCGCCCGGCCACCCAAATATTATTAAACAATCTCTCCTTTTCCTACTTTTTTTGTGGTTATTAGAAAATTTAAAATTACACATATGTGGCTTTTATTATATTTCTATCGGACTATGTTGCTCTAGAATCAGCCTGTCTGGGTGTTAAATCCTCCACAAACCTGAGGTGTGACCTTACACACTTAACAGCACTTTGTCTCAGTTTCCTTAAGTGCACAATGGGCTTAAATTTAGACAATACCTTAAAGCAGTGGTCCCCACCCTTTTTGGCACCAGGGATCACGTTTCTTGGAAGACAATTTTTCCTCGGAACGGGGGTGGGGGTGGGGGAATGGTTTCAGGATGAAATTGTCCCATCTCAGGTTCTCATAAGGAGTGCCCAGCCTAAATCCCTCGCATGCGCAGTTCACAATAAGGTTCCTGTTCCCGCTCCTATGAGAATCTAATACCACCACTGATCTGACCGGGCAGAGCTCAGTCGGTAATGCTCATGCGCCACGCTCACCTCCTGCTGTGCGGCCCGCTTCCCTTCTGTGGCCCAGGGGTTGGGGACCCCTGCTTTAAAGGGTTAAGAGCATTTCTTAGACATACTGATGTTGGCATGTGCCAGTGTTTAGTAATAATAGCAAGGCTACCAGCAAAATGATCAAAGAGTGAGCCTGTTCAGAGACAGAACAGAACTGGAAGTGGGATATAGTTGAAAAATGGAAGGATCACTAGAGTTTATTAAAACACACACAAACAAAAACAATACAAAACAAGCAGGCAACTAGTTAATGTTTAGAGTTACATTTTCCAGAGTCATAAAAGCATCATTCCTATGTCAGTTGTTACAGAGGAAATCTGGAGGAAATAGTGCCAGATGTCAGGTATGCTGACCATTGACTGAAAATAAAAATAAATACATCTACAAAGCAAGGACAGTGATACATCTGTGGCTGTTAACTGGAGTCTTAGGCTTTCATCCCCCAGCCTTGCTGAGGATGCAGAAACTGAATTAAGCCAACATCAGAGGCAGAGCACCAAGCAACAAAATCTGATTTTAAACAGATTGCTGCCAGTGATTTTCTCAAACCGTAAGTAAAACACAGAATCTATAGTTTGCCCATTTTTTCTTTTGAGACAAAAAGTTTTGATACCCGTAAGGTTGTGAGAATTAAATAAAATATCACATCTATTATATTTACATGCATTAATAATAGCTTTTATTATTAAAATGTTAAGTGGGAATATTATTATGGGAAAGTCATGAGGATAAAAAGTTATAGGTTAGATTCACCATGTTTAAAATAATAATAATACAGCTGTGCGCAGTGGCTCACGCCTGTAATCCCAGCACTTTGGGAAGGCCAAGGTGGGTGGATCACAAGGTCAGGAGATCGAGACCAGCCTGGCCAACATGATGAAACCCCGTCTGTAATAAAAATACAAAAAAATTAGCTGAGCATGGTGGCACACACCTGTAGTCCCAGCTACTCGGGAAGCTGAGGCAGGAGAATCACTTGAACCTAGGAGGCGAACGTTGCAGTGAGCCAAGATCACGCCACTACACTACAGCCTGGCAACAGAGTGAGACTCTGTCTCAAAGTAATAATAATAATAATAGTTGTGAGTTACATCAAAATTGGCATTAAAATATAATCAGATTCAGAAAGATTAATTTTTTCTTAGAGTCAGGTTCCCATTCTGTCACCCAGGCTGGAGTGCAGTGGCATGCTCATGGCTCACTGCAGCCTTGAACTCCTGGGCTCAAGTGATTCTCACATCTCAGTCTCCTGAGTAGCTGGGACTATAGGCATACGCCATCACTCCTGACTAAGTTTTTCTATTTTTAATAGAGACAGGGTCTCACTTTGTTGGCCAGGCTGGTCTCGAACTCCTGGCCTGAAGTGATCCTCCTGTCTTAGCCTCCCAAAGTGCTGGAATTCCAGGAGTTAGCCACCACACCCAACCTCAGAAAGTGTAATTTTAAGAAAAAAATTAATGGAGAAATCACTGTTGATTTAAAATACGGAGCATTTCGATTGGAGAGTCGTGAACTAATTTGGAACTATTTAGTACTTTTTACATTTGCCAGTAGCAGTGACAGCAGAAAATACGTTTCCAGGTGGTAGAATTTAAAATTAATGTAAATCCAAAGAGCTAAGATATGAATGGAAAGGAAGAAAATGAGTGATTTTCTTATGGATAAAATGTGACTATCATTAAAAAATAGAGTGGGTGAATGAATAATAAAGTAACTAGCATATTAAGAGAAGGAAAAGAATAATATTGAGACTTGTTAGGAAAATAATTAACACTGTTAACTGTCAGTACAAAATCACTTCAGGAGTGGCTAATAGGCCTACAGAGAGGGTCTCATCCCTGAGAACCCTACCCAGTACACAGGGGCAAGCTCAGGCAGAACCTGATCCCTTAGGCAGAACTGATTGGTTCAGAGAAGAACATGTGGCCCAAATGAGGCCAATAAGATTCCATCTCGGGAGTTTGGAATTTGGAGCTGAGCACTACAGAAACTGGGAGTCAGAGTCATATAAATGGCAGTGTTCTTGAGAGAAGGTCTGTGGATCTAGAATTTATTGTTGAGGATATTGAATTTGCCTTGGCTCCTAGTTCAACAACAGGCATAACTGTGTCTGGTACTGTGCCCTTTCTAATACTGCTCTCCTGCTTCCTCTCCACAACCCCCTTTAGGCTCAAGCTAGCATGTTTAAGTTTCTGTTATTTAAAACCATAAATAATATTTCAAAACAAGTCACTTGAGGTAATATTTATACAGTATCAAGAAAAAATTTACTACTTCGATGTTTTCAATAAAATTCTACATACTAAATGTAAATTAGATTCTATAAAATGTATTTAAGTATGAATGATGAAGCTCTGAGAATTCCAGGAGAGATAAATGCAAATATCAGGGAAGTAATAATAGCTATCAATAAAGAGGAAGAACATGAATTTTCCATTTGGTTTTATGGACTACATGATTCTTATGTTTCTCATTTTGCAAATGGAAGATTGATGGAAACTGTCAAAATCTAGCCCAGGCCCATAGGCTGTTGTTTGAGAACTATTAAACCATAGAGGCTATGAAATACAGAACATATTTATCTTTTTGTCTTTTGGCTATTCAATAAACTCATTTTTACAAATTTGGAATTGAGGTCAGGGGAAATTGATTGCCTCAAGGTCAGGAGGGTAATTTTAGGCAAGGCTGCTTCTAGAACCCTGTCTAATGCTCTTTGGAAATAAACACATTGCTAAAGAAATGTCTCCTGAAGATTGGAAGCATAATGAATAAAACAAGGTAGCCTATTCATTATAGATATCTTATTGGTAATCAAAGCTTGCCTTGTTGTGTTGTAAATGTTTAGATTGTAACTGTCTAGACATTTCATTAATATTTATTGAAGCATGGGAGATACTAATTTGTTCACTTATGAGTCACTGTGGATGTAAAAAAACAAATAAATGAAATTACCCTCATAATGTTAAATACTACAACATAACAATTTGATGTTCTTTTTTAAGATTTCAAAGTGAATGTTGATTAGGCAGCAATACATTATGCTAAAATTTTCATCTCAGAAATAGTTTCATTAGTCTAGAATTTGTTGGTTGGGACATTGTAATTATTATTCCATAAGTAAGAAGATACTATCTCTAATGCACAGGATTTTGGATATAAAAGAGAAGCACACATTTTATTGTTCCTATTAAAACTGTGCATGGGACATCATGGAAGGTCTGTTCCACCCTTTGACTGTGGGAAAATTTCTACTCTATATTCTTCTCTATAAATGATAATGAAATTAAATGAATGTAGATACTCTGCCACCCTGCAATCTTTACTAACTTTGAAATTTTCATTTTGTTTACTAAAGAAAACTAATATATTAACCTGTGTCAAAGAAAAGTAGGATCAGTTTTTTATAATGAGTACATATTATTATTATTATTATTATTGAGATGGAGTTTCACTCTTGTTGCCCAGGTTGTAGTGCAATGGTGCAATCTTGGCTCACTGCAACCTCTCCCTCCTGGGTTCAAGCTATTCTCCTGCCTCAGCCTCCCGAGGAACTGGGATTACAGGTGCCTGCCACCATGCCCAGCTAATTTTTTGTATTTTTAGTAGAGACGGGGTTCACCATGTTGGCCATGCTGGTCTCAAATTCCTGACCTCAGGTGATCCACCCGCCTCTGATTCCCAAAGTGCTGGGATTACAGGCGTGAGCCACCACACCCAGCCGAGTACATGTTATTTTTTTTTTTTTTTTTTTTGAGACGGAGTCTCACTGTGCCTCCCAGGCTGGAGTGCAGTGGCGCGAGCTCGGCTCACTGCAAGCTCCGCCCCCCGGGTTCACGCCATTCTCCCGCCTCAGCCTCCCAAGTAGCTGGGACTACAGGCGCCCGCTACCGCGCCCGGCTAGGTTTTTGTATTTTTAGTAGAGACGGGGTTTCACCATGTTAGCCAGGATAGTCTCGATCTCCTGACCTTGTGATCCACCCGCCTCGGCCTCCCAAAGTGCTGGGATTACAGGCTTGAGCCACCGCGCCCGGCCGTACATGTTATTTTTATAAATGAGAGAAAATGCATTTTACTGTCAGAAAAAGTGGAATCAAATCATGACAATGTGTTCCACTCCTGTTGGTAACTTTTCAACCCTATATTTAGGTTATGCTTGCTATATCATGTATATTTATTTTGTTTTGTTTGCTATATCATATATAAATATGTTTTGTTTTCAAGATGAAAACAAAAAATTGCCTTTTTTTTCTTATTGTAAAAGTAATACAGAGACTTCCAGTTCCAAGACAGTTCCAGTTGTACATCTCCATATTCTTCTGCTAAGTATAGCTAAAAACCCTGGACAGTATATGTAAAGTAAATATAAGGGGACTCTGAAAGGTAGAAATAAGGCAGATTGGCTATTTACCTTAAAAGACATGCTAGCAAATTCCTTGGGATTTCTTTTTGCTTCATATATCCCAGACTGGGTACTGGCAATACAGGCAACCTAGAAATGCCAGGGGGTTCATATAACGCCCCCCCATCCCTATCCCGAGCCTGCTCTCTCTAGACAAAGGACCAGGAAAGGAATAGCCTAGTAAGACAGAAAACATTTAGTTAATAACCACCTGTGCAGAAAAGTTACCATGGGAGGCCTGAGCCTGCTATCCTTAGAAATTCTTGCTTGCAAGATTGGTCTTTGGCTGGCATCTGGGAACATCCTACTGTTCCTACACAGATATGAAACTTTCCCCAAATGATAAGAATGGCTCACTAAGCCTAGACTGTTGGCAAACAATGTAGCTTCTGCTGCACAGCTGCTTTCCTTCTGAGAGTCTGCAATTTTGATAGGTGCAAGACAGTGGGTATCTACATGATTGACACAGTTGTCTGTGTCCCCCTCCAAATCTCATCTTGAATTGTAATTCCCATAATTCCTACATGTCGAGGGAGGGTCCTGATAGGAGGTGATTGGATCATAGGGGTGGTTTCCCCCATGCTCTTCTCGTGATAGTGAGTGAGTTCTCACGAGATCTGATGATTTTCTAAGTGTCTGAATTTCCCCTGCTTGCACATACTCTCTTGCTGCCATGTGAAGAAAGTCCTTGCTTCCCCTTCACCTTCTGCCATGATTGTTAAGTTTCCTGAGGCCAACCCAGACATGCGGAACTGTGAGTCAATCACATCTCTTTCCTTTATAAACTACCCAGTCTTGGGCAGTTCTTGATAGCAGCAGCAGTGAAATGGACTAATACAATCATCAACTGTCCCCAAAACCTAGGGCACTGAGTCTCTAATAATCTTTCTTTGTAGACACGATTCATGCCTGTTGTCACAGTTCCCTGTTAACAAAATTAAGTGTGCTCTGTATAATTTCCCTGGGAGAGAATCCTTAGAATCTGGTGCCTGGTTTCCTCCAGACTTCATTCCATGAGGCTATTCCTTTTGCTCATTTTATTTGTGACTGCAACTATATGCTGAGTCCTGCGAGTCCTAGTGAAATGCTGAACCTGGGAGTGTTCTCGGAGACCCCTGACACACTGCCATACTCCAACCAAATATCACAGAAAAAAGGAGTGGTCCCACCGCCACCAATCAGCAGTAGCTGAATGGGAAGCCTAGACTTTCACCCTTGATGGACTATAGGGTCTCCTAAACCCCCACCAGGCTGGTTTCAGAGAAGGCTGAGTGGAAGCCAAACTTTCACCATCTTCCGGTGGTAATGAGTCCCCCACACATCCTCCGAAGTGTCACTGGAGGCCACATGAGGATGTAACATTGAAACAGCAAAAGAACTAACATAACTAATCAATTTTTTAAAGGGACCTTTACTCATTCCTGCATGTAGGCTAGGATAATTTTAGAACACTGAGATAATATGCAAAAACAGCAATCACGTAGTTTTAAAAACTAACTCTAGGATTAAAGGAGAAGTATGTAAGCAGCTAACTATATTTTGTTAAAGATTTATAGGAACATTTGTCATGTGACAAAGACAAAGAAGTTCCCAACCACTTTGGACCCTCACTGGTGCCCCGATGTCTGTGGTTATTGGTCATCTCTTGATCTCAACTCCCTCCTCATCCCCTTACCCTTAACATAAAAAGAGCCTAAAATTTGTACTGACTTAAGATGGTACTTTAGAATGATGGTCCACCATCTTTTCAGTTAGCTGGCTATCTGAATAAATCTGCTTTTCCTTCCACCAACCATCATTTTTCATGTCTGGCTTTCAAGCAGTGAGCAGCCGAACCTAGGTTCAGTTACATAGGGCAGTAATGAGGCATCCCTCTCCCTCCCAACCAGGGTGCTATCAGTGGAGGCCTAGTGGGAGCCTGAACTCCCAACCCTGCCCAGCAGTAATGAGATGCCTTCCCCACCAACCTAGGTTGCCAAGGAGGCCTGATGGAAAGCTTTGACTTTCTCCCCAGTCAGAGAGGTTGAAGGTGGCATCTCCCTTCTCCTAACAATTCAGTGTCAGAGGAGGCCTGCTGAAACAGAACATTTAATAAGATTCAGCACCAAGGTAATACACATGTTGGAATGATGTTATCCTAGCCTACGTGATAAGGGTTTTAAAGCAGTCATCATAAAATGCTTCAACGAACAACTAAGAGTATGCTCAAAATGAATAAAAAGGCTTAGCAAAGGAATAGAAGGTATAAAGAAAAAATAGATGGAGATTTTAGAACTGAAAAATACAATATCCCAAAAAAATCAGTGGATGGAAGAATGGAGGGGACAGAAGAAAGAATCAATGAACCTGAAGATAGAACAAGAGAAGTTATCTAATCTGAACAACGGAGAAAAAATGGATGGAAATAAAATGAACTGAGGTTCAGGGACCTGTAGACTATACCAAAATACCTAACATTTGCGCTATCAGAGCCCTGGAAGGAGAGGAGAAAGAGGGTAGACCTCAAAAAGTATTTAAAGAACTCATGTTTGAAAATTGCCCAAATTTGACTAAAGACATAAGCTTACAGATTAAAGAAGCTGAGTGAACCCCAAACAAACACGAATAAATCCCCACCATGACACATCATTAGTGAAACTTTTGAAAACTAAAGACAAAAAAACAAAAATATTTAAAGCAGCAAAAGGGAAACAATGGCTTATGAGTAGAGTAGAAAACAATGAGGATGACACAGGATTTCTCATCTAAAACATTGGAGGCTAGAAGAAAGAAGCACATTTTTCAAGTGCCAAAAGAAAAGAACAGCCAGCCCAGAATTCTATATCCAGTGAAAATATGCTTCAGGAATAAAGGGGAAATCAAGACATTCTCAAATGAAGGAAGACTAAGAGCTTTTGTTGCTAGCTGACCTACTGTGATGGTTAATTTTAGATGTCAATCTGACTTGATTAAGGAATACCTAGAAACCTGGTAAAGCATTATTTTTGGGTGTGTCTGTGAAGATGCTTCCAGCAAAGATTAGTGTGTGAGTCTGAGTGGACTAGCTGGGGGAGATCCAACGCAATGTGGGCAGGCACCATCCAATCTGCTAGGGTTTCAGAAAGAACAAAAACAGAGAAAAGGTGAATGTGTCATTCTATCTGCTGGAACTGGAATATGCTTTTTCCTTCCTTGTCCTAGGAAAACAACTCCAGGCTCCCCAGGCCTTTGAATTCTAGGACTTATACCAGAGTCACCCTCCCTCCCCAACCAACTGGGTTCTTAGACCTTTGTCCTTAGACTAGGAGTTACATCACTAACTTCCCTGGTTCTGCAGCCTTGGAGCTTACACCCTGCCACACTACCAGCATCCCAGAGCCTCCAGTTTGCAGATGACCTGTCAAGGGATTTCTCAGCCTCCACAATTGTGTGAGCCAATCCCTCTAATAAATCCCTTTACACTTCACTTGAACTAGTAACACATTATCGCTAATTGATTGTTTTAAGTTATGTAAATATAGTGTAATACCTAGAGCAACCACCACAAAATTTACACAAAGAGATAAACTGAAAAAAATTATACAAAGAGATATACTCAAAAACACTGCAGACAAATCAAAATGGAATTCTAAAATAATATTCAAGAAATCAATAGAAAAACAAGAAAAAATAGAAAAGCTAAAAATAGAAGCAACAAACAGAAAACAAAATATGGTTTGGAAGACTTAAGTCTCAACAGATTACGAATTACCTTATAAACAAATAGTCTACTTTATTTCTAAAAGGCAAAACTCAGAAACAACTAAAATGCCCAATAAGTGAATGGCTAGACAAATTGTCATAAATCCACACAGGGAATCCTACTCAGTCATAAAAAGAAATGAACCACTGATACACAAAATAGTTTGACTGGGTATCAAGGGCCTTATGATGAAAGAAGAGGCTGATCTCAAAACACTTATACTATATGATTCTATTTACATAACATTCTGGAAATGACAAAATTATAGAGGTAGAAAACAGATTAGTGGCCAGTGATTAGGAGCGGCCAGAGGAATGGGAATGGATGTGAGTACAAAGAGTGCTACACCACACAAGTGCTATGTTTGTGGTGATGGAATAGTTCTTTGTGTTGATCATAGTGGTAATTACATGAATCTGCATGTGATAAAATGGCATAGAGCTATAAGTACACTCATTGCATCAATGTCAATTTTCTGGTTTTGATGTACTACAGTGATGTAAGATGTAATTCACTGGGAAAAACTGAGTGAAGGGTACAAATGACTTTTCTTTTCGCAGAAGTTCATAATAATTAAAGATTATAATTATAAAGTAATGTAAGTATAATTATAAATAGAAGTATATTTATAATTATAATTATCATTTATAAGTATATAATCTTTACAATTATTTTTAAATAATTGTAGATTTTAAATAATTGTAGATTTAGATAATTGTAGATTCCCAGAATCTACAATTATCTAAAAATAGAGTTAAAAAAGCCTCATAAAAGACCAGGCATGGTGGCTCATGTCTGTAATTCCCAGCACTTTGAGAGGCCAAGATGGGTGAATTGTTTGAGTTCAGGAGTTTGAGACCAGTGTGGGCAACATGGCAAAATTCTGCCCTAGAAAAACAACACGCACACAAAATTAGCTGGATGTGTTGGCGCGTACCTGCAGTTTAAGCTACTCGAAATGCTGACGTGGATCACCTGAGCCTGGCACTTCAAGGCTGCAGTGAGCCATGATGGTGCTGCTGCACTCCAGCCTGAGTAATGGAGCAAGATCAAAAAAAAAAATCACATAAACTATACATATGTGTGTGTGTGTGTACAAAGTCTAGAAAAGCAATGATAGGCTCTACAAAAAGTTAGCAGAGTTATGAATATATCTGTATTACTTGAATATTTTTTAAAAGAATGCCTTTGTGAACTTCTCATATAAAAAAAGTAATGTAAAATCATTGTAAACAATTCAGATATACATAGAAACATAAACAAGATGAAAATCGCCTGTTCTACGATGCCACAGATAATTTCATTAATTCACCTAACAAATATTTACTGAGTACATTCTACAGAGCTATGATCTATCACGATTTTAGTGTGCATTTCAGAACTTTCCTGTACCTCCAGAGTTCTATACAAATTGTAATCATTCATTGATATGTATTGTTACAAGCGTAATATGTACAGCTGGCCTTCTGGATCCAGAGGTTCCAAAACTATGGATTCAATCAACCTTGGGTCGAAAGTATTAGGGAAAAAAACCAAAGATAATAAGACAACAATAAAAAATAATGGAAGTAAAAGCAGTATAGTATACCAACTATTTACATAGCATTTCCATTGTATTAGATATTATAAGTAATTGAGAGATGATTTAAAGTATATGAAAGGATGTGTATAGGTTATATGCAAATACTATGCTATTTTATATGAGGGACTTGAGCATCCTCAGATTTTGTTATTTATTGGAGGTCCTAGAACCAATCCCCTACCAATACCAAAGGACAACTGTTATATAATAAGCTCTTATTACTTAACATTCATTATTCATTCATTTAGCATATATTTATTGAGCACCTATATTAGCCAATACCATGCTAGGTTCTGAGAATGGAAAGGTGAATAAATTGTTTCCTAACAAAATTTACTGATATGGTTTGTCTTTGTGTCCCCACCCAAATCTCATCTCAAATTATAATGCCCACGTGTTGAGGGAGGGAGTTGGTGGGAGGTGATTGGATCATGGAGGTGGTTTCCTCCATGCTGTTCTCATGATAGTGAGGAGCTCTCATGAGATCTGATGGTTTAAAAGTGGCAGTTTCCCCTGCGTGCGTGCTCTCTCTCTCTCTCTCCTGCTGCCATGTAAGACATGCCTTGCTTCCCCTTCACCTTCTTCCATGATTGTAAGTTTCCTGAGGCCTTCCTAGCCCTGTGGAACTGTGAGTCAATTACACCTCTTTTATTTAGAAATTACCCAGTCTCAGGTAGCATCTTTATAGCAGTGTGAAAACTAACATGCTTATAATATAGTGGGAGAGAATATCACTAAAGAAATAATATTTCCAAGAAGTATACAGCTATAGATTGTCAAGTTCAGACAACTGTAAACAATGTTCTGAATATTCATCTGTGAAAGGAAAGGGTGATGGCTATGATGGCAAGATACCGTGGCATGTTTATTATTGATGGGAATGAGCCAGTAGAAAGAGGTTAAAAATACAAGAGCAAGAGAAGGGAATCCTGTATTTACAGAAAGCTTCCTTAGAATAAAAAAGCCAGAGACCAAGTGAAAGGGTTGGCTTCAAATAGAAGGGAATTGCCTCAACTGAAATAAGAGAGGATGACTGAAAATATAGCTTAGTTTGTAGATTTAGAGGTTTGAAGAATTGCCAAAATAAGGGACAATGTCATCTGCCTAGAGCAAAGGTATATGTTGCAAGTTCTGAGGTTTGAAGAGAATGGAGTTTTTAAGTAGTAGTTTGGGGAAAACATGTTGAATAGAGAAGGGCAATAACTGGGCATGCTTCATTAAGAACCTGTATTCTGTCACGTGGGGCAGATTCTAAATATTTTCAGCTCTCTTATTGCAGGCAAGATAAAGGCAAATGAGTAGGTATTAGAAGAGAGAGAGACAAACTTCTAGAGGGAACCAAATTTTTAAAGGGGATTGTCTTCCAACTGGGAAGAGAGGGAAAGCTTTATGAGGGGAGTAGATCTGAGCTGGGCAAGAGAACACACTTGCTAGAGAAAGAAAATGGCCAAAGAGAGAAAAGGGGAGAAAAAAGTCTGGGGGAGACGGAAATAAAAGCAGAGTAGAGGTGGATTTCTGGCCTAGGTGCAGGAATTTCCTTTTGTCTTCCAAAGCAAATGTGGTCTTAGTAATATTAACAGTTTATCACTGATGTTGTGAAATTGTTTCTATATATTTTTTAGACTCTTAGACCTGACAATCTATGGAGGAATTCCCAGGCATCTTTAGCTGCTACAGAGATGACTGAATGAAGGACAAGTATATTATCCTCCACACATTAAAAGAGAGGCTCCAGTGAGCAACAGAAGGCAAAAGTTCTTTTTTTTTTTGAAACAGAGTCTTGCTCTCTCACCCAGGATGGAGTGCAGTGGCATGATCTTGGCTCACTGCAACCTCCACCTCCCAGGCATCTTTAGCTGCTACAGAGATGGCTGAATGAAGGACAAGTATATTATCCTCCACATATTAGAAGAGAGGCTCCAGGGAGCAACAGAAGGCAAAAGTTCTTTTTTTTTTTTGAAACAAAGTCTTGCTCTCTCACCCAGGATGGAGTGCAGCGGCATGATCTTGGCTCACTGCAACCTCTACCTCCCAGGTTCAAGCGATTCTCATGCCTCAGCCTCCCGAGTAGCTAGGGTTACAGAACATGCCACCACACCTAGCTAATTTTTGTATTTTTAGTACAGATGAGGTTTCACCATGTTGGTCAGGCTGGTCTTGAACTCTTGACCTCTAGTGATCTGCCTGCCTTGGCCTCCCAAAGTGCTGGGATTACAGGCATGAGCCACTGTGCCCGGCCAACATTTATCATGTGTTGAGACTATTCCAACCTTTCTCCTCTATTTTGAAATATAAAATAAATTATTGACTACTATAGTCACCCTACTGTGCTGTGAACACTACAACTTATTCCTTCTGTCTAACCGTATTTTTGCTCCTTTTAACTTCTCTTCATCTCCCTCTCCCTCTGTATCCTTCCTAGCCTCTGGTAACCACAATTTTACTCTCTATCTCCATGGAATCAACCTTTTTAGCTCCCACATATGAGCACCTAACTTCAAAGTAAGACCCACAACCATGCAGCTAGTCCCAGAAAATGATTTGAGAAAATGCTTGAAAATGTTGATCTGGGCAATGTTTTTTTTTTTTTTTTTTTTTTTAATTAAGACCTTCTTCTGAAGAAAAGGGCATACTTTTCACTGAAAAAAAGTTTGAGTTTTTTAAATGAGCAGATACTCATGCATTACTAGTGCAGCCAAAAATTATCAAAAAGTAGGGAAGAATGCAAAATAGCGTGTGCCTCTTAACTAAAGAACTGTTAAGATACAAAACTTGGCTCTTTGCTGCCTTTTCCTCACTGCCAAGAGGGAAACATGAATTAGTTACATTACCGTCGTGCTCATTGGGAGCTCGCTATATGGACCAGATGGGGACTGCTCTGAATTTCCATTCAAGTCTGACATTCTTTTGTCAGCGTTTGTGTAACCGGCTTTCCTTGCATTCAGAGGAAAGGAGGTATGGAAGTACGGATGGGAAGGTTGGGACGATTCGATACAGTATGGTAACCTCGATCGCAGCTCTCCTATGAGACTTGCTTCATGGATTCTGAGTCACTGAAGCTTGCCCCTTCTCTTTCCTGACCCTCTTCCGTTTCCCCTTAGATTGGAGATTCTCCTCAGATTCTAAGTCTCTGAAATTATTAGTGTTCGCAGTCCCTGGGCCCATGGAGGGGTCTCAAGTCTTCAGTTCTCAAAGATCACCTTTTAACCTTCATTCGAAACATGATACAGCCACACGAATCCTAGCCCTGAATCTCACGAAGACCTCAGTACACCTGGGGAAGGCAGCACAGCCAGTTCCGACACTACTAGAGACGTCACGCGCCGCAGCACCCACCCGCTCCCGGCCCAGAGCGAGCGCACGCGCAGAACGAGAGAGCGGTCACCCAGGGATCGGGGCTATCTGCACAGAGGTTACAGTCTCGGAAAGGCCTGGCTTCTTCGTGGCTTTGTGGAGATCCCGCACAGCGGCCATCCGATTAGCACCCGAAGAGATTCAAAGGAGGCAGCTGTTCAGTCCCCAGCATATTTCCGTTTCAAACCACCCACTTCCGGTTTTTCAGCCGGTTCCGGTCCCGCCCTTCACTTCCGGTTGCTTTCGGTCTCGCAGCGGCCGGTTTCTGCGTCCGCTGCCGCTGGTTCCACCGCGCTCCAGGTGAGGGGTTGCGGGGCACCCTGGCGCGCTCCCCATGGAGACGCTGCTGGGGCTCGGGGACAGTGGCTTTGCCGCCCGCGCGGCGTGGCTTGCACTGCGGCGGGCTGGGGATAGTGTCTGTCCTAGTCCGACGCCCAGGCCCCTAACCCCGGCCCGCTTAGTCGCGGGGGCTGCTGTCCTCCTATCCAGCCGTCTCGCCTATTTCTAGAGCTTTCTGTTTCCCAGTGGGTTTTGCGTCCCTAGACTTCATTCCTCCATCTTCTCAGGCTTGTCCATCCCTCCCCTCACCCTCCTTATTGAAAGCATCCCGACCTTTTTGGTCTGGAGTCTCCACCTGCCTCCTGATGCTACCCTAAATCAGTCAGCACAGTCCCCGACCTGCATCACCTCGCAGTTGTTGCTGGTGTGCGGTTCTCGCCGGGAATTCTTAGTGCTTCACGGTTACCTTTTGCTGGGATTGTTGAAAGTTAGCCTCCCATTAATTCCCAAAGTGTTACTTTTACTGCTATACTTTAAAATTTCTTCATTTGCCACTTTTAAGGTTTGTGGTCCCGGGCAAGTTTAATTTCTTTTCAGGTTTCTCATTTGTATAATGAGGACAACAGCTATTGGTTCAGGATTGTGAAGATTCAGTGAGATAATTAAATTGTTTAGCATGTTGTTATTCCATCATGAACACTATTCGTATTGGGTTTTACAGTTTACAAAGTGCTGTCACAGGTGTTAGTTCATGCCTTAACACTACTCCTGTCCAGTGAATATTAGTAGCCTCATCTCGTTGAGAAGACTGAGGTCGAGAGGTAGATTGACTAGGCAAAGTCAACACAGTATGTTAGGCAGAACTCGAACGCAAACAGATATTCTTGACCCGAGGTTGACCATATAGAATTGTGTTCTTTGCTTACTTGTTTGGGTTTGCCAACTTCACTCCTCCCCACACCCCAAATCGTTTCTCAGTTTATAAATCTGATGGGATCTGAAATGATGCAAAATACTAAGAAAGAAGGTTAAATGTGAAAGCAAAATTGCTCATGCGTTTATGTCACACTGCTTCATTGGTGTAAATGGTCTTAATAATGATGAAATAAGGTTCAGTAACTTTTAAACAAATCTTAAAGACATATGCATTTACAATTTTTATGGTGTTTGTTTTGCTTGGCCCTTTAAGGCATTTGCCAACTTGGAATTTCCACTTGTGGGATAGGTGCTTTATAACGTTTTTTATGCTGCTTTGTTAAGCATATAAAGCCCATACCCTCTGGTACTTTCTTTTTTAAGGCTGAAAACATTGAAGAGCGTGTAGCACTGGCTCTCAAATTTGAGCATGCATCAGAGGTGAGGAGGATGGACTTTGGTAAAACACAGATTCCTAAGTCCCTTCTCTCCACCCCAATTACATTTCTACCAAATTACCAAGTGAGGTCAATGCTGTTGGTTGGCCCAGGGACCACGCTTTGAAAACCACTAGTCTAGAAGAGCAATGACTTGTCCAGAGTCACCTGGAACTCAGATGATCTCACTCCAAACTCTGCGCTACTACTCATCACAATATATGCGATATTAGTGCTGGTTGCCTTTCTAGCTCTGGTAGGATTCCCTTTTATTCTTACCTCTTACAGAAAGTATTTCAACTGTATTTCGGTTTAACTCAAAAGGTCCACTTTTAATTGAAGGATATAACATTTGTTACAGTTCTGTGTAAAATGGAATACATTACCCTAAGCTAACACACTTGCTTTACGTTTTCAGTAGAACACGTTGTAAACATAGGAGTAAGTATACATTTTTAGTTCATATTTGTATTCATATATGAGTAAATATAAAAGTGAATGTATAGTGCTCTCTTCTACTAATTGGCCTCTTAGTAGGAGATACTGTTTTCAAATTATTTTTGGATGTTGAGATTAAAAATTTGCCCTGTTTCTTGGAGTTGGTCCTAATAGTTGCATGAAGAGTGCAATCAAATGTTTCATCAAATAAGTGAAAGCATTGGAAATACCAATACATTGAGATTAGAAAATCCAGTTCTCTGGACTGTGGGAGGAATGAGTTTTATGAAAAGTAGAAAGCTTTATGCAGGAAGAGACATATGTTTGGTTATTTACATGAGTAGCAGCCACTATATAATCTTTGTGTGCTTAGATCTGTGTCCGTGGGTTTTGTATTTACTGACTGATATGGTTTGGCTGCGTCCCTACCTAAATCTCAACTTGAATTGTATCTCCCAGAATTCCCACTTGCTGTGGGAGGGACCCAGTGGGAGGTAATTGAATTATGGGGGCCAATCTTTCCTGTGCTATTCTTGTGATAGTGAATAAGTCTCATGAGATCTGATGGGTTTATCGGGGGTTTCCGCTTTTGCTTCTTCCTCATTCGCTCTTGCCATTGCCATGTAAAAAGTGCTTTTTACCTTCCACCATGATTCTGAGGCCTCCCTAGCCATTGTGGAACTGTAACCAGCTGGGATTACAGGCGCCCACCACCACGCCTGGCTAATTTTTTTTGTATTTTTAGTAGAGATGGGGTTTCACCATGTTGGCCAGGCTAATCTTGAACTCCTGACCTCAGGTGAGCCACCTGCCTCAGCCTCCAAAGTCCTGGGATTACAGGCGTGAGCCACTTTGGCCAGCCTCAGGTATGTCTTAGTCGGCAGCGTGAAAACAGACTAATACCGTAAATTTGTACCAGTAGAGTGGGGCATTGCTGAAAAGATACCCGAAAATGTGGAAGCAACTTTGGAACTGGGTAACAGGCAGAGGTTGGAACAGTTTGGAGGGCTCAGAAGAAGACAGGAAAATGTGGAAAGTTTGGAACTTCCTGGAGACTTGTTGAATGGCTTTGCCCAAAATTCTGAGAGCGACATGGACAATAAGGTCCTGGCTGAGGTGGTCTCAGATGGAGATGAGGAACTTGTGGGGGAACTGGAGTAAAAGTGACTCTTGTTATGTATTAGCAAAGATACTGGTGACACTTTGCCCCACCCTAGAAATTTGTGGAACTTTGAACTTCAGAAAGACGATTTAGGGTATCTGGCAGAAGAAATTTCTAAGCAGCAAAGCACTCGAGGTGATTCGGGGACTGTTAAAGGCACTCAGTTTTATAAGGGAAGCAGAGCATAGAAGTTTGGAAAATTTGCAGCCTGACTATGCAATAGAAAAGAAAAACTCATTTTCTGGGGAGAAATTCAAGCTGGCTGCAGAAATTTACATAAGTAGCAAGGAACCTAATGTTAATTCCCAAGACCTAGGGGAAAATGTCTCCAGGCTATGTCAAAGACCTTCATGGCAGCCCCTCCCATCACAGGCCTGGATGTCTAGGAAGGAAAAAAGGTTTTGTGGGCTGGGACAAGGGTCCCCATGCTGTGTGCAGCCTAGGGACTTGGTGCCCTGTTTCCCAACCACTCCAGCCATGACTGAAAGGGGCCAATGTACAGCTTGGGCTGTGACTTCAGAGGGTGGAAGCCTCAAGCCTTGGTAGCTTCCATATGGTGTTGAGCCTGTGGGTACACAGAAGTCAAAGAATTGAGGTTTGGCAACCTGTGCCTAGATTTCAGAAGATATATGGAAACACCTGGATGCTCTGGCAAAAGTTTGCTACAGGGGTGGGGCCCTCATGGGGAACCTCTGCCAGGACAGTGTGGACAGGAATTGTGGGGTCGGAGCCCCCATATAGAGTCCCTATTGGGGCACTGCCTAGTGGAGCTGTGAGAAGAGGGCCACCATCCTCCAGATCCCAGAATGGCAGATTTAATGACAGCTTGTACCGTGCACCTGGAAAATCCGCAGACTCTCAATGCCAGCCCGTAAAAGCAGCTGGGAGGGAGGGTGTACCTTGCAAAGCCACAGGGGTAGAGCTGCCCAAGACCATAGGAACCCACCTCTTGCATCAGTGTGACCTGTATGTGAGATCTGGAGTCAAAGGAGATCATTTCAGAGCTTGAAAATTTGACTGCCCACTGGATTTCAGACTTGCATGGGCCCTGTAACTGCTTTGTTTTGGCCAATTTCTCCCATTTGGAATGGCTGTATTTACCCAATACCTGTACCCCCTTTGTACCTAGGAGGTAACTAGCTTTCTTTTGATTTTACAGGCTCATAGGCGGAAAGGACTTGCCTGGTCTTAGATGAGACTTTGGACTGTGGACTTTTAGGTTAATGCTGAAATGAATTAAGACTTTGGGGGACTGTTGGGAAGGCGTGATTGGTTTTGAAATGTGAGGACATGAGATTTGGAGGGGCCAGGGGCAGAATGATATGGTTCGGCTCTGTGCCTACCAAAATCTCAACTTGAATTTTATCTCCCATAATTCCCATGTGTTATGAGAGGGACCCAGGGGAAGGTAATTGAATCATGGGGGCCGGTCTTTCCTGTGCTATTCTCCTGATAGTGACTAAGTTTCATGAGATCTGATGGGTTTATCGGGGGTTTCTGCTTTTGCTTCTTCCTCATTCTCTCTTGCCACTGCCATGTAAGAAGTGCTTTTTGCCTTCCACCATGATTTTGAGACCTCCCCAGCCATTCTCAAACTGTAAAGTCCAATTAAACCTCTTTTCTCTTCCCAGTCTTGGTTATGTCTTTACTGGCAGTGTGAAAACAGGCTAATACACTGATCTTTGATGTCTTAACCCTTGTACTTTCAACTGAAGAGAGAGAATTGTGGAGAAGAAACCTAAGTTTTAATTAGAAGACCTGTTCTGTAACTAGCTTTGTGTCTATGTGCAGATTACATAGCCTCTCAAAACTGCTGTTTCCTTAATTGTAAAAGAGGGGAAACTTATCAAATTACTTTCTCTAATGAGATTGTGTAAAAACTTCAATTCATAAAATATGAAACAAATAATGGCTCTTTACTGTTTATTTAGCACAGTGCCTGCCTGGAACATAATAAGCTTTCAGTTTAAAAAGATTTTTGTTTAACCAATACTTAATTAATGTAGTGTTTACTAGGTGCTAGGCACTATGTAACTTGTAAATGTTAATTAATTTAATCCTCATAAGAGCCCTAAGAAGTAGGTAGTATCATCATCCCTATTTTACAGATGAGGAAACCTAGGCACTGAGAGTCAAGTAACTTCTCAAAGTCAGATAGCTAAGTGGGAGAGATCCGGAATCTGAACCCAGGTCATCTGGCTCTAAAGTCTGTATTCTTAACTATACCACACTACCTTTCAAATGTTAAATGAA
Source organism: Theropithecus gelada (assembly GCF_003255815.1). Classification (NCBI taxonomy): domain Eukaryota; kingdom Metazoa; phylum Chordata; class Mammalia; order Primates; family Cercopithecidae; genus Theropithecus; species Theropithecus gelada. The sequence goes on from NC_037673.1 coordinate 155,841,342, forward strand.
CATTGGTGGTCTGTCAGGGAAGGACTTGCCTGTAGCATCAACCTGACCAAATAGAGCAGGAGGAATGGTAGCTCATAATTGCACATTTCCAGTTGAACAGTGAGAGTCAGAGTATTAGAAAGTAGTAACTCTAAGCCAAAAATTAGAAGTGTGGGGGGATTTAACTTTGAGTCCTAGGATCTTTTGGTGTTCTGGTAGTATTCCTGTACGGACAAAAATCCTCTGTGTCATCATTTGTAAAATACGGCTCAAAGTATACACATAAAACTTGAAAGTTTGGCTTCAGTATACAGTATCTATTTTAACTTGTTCACTTTTTGTCTTTCTTTCCAGGTATTTTTTTTCCGAAGGAAAGCTGCTTCCTCATATGTTTCAAGAATGGCTCTCCCTATCATTGTAAAATGGGGTGGACAGGAGTATTCAGTGACCACACTTTCAGAAGATGATACTGTGCTCGATCTCAAACAGTTTCTCAAGACCCTTACAGGAGTGCTTCCAGAACGCCAAAAGTTACTTGGACTCAAAGTTAAAGGTAATTCTCTCCCCTCTTCAGAATTTTTTGCATTGAATTTTTAGTATTATGAATTTTAATAATTATTTTGAGTATAATTGTTTAATAATTTATACTTGCTATTTGTTGTTTAGTAAGTCTTTCCCTTTCGAGATTTCTTTAGTAGAAATATTCTTAAAATTGTTTTAGTGGTATAAGTGAGAATATTAAAGTGTCCTTGAAAATACCATGATTATTAAGATTACTTTTGATGTTTTAGACAGTTGGTATTTGCTTGTTAAACCTTTAGCACAGAAGTCCTTTATGAAACTCATTTATTTTCTGACATCTACCTTTTAGCACAGTGTTTTGTACTCTTCCCAAGGGCCTTGTACTCTTCCCAAATTATCTTTTCTGTTTCAAAAGTAAAGACAACATTTAAAAATTACAGGCAGCATTAATATCCAGTTTAAAAGGCATTTTTTATGGTGTTTTGTGATTATCATATCAATGAAGAGTGAGTTTTGAGTAACAGTAAATCTACAGTTTTCGTAAGCACTCAATTTTTAAGACTTCCTGGAAAACATAATATTCATTTTGAACAGCAGAATAAAACATGAATTAATTTTGTTTAGGTAGTTGAATAAAGGTGTTCGTCTAACATAGAACTGGGGAGAAAATAACCCTTGTATTAATTTTGACTTCTTAGTGTCTTAGATATGACTAATTCAGCAGAAACAATTGGTTAATGTAGGAAAAACAGAAACAACAAAAATTGCTGTGACATGTGTACCAAACCTTTTAATGTTAAGGTTTTGTATAATGGAATAGTAAAACCAGCACCTGTGAGAAAACAGTCATTTGCTTGTATTGTAGGCAAACCTGCAGAAAATGATGTTAAGCTTGGAGCTCTCAAACTGAAACCAAATACTAAAATCATGATGATGGGAACTCGTGAGGAGAGCTTGGTAAATGTTTACTTTTTGTTACTATTTGTCCATTTGAAGATATTATGATTTATACTGCACTGTTGTATCATAGTTTTAATTGTGGTAAAATTGTCAGTCTAGCAATCAATGAAAAATAAAACCCGCACCGTGAATGTGGTATTAACTGTGTAAGTATAGTAGTAGTGCAAATGGTCAAATTTAATATGGTAAATCTGCCCAGGAAACATACATAATGAATTATTAATTGTGGAGATTTTCCAGTGTGGGCTTAAAAGACTCTGTAACTCGAATTGTATCTCTCATTTGATTTTTATGCTATGCATGTATTTGTTATATTAAGGATAATAGGGGTAAAACAAAACTTTTTCCATCTTAATAGGAAGATGTCTTAGGTCCACCCCCTGACAATGATGATGTTGTTAATGACTTTGATATTGAAGATGAAGTAGTTGAAGTAGAAAATAGGTAAGTGCTTTTCGCTTTAGAAGTAATCAGTTGTCATGTGAGAATAAGTGAATATTTTATCTAATTATATGTTTTCGATTAGGGAAGAAAACCTACTGAAAATTTCTCGCAGAGTGAAAGAGTACAAAGTGGAAATTTTGAATCCTCCCAGGGAAGGGAAAAAGCTTTTGGTACTAGATGTTGATTATACATTATTTGGTAAGTGAGTTAATGATGCTTTTCATTTTCTGTTACCCACAAGAACTCTTTTTTTTCTTTTCTTTTTTTTTTTTTTTTCTTAGCAACTCATGGTTCTCATGAAATACTTGAAAACTTTTCTTATTACAAAAGTAAATTGCTCATTGTAGAAAATACAGATAACCAAAAAAAGAAGTCATCTGTAATAGTGATACCCAAAGATGACCACTCTTAATAATTTGATATATATCTTCTAGACTGTTTGTATGGATCTCCTCTAATTATTTAATAACAGATTGAACATCATCTCAGTAAAATATTGTTTATTATGAATGATGTATGTATGTGTGTGTGTGTGTATATATGTATACACACTTTTTTTTTTGGCCAGATAGTGTTCTAGTTTATGGATGCATCATCATTTAACCATGTGATTCCCTGTTGATAATAAATAATTTTTTATAAGGAATATTTTTAAAAATTATTTTTGATATTTTATCACTAGTTTTCCGTTTAATTATATTCAAGCAGACTCTTGAATTTAAAATTTCTCATGTAGGCCAGGTGCAGTGGCTCACGTCTGTATCCCAGCACTTTGGAAGACTGAGGTGGGAGGATCGTTTGGTATCAGGAGTTGGAAATCAACCGGGAAAGCATAGCAAGACCTCAACTCTACTAAAAACTAAAAATTTTAGCTGGATGTGGTGGTATGCACCTAGTCCCAGCTACTTTAGGAGGCTGAGGTGGGAGGATTACTTGAACCCAGATTAAGACTGCAGTGAGCTATGGAGTGCCACTGCAGTCCAGCCTGGGTGACAGAGTGAGACCCTGTCTCAAAACAAAAAAAAAAAGTGTTTTGTGTTCATTGAAAAAGAAAGATGTTCCGCTTATGTATAATGTTGGCAAGAAATAGTTAACTTCTGATATTGGAATTTATTTCTAACCCTAAACCTAAAATATAAGTTAATGTATAGTTTTTAAAAATTTAATTGGTTAATTGGCCCTATCATTTTGATGAAATGTGATTATATCTGCAAGATAGATGACTAAAGGTGAGTATAAGTGGACATAGTTTGTTTTTCATTATTAAAAAATAACATCTAAACTTTAGAGACTAGGTGAGAAAAAAATTTACAGGTTACTACTTAAGCCTGAATTTTCAGTCTTGCTTTTTGCAAACTGAGCAAAATTGATCGACTAAAATTGGATCTTAAGGATTTTTAATTGTATGGTTTGAAAGACATCTTTTTGTCAGCCAATATAATTCAGTCTGAAGCAGTTTGCACTGGAATGTTTCTATTGCATTTCATAATATATTACATTTTATAATAATTGGTATTAGGTACTTGTTCATGATGGTAAACTAATAATTATGATCAATTTTCTTTTAGACCACAGGTCTTGTGCAGAGACTGGGGTAGAGTTAATGCGGCCATATCTTCATGAATTTCTAACATCTGCCTATGAAGATTATGACATTGTTATTTGGTGTAAGCTGTATTTTTTTGCTTAGATTTCTGTGGAAATAAGGTTGTTCCATATATTATTGTGCTGTATAAAATGTGACTTAAAATGACCTATGTTTAAATATAAAATAGTTTTCATTTTTTAGCAAATTTCTAAAATGAAGTGTGTATCATAATATAAACTTACACATATATTTGCCAAATACCAGTGAGATAGTAAATTTAAGTATAGGACATGAGTACATTATAGTATAAGAATAAAAATAACTAATTTTCCCAATGACCCCACCTTGATTTGAAGTTTTTCCTTCTGATTTTTTTTTTTAAAACTGGGGACATTTCTTTAGGGTCTCGCTGTGTTGCCCAGGCTGGTCTCGAACTCCTGGGCTCAAGTGATCCTCCTGCCTTGGCCTCCCAAAGTGCTGAGATTACAGGCATGAGCCAACATGCCCAGCCTTCCTTCTGATCTTTGCTGTGGAATTCTTGATGCTTCAGAATATTTTTGCTTTCTCCTTTTTTCCTGACTCCAGTTTTAAAATACTTGGAAAAAGGTGTTTAAAAATAAATCACACTGATGTAGTTCTCTGGAAATAAAGGCAACTTGAATTACTTAAGGAAAAATTAATATGTGGACTAAAGCAGTGATATTGAAATTGTGGTCTATGGACCATTTCAAGAATGTACAGGTCTGTGATAAGATACTGAGTTTGCTCCAAGAAGTATATCTACTCTAATAGTATGCACACTGTTCAGTTCAATTAACGTTTTTTGGTAGCAAGATTTTCTTGAAAAATGAAGCAACGCATTGATTTATATCCCTCCTCCCCACAAATACGTGAGTTCACAGCTGTTAAGATTAAAATTATCGTCAAAATATCTAATTTTCTGGTTTAGTAAGATAAGGCGAAGAAAGCTTGCTGGTAAGCAAATTTTTATTTAGCTACTTTGACATCTAAGATGATATTTGAGAAAAAAATTTATCCTTTAAATGTTATTAAACTAGACTTATAAAATTTGAGAACCTTTTACAATCGTATATTTAAATTATTTTTATAAACCATGATATTTTGTGGTGTTCATTGAAAATAATACTTCACTTTGGAGCTAAATAGACTAAGATTTTAATTCTGGCTCTGTTCTTACTGTGTGACACTGAGCAGGTCACTTAATCTCTCTGAGCCTTAGTTTCCTTATCTGAGAAATGAAGATAACTAAATATAACAGGTTATTTGTAAGAATAGAAGTATCAATATAGCAACTAGTACTATGTCTGACATATAGTTACTTAATAATTAGAAACTTTTTATTAGCTGTGAGTCTTTGTTTTTCATCTGATAATTGCAGATACAAAATAAGTACTGAATTAATTTTTTTTTCTATCTTATGATGGTTTTCATTGGAGATACAACAGTCTTTAAAATTTTAGCTCAACTGACTAGTTTCGTATGTGTAAAGTGGTTCTTCTGTTTTTTGTATGTGTGCATGCTGAAGATTTTTTATTTTGAGAACTCAGGTTCCTCTTTTGCTTTTAAAAATTATACACACACACACTTCAAATAATTAAATTGCTTTTTCTCTTTTTAAATATTTTACTTGGTTATACCTGTATAGTTTAGTCCAGTAAACCAGGAGAGCACATAAAGATGAGGATTTAAGTTTAGTATTAATGATCTCAAAGCTGGTTAATGTCTGACAATGAGCAGATACATGATGCAGGTATACTTTATGAATTTGTCTCAGATTTCTTGTTAGAAGCTGCTAGACTCAGAGAGCTTTAATTTACTGAGACTGACAAAATGCAGATTTTCATTGAACCTAACTAGCTGGTTTTCAACATAAACTTTTGACACATAACAATATGCTTATATTGACACTGTATATACCTGTGCATTGCCTAGAAGTAGGAACATGGAAAAAAGTGATCCAGTTACCCGAGTTTAAGTTTGGGTAATAGAGTGTCAGGGCTGATTCAAAAAGAGAGTTTAGGTCTTGATTTGTAAATTTCCTAGGTTCAGAGTTCTTCTGAGCATGGGTTACCTGTATCTTATAGATAAAAGTTGTTTAAAATTTATTCTGTCTTGAAGACACACTGCAATAAGTTTACTTTTATCATTATTTAAAAGAAAATTACCATAAATGCTAGGGACTGTTAATTCTGATGCATTTAAACTTTTAGTTTTGCTTAGAAAACTTATTTATACAGATTTTTTTTTAAAGAAATTCAAACTTTTCATATGTATTGTATTATCATTCCTCATGTTTTAGCTGCAACAAATATGAAGTGGATTGAAGCTAAAATGAAAGTAAGTGTTAGAAAGCAATCCATTTAAAAATATTTTCAAACTGCATTTATCTTGTTAAAAGTTCTAGAACTGAATTAGTTTTATTCTTACTGGAGGGCACTTAGTAGATAGATAAATGCCATTATTGGGAGTATAGGCTTTTTTTAAAGTGTGTTTATTAAGTGGATTGTACTGATCCCTAAGTTTTTTTTTAAGAAAAATATAACTAAGCTTGTCCCCTCCCCCACATTCTTCCTCATTTTACAATAATACTTTATTTTCCTTCTTTTGCTCTGGTGTTTAATACTTAAAGAGTCAGTATTCTTCTAAAATGGAGATTAGGAAGTAATCTATTTCTAGTTTATTTTCCTTGGTCTAGCATTTATTGACTTAGCTAAGTGAAACTAAAATACTTCCTAGTTGTTCAGCAAGATGCAGTGGCCAGTGGTGTAGAAAGTTGGCATTATGAGAAATTGCAGCTAGAATATTCAGAAAATCTGAAATTTTCCATATTACTATGTTTTAACCTCATGAATATTTGTGTTTATAGGAGCTGGGAGTGAGCACAAATGCAAATTATAAGATTACTTTCATGTTGGATAGTGCTGCTATGATAACAGTACATACTCCAAGGAGAGGATTAATAGATGTAAGAAGTCATTTTACTTCTATTTAATGACATGGTTATTTTCCAGTGTACTTGTTATGTTTATACTGATGGAATAAATTAAAGAAAGAGTATAGAGATTCATCTGAGTGAATAATAAAGTGGTTGAGTTTTGACATAGCAAAATGTATTTAAGGTTGAAAGATTTGAATTTTAATGATAAAATTAAGGATCTTGAAGCAGGACTGTCAAGAAAGGAACTTGTGATTGTGCGTAATTGACCTGTGTTGATGACAGCACAACGTTACTGGGCAGAGTAGGTGAGAAAAATACTGAATATTATCAAGGAAGATACTAGGAACAAACAAAAACACTCACCCTGCCCTGTATGAAATTGGTAATAAAAGCAGATGCATCATGATGCATGTACTTTGGGGTGATACTAGAGAATAGCAACAAGAACAATCAGAGAAAAGGGTTGGGCTAACCAGTTATTTTAGTTGTCAAGTAACTATTTATATTATTAAGTTCCTACTATCTGGAAGGTCCTGTGATTGGCACTGTTGGAAATATAGAGATGAGTGAGACACAGTCCATACCGTTTGAAAGCACTCAAACTGTTAGCTGGGCTGGATAGTGCATGCCTGTAATCCTAGCTACTCAGGAGGCTAGGGCAGGAGAATTGCTCTAACCCAGGGGGTGGAGGTTGCAGTGAACTGAAATCGCGCCACTGCACTCCAACCTGGGTGATGGAGCAAGACTGTATCTCAACAAAATAAAGTAAAAATAAAATAAAAACATAAAAACACCCAAACTAATAGGAATTGAGGAGAACTTAGGATACGAGGAAACCTTAGGGGAGACAGTATTAAAATCATGAAAACCATAAATAGAATGATTTAAGAGCATGGGGACTTGTTCTATAAAGTAAATACTGTGTGTATCAGGAAAAAGGTAACTTATTATATACTAAAGTAAAATAATACATTTACAAAATCTTAACGTTAAAAATTACTTAGGGAAATGTTAAACATGTTTTATAACAGTGAAAAATTAAAGGAATAAAAATAATCCTCAATATCCAGCAGTAGGGAATGGGATATATAAACTACTGTTATCTATGTAAGGAACTGTGGCTCGTCATTTGATGTGGTAGGATATGTAATGATTTAGAAATTTTCATGACACATTTAAGTGAAGTATTTTAGAGAACACTGTTGTAAGCCATTAGAAAATAGTTCTTAACCTTTGTTTGGTTCAGGATTACCCTTACTTTAACAAAGAACCTGTCAACTCTCTGAGGCTGCTCTTGTTTATAAAAATGCCTGAGCCAATATATCAGAATATTGAGTTACTGTCCTTGGTACTGATAGATTATTGATGATTTAAAATTTTCCTTTGTGCTTTTCAGTATTTTGAAGTTTTTTTTGTAGTTAGCAATATTACTTTTCTAATTGAGAACAAAGTAGTTTGTGTTTTGGGGAACATATCTATGGTACTTGACCTAATTGCCAAATGACAGCACTTTTTAAGAGGATGTAGGATTTTTATTCTGGATGTCATAAAAGGTGACCTCTGTTGTCATATTTCTTGAGGCTTTTGTTAGCTAAAAATCCCCAAAATATGGCTTATTGTATTAGTTCCTATATATTTGTCTTATTTTGCAGGACTGGAGTGGGTGGTTTCTGTTTCAGTAGTAAACAAGATTAGTAGCAAAAAAAGAAAATCAGGAAAGTAAAATTTTAGTAAATTAAAATATTTCATTAACATTTTTTGTAATAGGACCATAGGAAGGAAAAAGCTTTCCCCAAATTAAGTTATAGGAGGAAAAAAATTTTAAAGTGACAACCTTTATCACTATTTATTTATTACCACTTAATCTCATACATTTATTATTACATTCTCTTCTCATAATACCATAAGACTTTTGTCTTCAGCAAAAGTAATTTTCTAAAAATTAATTAAAAAATTTTTCCAAATGTGTAGTGACTAAAAGAAGAATAAAGTACATAATGAAAAGTCATCTTTCACCTGGCACATAGCCACTTATTCTCCCTATAGTCAATCAGTATTATTTCCTGTGTGGTCTTACAGAGACTTTACATAAGTACCAATAGGTAAGACTATATGAGAAATTATCTCTTTGAAGCTTCAGTTTAACAAATCAGAAATAAGAGTAAGAATTTGTAAAATATGGTGCTTCTGAAGTTAAGCAATCAAATTTCCCAGAAATTATGCACCTGTGCCACTGAGTTAAAGATAAAATGAGTTTTTCCTCTATAAAATATTTAAAGTATCAATTGAAAGAGCCAAATACATTTTTTTTGACTAGGGTGTTCTAGTTTGGAAAGCAGACTCCATGTGACTCCCAAGCTCTGAGAGGGAATGTGTTAACCAAGGAAGTCATGTGACTGCATAGCAGACATCTAAACAGTTACTTTGGATGTTTAAAAAATTAAATAATTATTTTACCCAAAATCTTCATGTTAAAATTATGGAAAGTTTTATAATGGGTGTAGTTCAGTTGGACATGAACCAACCTTTCAGAAGTTTCAGTATTGCAAAATGCATTGTGCTTTAAAGTGGGTTGCATTTAATAATTAGCTCACACCTGTCTCACAGGAGGAAAGGAACACTTTGGCATTGTTTTGCAGGGCAGTTTGCAGTATTCCTGCTTTTAAGACAGGATGAAATGTTGATAAAATTTGAGTTAAATGTAAACTTTTGTTCTAAGGTAAAGCCTCTTGGTGTTATATGGGGAAAGTTTTCGGAGTTTTACAGCAAGAAAAACACCATTATGTTTGATGACATAGGGAGAAATTTTCTAATGAACCCACAGAATGGACTAAAGGTAAGACATACTTTTACTTGTTATGTGCTCACGTAATCTGGACTGTGTGGTAGAACTTTTGTAGTAAGCACTGTTGAATTTCATATATTTTTGGAAGTACTGTATTCTTATGTCACAGGCAAGAAAAGTTTAAGAACAATTCATGTAGAAATTGAACTTTGTCTTTTTTGCATTGATGTCTCCATAGTTAGCTAGTTCATCCAAGTGTTTGTTTGTTTGTTTGTTTGTTTATTTTTGAGACGGAATCTCGCTCCATCGCCCAGGCTGGAGTGAGGTGGTGCGGTATCGGCTCACTGCAGCCTCCACTTCCCGGGTTCAAGTGATTCTCCTGCCTCAGCCTCCTGAGTAGCTAGGATTACAGGAGTGCACCACCACATCCAGCTAATTTTTGTATATTTAGTAAAGACGGGGTTTCACCATGTTGGCCAGGCTGACCTCCTGATCTGCCCACCTCGGCCTCCCAAAGTACTAGGATTGCAGGCGTGAGCCACTGTGCCCCGCCCAAGTATTTTATTTTTAATTAGCTCTGTGAGAGCAACATGGGCTTCCCAACATTGACTTTTAGCATCAAAAGTAAAATCATTAGTTATTTATTTAGGTATACAAATCCTGGCATTTTAAACATTCTGGTTAGCTTGAGAAATGGCAGTAAGGGTACTTTGTTTTTCTTTTTAAACTGAAACTAAAGACGTTTTTGAAAATTCCTAGAGGGCAAGTACAGATCTTAGAATTAGACGTTGCTAGAGCTAGAAGGAACCACAGTCATCTCTTGCCTACCTTCTTAACTTTGGAAACAGTCTCAGGTTGAAGAAGTTCCTGACTTGCCCAAGGTTGTGTGTGTAACTGGCTAATGGCAGAATTTGGGTTAGACTCTAGTGACTTGGTTCCTAGGTCAGTGACAATCCTAGCATGCAATTGCATGCAATCTTATGTGACATTTCATCTTGGTAACAGTGTAAAATTGGTAAGAGTGAAATTTGAAACTTAAAAGTTTCTGGTACCCATAGTAATTACATGTTGGCGCAATATGAAAATGGAAAAGATAGCTCTATACTATGGCACTATTGCATATGGAGTCTCCATTTGAAGCGCAGTCCTGACACTGAGATGTTTTTATCCTCAGTCCTAAACTTTTCTACTAGCTGGGTCCTTGGTAGTTCTAAAAGACAAGAGAGAAAAACTTAAAGTACATTTTTTAAACCTTTCTTTTGTTGATTTGATTTTTTGTTTACAATGAGGATATTTTAGGGAAAGAATGCTAATCTAGGTAGTGAATTGCCACAAGTATAAAAGCTATTGACTTGGAAGAAAAGTGGTTATGTTGTCCTTGATGGTTTCTGTTTAAGGCTTGGGGAGAAGTGCTTTTCTTACATGTGCTTCACCAGGTATAAGGTACAGAAATGTATTCTTGAGTCTTGAGAAGAAATGTGATTGATGTAAACTTAATTGTCTGTGAAACTAGTGGTTATTACCTATTCTTGCAAGGAGGTGAGCCCATGATGGTCAAGGAATAATTTTTGAGGAGACCTTTAGCTTTTTTTTAAAAAAATGCTATCATTAGTTTCATGTTTGTTTAGAAGAAACTTTGTTTTCCTAACCAACATTTGAGTTCCATTCATCTCTTGATGCAGGGAGAGATGTCATTGTAAATGTCTACTTCTTTATGTTACTTTACAGTGGGGTTTCTAAAAGACTGTACTTAGTAGACCCACTAAAGGAATTCCTAAAAAAAATATGTCCCCATCCCCTAAATTCCAATTCCAGAGGTAGATTTAGACGCTCCACGGGTGGTCCTTGTGTGTCTTTTATTGAAAACCTCTTTTTTATAAAATTAATCTACCCAAGATAACACTTCATGAAAACCTCTTTTAAGGTTAAAGATTAAAGGTTAAGATTAAGGTTAAATATCTGCCCACACCATCGTAGAAACAGGTAGGGTTTTTTGTTGTTTGTTTCTTGAAACAGAGTCTTGCTCTGTCACCCAGGCTGGAGTGCAGTGGCATGGTCATAGCTTATTGCAGCTTCGACTTCCCTTGCTCCAGTGATCCTCACATGTCAGCCTCCCGAGTAGCTGGGTGCACTACAGGTGCACACCACTACACCCGGCTACTTTTTGTATTTTTGGTAGAGACAAGGTTTTGCCACATTGCCTACCTAGGCTGGTCTCGAACTCCTGAGCTCAGGCGATCCACCTGTCTCAGCCTTTCAAAGTGCTGGGATTACAGGCATGAGCGACTTTGCCCAGCCCAGAAACAGTTCTAAAATGGAGAAATGTCCTCAAATACTGTGTTTTGTTATCATGCTTTCATAATGCACTTGGTAGAAATCTCAAAGATTTCATGTAGATCTTAAAAATAAGACTGCTTATTTTGAAAATAGTTCTATTAAACATAAGTTTGTCAGTCATGAGGTTTGAAATATATGGAAGGTACTGTGAATATGAATTTAGAATTACACTAAAAGAATGTGAATCTTGTTCATGGATAAAGCAGCTTATTGGCTGAAAACTCCATTTTTATTGTCCATACAAGGAAATTGTGATATAGGAGAATTCAGCTAATCTGGACAATCTTAAGTTTCTAAAAATGCTTCCTTGACCTGAGACAAGAGGGTGGTTTCCTGTCCTTTTAGTGATCACTTAGATCGATATTTAAAAATATATAGTAAACAGTGGTTATACTGGAGCAAGTGAAGTCAATTAGGTGAATAGATTTTCACCCTTAATTTGTTTATTTTAAATTTTAGAACCAGAATCATTAGAATATTTTAGTTTTGTTGTTTAATAGTGCTTAAGAGCAAATGTTTGGAAAGTAAAAATAACTTAGCAGAGCCTTGGGTTGAAAATCTTATTTACTACCCACCAACCCTGTAATTTCCTGCTGTTTAAATTTGGACACTTTAGTACATTATATATTAATTGTTTAAAAGTTAATCTGTTGCCTTTCGGTCCTTAGGAAGTGAATGAAGGAGTACTTTAAAACATTACCATATCACCCAGGATTATGCAGAAACTCATTTCACTACATCCTCATATCATGCCTCTGTTTACTCCCATCCCCAGGGCCTAAGCAAGGCCCTGTAAAGCGTCGTCTTCATCCCCCCATTCAATGCTGCTGGGAGACAGCACTGCTGCACTGCCTTTTTGGAAGTGGTATCTCCCACAAATGCTGATTTCTGAGAAGACTCCCTTTGACAGCTCTGACTGGTGCCCTTCAAGCAGTATGGGAGCCCGCTAACAGTGTGGAGGTCACTGGCACCAAGCTGTTCTGATGAGAGTAGAACACCTGGGAAAATTTTCTTCTGTCCATTTCAGACTGGTGGTGTTTTTCCATTGACAGAAGAAAAGTGTGTAAAAAATACTTAAACCCTTCCCTACACTTAATAGATATGGTAGTAGACTCCTTTGGGCTCACTCATTGTTCTTGCTTCTCAGTAAGTGACAATGATTAAATATTCATTTTTCAGTGTTAACTGTGTAAAATTAATAACTAATGACCAATTTTCATTTTCTCCAAGTCAAAAGAATATAGTAATACTTTGCTAAGTATGATGAAATCAGTGCTTACATGTGTGCTTTAAGAATATGTGTGCTTTAGGAATATGTATGTTTTTTTTTAAAGATAACAGAAAAATTCAAATATAAACAGAACTATATAAAATTGCTTAAACCCCCATGTAGATATTATTCAGTTTAAATTAGCTTATTAATTCATGGATGGTTATTATTTACTCTATACCCTACTTCCCTCTCAGTATTTTGAAGTAAATCTTAGTTATATCATATTATCTAAAATTAATTTAAAATTATTGAAAGACGATCTTGAGTTGTATGAAGATATTTGAGCAGATGTCTTTTACAAAACAGCAGAATTCTTTATTGAAGCTGTAAAATAAGGAAAAGTGCATACGTTTATAGTTTAACAAACTGTAAAGATAATTCTTGTAAAAAATTTTATTCCACTAAAATTACTCATGATTTTCCTTTCCGAAGATAAACACTATTACCATCTTGATGTATAGTCCTCTAGTCTTTTCTAAGCATAGATATATGCAAAAATCTAGATAAAGATTGCATATAAACATATGCATTCATAGCACCGCCACTCAAGTCAAGGTATGATATTCCTTACTAATTGCAGCCCCCTACCTCGGTCTATTATTCTGACTTGTGTGGTGTGAAATAATGCTTTTTAAACTGTTTTTCATCATACAATAAATCAGCCTTAAACATTTGGAAAATATGACAGTTCTTTTTATGGAAAACTTACATAATTAAAAATGATTTTAATGGAGAATTTAACAATAAAAATGCTTATGATAAAGTGTAGGAGGAAACAGGTTATATAAATGTATAATGATATCTCAGCTATATAAAAATTTAATAGAAAAATAAAAAAATAATCACTGTTAAAATGTATCTCACTACTGTTAGATCAAGCTGGTATTTAGGTTAAATTTTTATGAATAAAATTAATTAGAAGCAACTAGAATGATAGGAGGCAGGAAGGGCTAAGTAGTTTTGCAAAGTAGAGTAGCTATGTATGGATTCAAGTGCTATAAGAAAGCTGGTGTTGTCAGGTTCAGATTGAAAAGATAATGTTCGGTGAAATAGGTGGGAGAGTTTGTCATTTGTAAACATTATACATGGCTTGCTACTTAAGCTAATATAAAAGTAATTTTTAGTATTTATGTTCTTGGTGATATTTTAACCTCATTAACTCTAATTGAAATGATAGTATAGATTTGTTAGTTTTCCTTATCACATTGTGATGTGTTGAGTAATGTTTGTTTCCTAATAGATAAGGCCTTTTATGAAAGCGCACCTAAATCGAGATAAAGACAAAGAACTTTTAAAATTAACTCAGTACCTCAAGGAAATAGCAAAATTAGATGACTTTTTGGATCTAAATCACAAATATTGGGAAAGGTAAGTTTTAATTGCTTATTTATTTTCTTTTTACGTCAATGAAGAAAAAATTATCATTTTTCATCAGTGACCCCAGTATTTATATAGCTGTCTTAATTTTTATTTAAAATAGGTGACTTCTAAAAACATTTTCTAATCCAGTAATCTACCCCCGAAAGTATTTTCCCCTTTCATCTTAACCTCTAACTTGTTCATAAACATACCTCTTGTAAGCTCTTTAATACTTCTAGAAGAGAGAACTTGAGAGACTAGCATATGTGGGTGATGCCGCCTGTAAATTATTTTGTGATGTTAGGTAGGCTACTCCTTTATGAATCACGTAATCCCTCTTCTCATACTGTAACATAATGTAAGGATAAAATAAAACACATTTAAAAATTTCATCTATTTATTTATTAAAAATTACAAGTAACTTGTGTGTAGCAGAAAAATTAGAAAACTTTATCCCACTAAAAAAAACAATTACTCATAATTTTCCTTTTTAAAGATAACCACTGTTACCATCTTGGTATATAGTCTTTCAGTCTTTTACCTAAACTCAAATGTATGCACAAATCTATATAGGCATTGCATATAAACATGAAAGTTTTGAGACAGAGAAAAGCCTCCGGAGAAGTGGAAGGTGTTACTCTGTATTACAAGTATTTTGGGGGGAATTAGATCTTTAGGGATCTGGTTCTAGTAATACAGCACCAAAAGAAACTATGTGTGTAATAATAACACTTTGGCTTTTCAGATTCCACTTTTGACTTTTCAGATCACTTTGACACAAGTCTTCTAAGAGTCTATAATCCTAATAGGAAGACAAAGCAGATATTTTTACCCCCATCTTTGCATTGCAGATGATGTAACTGAGTCATGAAGATAGTAAATGCTTAGTGCAGTGCCACAGAGTGAGCAAATTGTACCAGCAAAACATGTTCAAGTTTGCTGATTTTAGGAACTCTTTCCCCATCCCCACACCACCTCAATTTGTAAATGTGAGAAATAGAGATCACGTTTTTAATTTAGTGGTAGATTTCTATTAAACAATATGAAAAACATTTGTTTGCTTAATAAGTTAATGTCTTGTATCTTTTACACTCTTGATCAAAGACCTTTAGCATCTTTTGCCCATTGTCTTGCTGTAAGAAAAATAAGATCTTTATGGAGTTGGAGCTGTATTTGGAAGTTACAATACTAGTTAATATAGTGACCTTCACATTGGAAGTAAGGCAGTATGGAGTGATAGTCAATGAGTACGACCTCTGGAGCCTTGTTTTGAATCTAGGCTCTTCCACTTTCTAGCTGTGTGAATTTGGGCAAATTGCTTAACTTCTTTGTGCCTGTAAAGTAGGAATAATTCTAATAGAAACTCCTTAGAGCTGTTGTGAAGACTAAATAAATTAATACCTGTACTTAGAACTGTGCATGCACATAATCAGTAGATGTAAGTGATTATTAAGAATACTCATCTTGAAATGTTTTGTTATTAGAATAAACTCCTTTGGGAGGAAAGTTGGGTTATCTTCATGAATTTAGCATGATACAGCTTTGATATCTTTATTTTATTTCTTGCAGATATCTCTCAAAGAAGCAAGGACAGTAGTTACAAGTTATACTGGCAGTTACTGAAGATACTTAAGATCCAAGAACTTCTTGCTTTTATGCTAGAAATCATTATGATAGTGCTGGACACTGAAGCAAATACCATAATGCTTATACTTGGTCTTCCAGTTTTTTGTAAATTTAATTTTATATTTTTTGAAGATGATAGCAATATGCTAAAAGAAAAAAAAAATGCTTGTCCCCTCTATGAATATTCTGTTACTCTTGAAAAATATTTTCTCCAGCGTTGGTTGCTGACCCCTCCTCCCCACCCCCCAACCACACACACACACACACACACACACACACACACACAGAGTGGAGAAAAATGTATGCTCAACAATGTCATTTTGTGACTTTGGAAACAAGTTATGTTTTGTGTTTTTGTCTCATTGTGTTATTGTCTGACTAAATCTAAGACCAAACCCATGTTGAAACTAGTGCTTTCCCCTTTAAAACCAAAAAAAAAAAAGTTTTTGATTAAAGAACCTAGTTTGTTATGCTTAAAATTATCAAGAATTTTTTATTCCTTTGTCATAGACACAATTTCTCTTCCGTATGCCACTAGTTACATTTCTAAATTCTGAGCGGTCTCAGTTAGGCCTGTATGTGTGTACATGTCCAAGTAAAGCTGGAAAACGTCAGTCTTGATACAGCTGTGTCTTAGTACGAGAAACAGAAGACTGAAGAATAAAAACTAAGGAACAAAAATGAGTCTCTTTTTGGTGGCTAAGTATAATCTGCCTAAAACCATTGTCATAAAAGCAGTTAAAGGCAATACATTTTTAAAAGGGACATATCACTGATTCATTCCTAAAAAGCATGAATAAAAAGTTTTTGTTCTGTTCCAGCTATATCTTGTCTAAGTGCTAACACTGTTTCAGTGAAAATATCTAGCCATAAGATTAAAAAAATATATTATTTGCAATGCTTAAGCCTGCAGATATGTAATGTGACCACTGTTTTGTGTTGACAATATTGCTTTATACAGTTCTTGTATTTGAAAGGAATTGATCCTTTTAAACAAACATGGTGTATATTGTTCTTACAGGACTAATTTCAGTGGTGTAAATAATAAATATCTTTTCTTAAAACATTGATTATCTGTTCTATATTACCACAGATATTTTACCTCTTTGTTGAATGACAAAATGAACATTATGTTCGGGCACGGATCTCTTGCAAAAACTTAAATGTGTATGGTGATGTTAAAGGTGTGTATATCACTATTTATACATTCAGGAGTAGTTTTAGCAGCTAATCAGATACATAAAATTACTGAATTCTAATAAGTACCTTTTTTCAGAAATGTATGCTGTTTTCTTTGTGACAGGTTATTATGAGGATATACAGTGCAGAAGAGTTTGAGGACTCAAAGTGATTCAATTAAAATGTATTTCTTAATTATGAAGTAAAATTTAAATATTTAAAGATAGAATAGAAATTTTAGAGTGTTCATTTCATTGGTACATTTTTCCCACTGTAAAAGACAACTTATTCCAAAGTACGCATGGAAAGGACTTAATCTTCTCAAGAAAATGGAACACTTTATTAACATAGGTCAAGAAAGGGCAGACATTTTCTTTTTTTTTTTTTTTTTTGACATTTTCTAAAGCAGTGTAAACTAAAATACAAAAAGTTAGCAAGTCACAGGAAGCAAAGTAGAATTTTACAAAAACATTTTCTGCCATTAGGTGGTGCCCAAACCAAAGCTTCTTAGCTGCTGTGCTTAATTAAGCCACTCTGGAGAACATTGTCATTGAGCTTGTTGAGGTAACACATTATATGTGATTAATACCATCATAGAGTGCAGGAGTTTTCATTTGTCTTCTGCATCTCGTGGCTTATTGAACAGCTCCATCTCTATATATCTGTGTGTGGCACACACAGCTGAGTCAATAGATCACTTAATTCAGATGTGTATATATATATTTTTTTTAATTTTTTTTATTATACTTTAAGTTCTAGGGTACATGTGCACAACGTGCAGGTTTGTTACATATGTATACATGTGCCATGTTGGTGTGCTGCACCCATCAACTCATCATTTACATCAGGTATAACTCCCAATGCCATCCTTCCCCCCTCCCCCCTCCCCAATTCAGATGTGTATTTTGGTGAAACCACAAGTTATTTTTACCAGATATATGTGTTAAGCATTAAAACACTATTATACGAAGTATATTTAGCCTAAAAACTACTGAACATCAGTAAATCTTTGATTCAGAGGGAATTTTCTAGTTTCCTCTCAGTTCTTTGTTATGGAAATCAATTATTGGACTAATGATACCTATAGTAGCTCTTCAGTGTAAAAGGTAAGGAATGGAAAAACAGGTTGTTACAGTAAGCAACTGAAACTTATTCTTTATTCATGGAAAGTAAAATAGTTGCTTGAGAGGAAGAGGAACTGTACAGGGATAGGGACTGGGAAAAAAGGATATGCAAAATAATGCAGATTAGTTGCATTTTAAGTTATTGCTTGGTTTTTAGGTATTAATAACAATTGGGTAGTCAGAATAGTAATAAAACATGAATAATAAACTATTGAGTTTTCTCATCCCAAGTACTCAACAGAGCTCTCTCAAGGGACAAACCATTATGGTCTCCAATGAAGTATTTTACATCAAAATTCAATCTTCTTATGGACTAGAATAGCCCAAGAAATGTCTGTGAAGATTAAATGCTTAGGTATTTATGTGAAGATTAAGTTTTGCTATGTGAGTCTTGGTGAAACATCTGAGTATTTTAAATTTTTAATTGACAGTTGTTTATGGGTTACAATATGGTGTTTTGATACATCCAATGTGGAATGATTGAATCAGGCTAATTAGCACATTCATCACCTCAAATACTTCTTGGTAGTGAAAACATTTAAAATCCCCTTTTTAGCTGTTTTGAAGTATACATTATTATTAACTGTAGTCATTATGCTGTGCAGTAGATCACCAGAATGTATTCCTCTTATTTAACTGAAACTTTGTACCCTTTGACCAACATCTCATCTTTCCCCATCCACCACCACTGCCCTCCCCAGCCACTGGTAACCACTTTTACTCTCTGTTTCTGTGAGTTTGACTTTTTTAGATTCTACATATAAATGAGATAGTATTGTGTCTCTCTGTACCTGGCTTGTTTCATTTAGCATAATGTCCTTTAGCTTCATCCATGTCACAAATGACAGAATTTCTTATTTTTTTTTAAGGCTGAATAGTATCCATATATATATACACATGTATATATATAAATGTACATCATATTTTTAAAAATCCATTCATCCGTTGATAAGTACTTTGTTTTTTTTCTATATCTTGGCTATTGTAGATAATGCTGCAGTGATCATGCGATTGCAGACATTTCTTCAGAGTGCTTAGTGCTTAAATCTTAAGAGAATCTTTTCATAATTAGTTTCATAGATTTAGCAAAGACTTCTGCAAAATTAGTGCCTTATAAGAACTGAAACAAATCAATATGAAGCATCCTGTAGGGCTGAAAATGGTGTCAGTTATCTATCTAGTAATGTCAATGAGCTTCCATGTAAAGTGTAAAATCTTACACGCCTCCCACATTAATAATTTTGTAAAAACACTTTGGAAGTAAGCAAGCACTTAAATGCAAGCATAAGGATATTACCTGACATGAACTGTTACTCATTAAAATGTTGGTTTGCTTCTGAAAAGCTTTAAAACCTGAACTTACAGCTTTATTTTATTTTTTTTGAGACAGAGTCTCACTCTGTCACCCAGGCTGGAGTGCAGTGGTGCGATCTCAGCTCACTGCAAGCTCTGCCTTCTGGGTTCATGTCATTCTCCTGCCTCAGCCTCCCGAGTAGCTGGGACTACAGGCACCCGCCACCACACCCAGCTAAGTTTTTTGTATTTTTAATAGAGATGGGGTTTCACCGTGTTAGCCAGGATGGTCTCGATCTCCTGACCTTGTGATCCACCCTCCTAGGCCTCCCAAAGTGCTGGGATTACAGGCGTGAGCCACCACGCCCGACCTTGAACTTACAGCTTTCAAGAACATTTGTAAACAGTAGAAACAAAACCTTAAAAATATCAAAAAGATTGCTAAGCTTTAATGATTTTTCCATAAACCAATATGGCTGTGAAGAACACAAGTTAAATAGCGTATGTGTATAATTTGTTACACTAAAGGCCAAACTGATGACTTTTCAGGAATCTATACATTATCAAAATGAGGTGAATCAATTATTTAATTGAATACAAATCCCTCTTACTTTTATTCCCAGTTCTTAATTCTCTGAAACACTGATTGCTATTACTATCACTTCTTGTTGGATAATCTGTGAGGACAACTGCTGTAACTTCCTAAATAAGGCTTTTGAAAGAGCCAGTGGTTTGTCAGAAAAACACGTGACTAGAATCCCTCTTTATTGGCAACAGTACCTTGGGCAAGTCACTTCAATTCTTTGAACTTTGCTTCCTTCTCCTTAAAAAAAGTTCTACACCTGTCTGCCTTTCCCATAGGCTGTGGCGAAGTCAATTGAGACAGTTCCTGTGGAAGGACTTCGAAGCAGCAAAGGCGTATGAGAATGTCAGATGTTAAAAGTAGTTCAGAGCACGTGGCTATCATTGAGCCCTATCATTCCTGAAATACAGTTACCAAAAGTGAAGTTTTAAAAGGAAGACTTTTCTTGATAATTTTACAAATATTATCTTGGTTCTCCTAAGATTTCTAAATAATCAACGAAAGGAGAATAAGGAAACCTCTTATGACCTAGATCTTTTGGTAAGTATCCAGCTGCTTTTATGTCTGCAAATACCATTTAGTATTGGTCTGGACCGGAAGTCCAGCTGTCCCTCTCCCTCCACCCCCACCCTTAAAGTGACTATGACTGAACCTTAACAGCATTATAATACATCTTGTATAGTGAAATATTTACATGATTTTAGTCTTCTAACTTTGGAAATCAATTGTTCCCAGATAGAAGCTTGCTTATTTTGCTGTGCCATGTAAAAATGAAAAGTCATTCAAAAGCAATGAGTTTTAAAATTTTTTTTCTTATAAAGATACGCTCAGGTGTAAACATTCATGGGTTGGTTTGTTTGTTTTCTGACAAGTTTGGTAGAATAAACCATGCAGGAACCGGGCAGTCAACATTTAATGTATATTTATCAGTTCCTACTATGTCTGAGGCAGTTTTTCAAGGGTTAAAAACACAATATTTTTCTACCCTCACAGAGCTTATATTTGAGTAAGGGAAACAATGAAGAAACAAGATAATTTCAAATAGAAGCCCTATAAAAATATAGTAATACGAGAGAAAATGATGGTGATTCACAATTACATGACCTAAGGCGGGAAGATGGAATTTGAGCTGAGATCTGAATGAGAGCCACCATTTGGAATGTACAGAGAGAGGATGTGGAAATCTTAAGGTGCAAATAAAAGGAAGAAAAAAAAAAAGTATGAAGAATATTGTGGACAGAATATTGCGGAAGGCAGGATCAAGCTAGGCAGATTCAGTGAAGAGTGGGAGGTAAGCCGTGGCCTGGTGCAAGATGAGGTTGGAGAGGCAGGCAGAGCCTGTGGGAAAGAGAGGATGTTGTACATCACAATAAGCAGTCTGGCGAATTCTACGTGAAATGTCAGGAACCAGTGAAGGGTGTTAAGCATAGAATGATAATCTAATTTTTTTTAACGGCCTTATTAAGATAGAATTTACATACCACAAAATTTACCCATTTGCAGTATGTAGTTCAATGGTTTTTAGTATATGTAGAGAGTTGTACAACCATCGCTGTAAGCTAATTTTAGAACCTGATTTGTTTTTAAAAAGATCATTCTGGTTCTCGTGTGAGAATGGGTTATTGAAGGGCAAAAGTAGAAAGGACAAGACCCATTAGGAGATGAGAGATTTTCAATGTGACCAGGAGAAAGTACGCATTTCTTCACTGCCTAGTAGCATCATCTTCCAGCTACCTATTGAGCCCCTGTGCTGTACCAGGCTATGTGTGAGGTGCCACATCTTCCATGGTAAAGAAGACAGATGTGACTCCTGCCCTATAGCACGCAGCTGCAAGACTGTGTGTACCACAAACATAGCCCTTCCAACTTTACCACTGGGTAAGTGATGCAATTTGAAGAATAGAGAACTCGATATATCAAAGTCAACATATGAAAAATCTTTCTCACCCACCTACGCCCACAAGGAAAAAGCCCTCTGTGATTCCATCCAACCCTTTTGCGCAGAGGCCAGACCCAGGATTCAGCGTCCAGCTTGGGCATGCATGGCCTATGCCAGCATGGGCACAGCAGAGGTCTGCACACATGGGAAGATAGATCAAAGGCCTTCTTCCATTTCTCCTCTCCAGAGTATTCCAGCAAGAACATCCCCTTCTAGCTTTTTCACACATGGACAGCCGAGAAATAGACAGTCATTTACAGAGCATTTTTCATCTGTGCACTTTCACTCGTTATTTCTTCCCCAGTACCTAATGGGGGCTGCAGCGTGTACTCTGTTTGTGGTTAAATTCTGCTGCCAGAAGTTTCCTCCAGCTCCTGATGCCCCGAACCCCTCCCTCCAGCATTCCTGTGGCTCGTCTTGCAAACTGATTAAAAAGTGCTTGGTTGCAATCTGATCTTTCAGGACACATACTGCTAAAAAGCTTTTGAAATTTTAGTCAAAGCAAAAACAAAAACAAAAAAATAAGCCTAAACATCCCCTGAGGCGAAAATAATGAAGGAGCTCTTAAGCATTATTGCAGATAATGCTTAATTTTAAGAAGACACATTTTTTTTAAAAGAATGTGGACTACTTCCTAGTTTAGACTTGGAAGGGTGTATGTGTCCAGGAATTTATCTATTTCTTCTAGATTTTCTAGTTTATTTACATATAGGTGTTTATAGTATTCTCTGATGGTAGTCTGTATATCTGTTTTGGTACCAGTACCATTCTGTTTTGGTTACTGTAGCCTTGTAGTATAGTTTGAAGTCAGGTAGCATGATGCATCCAGTTTTGTTCCTTTTGCTTAGGATTGTCTTCGCTATGCAGGCTCTTTCTTGGTTTCATATGAAATTTAAAGTAATTTTTTTCTGATTCTGTGAAGAAAGTCAATGGTGATGGGAGTAGCATTGAATCTGTGAATTAGTTTGGGCAGTATGGGCATTTTCATGAGACTGATTCTTCCTATCCATGAGTATGGAATGTTTTTCCATTTGTTTGTGTCCTCTCTCATTTTCTTGAGTAGTGGTTTGTAGTTCTCCTTGAAGAGGTCCTTCACATCCCTTGTAAGTTGTATTCCTAGGTATTTTATTCTCTTTCTAGCAATTGTGAATGAGAGTTCACTCATGATTTGGCTCTCTGTTTGACTATCATTGGTGTATAGGAATGCTTGTGATTTTTGCACATTGATTTTGGATCCTGAGACTTGCTAAAGTTGCTTATCAGCTTAAGGAGATTTTGGACTGGGACGATGGGGTTTTCTAAATAGATAATCATGTCATCTGAAAACAGAAACAATTTGACTTCCTCTCTTCCTATTCGAATACCCTTTATTTCTTTCTCTTGCCTAATTGCCCTGCCCATAACTTCCAACACTATGTTGAATAGGAGTGGTGAGAGAGGCCATCCTTGTCTTGTGCCAGTTTTCAAAGGGAATGCCTCCAGTTTTTGCCCATTCAGTATGATATGGACTGTGGGTTTGTCATAAATAGCTCTTATTATTTTGAGATACCTTCCATCAATACCTAGTTTATTGAGAGTTTTTAGCATGAAGGGCTGTTGAATTTTGTCAAAGGCCTTTTCTGCATCTATTGAGATAACCCTGTGGTTTTTGTCCTTGGTTCTGTTTATGTGATTGATTATGTTTATCAATTTGCATATGTCGAACCAGCCTTGCATCCCAAGGATGCAGCCGACTTGATCTTGGTGGATAAGCTTTTTGATGTGCTGCTGGATTCGGTTTGCCAGTATCTTACTGAGGATTTTCACATCAACATTCGTCAGGGATATTGGTCTGAAATTTTATTTTTTTGTTGTGTCTCTGCCAGGTTTTGGTATCAGGATGATGCTGGCCTCATAAAATGAGTTAGGGAGGATTCCCTCTTTTTCTATAGTTTTGAAGAGTTTCAGAAGGAACGGTACCACCTCCTCTTGGTACCTCTGGTAGAATTTGGCTGTGAATCCATCTGGTCCTGAACATTTTTGGTTGGTAGGCTATTAATTACTGCCTCAATTTCAGAACTTATTATTGGTCTATCTAGGGATTTGACTTCTTCCTGATTTAGTCTTAGGAGGGTGTATGTGGACACATGGACACAGGGAGGGGAACATCACACACTGGGGCCTGTCAGAGGGTGGAGGGCTAGGGGCGGGTTAGCATTAGGAGAAATACCTAATGTAGATGACAGGTTGATGGGTGCAGCAAACCACCATGGCACATGTATACCTATGTAATAAACCTGCAAGTTCTGCACATGTACCCCATAACTGATAGTAATAATGAAAAAAATGTGGACTAAATATTCTTTATTTTCCCTTAGTTGGTTCTTCGCTCAAAGAAAAATTTGCATCATTGTTTTGGTGGATTTAGTGGACCTATTTAATTAATGTCAGAGCTAATGGCTTAAAAGATCTTGGAGCAAAAAGGTGTAATATCTTTCCCTCACTCATTTTGAGGTCCACAGCCAATATTTCTATAGGAAATACAGGTTAGCAAGAGAAAAGCATAACAAACTCAACCAAGTTTCATGTGACACAAGAGCCTTCAGAAATGGATGCCCAAAGACCCAGGGAAAATTGTATTTTTATGCTTAGGTTCAATGAAGAATGAACAGCCATATAGAAATGTGATCGGAAAAAAAGGGTGTGTTCTAATGGCAATAAACAGGGGACCCCAGCAAGGCCTGTTTGTTCGGATCCTTCTTGGCCTCTTCATACAGGATTTTTTCCCTGCTGGGTATGGGGCAAGACCCTTCTGGAATGAGGGTCTTATGGCCTGCTTTCAGAGGAGGTAGGTCAGAGAATGACCTCTCTAGGTTTTATGACTTGCTTCAGGAGAGACAGGTTCTAGTGTCTATGACCCGCTTTGGGGAAGAGGAATTCTCATTCCCATGACCTGCCTGGGAGGAAAACGGTAGAAGGAGAAAGGAGTGTGGAGAAGGCTAAAGGGAACTTCTTGCTTCTGAGGTCCTTCCCATCTTTTACAGTTCAAAGTACTCAGCATGCCAAAGTGCCATACTTTGGAGGATAGTGTTCTGAGCCTTAACAATCTTTAATAGCTATACATGATTATTTTTATTTTCATGGGTAATTTATATTTGTTTAAGAAATACAATTTTTTAAAATTACATGGAATCTCACCACTCAGAGGCAACAATGGTTTACATTGTGATATATATTCTTCTGGGCTTTTTTCTATGCCTATGTGTACTGATAAAATATATGTGCAAATATGGATAGGTGTGTCTCAGTGGCTCCCTGTGCTTGAATTAGTCCAATGGTTATTGTTAGATGCATATAGTTGAAAGCCTCAGGAAGCAAAGACTGTATGTCTGTTTTTTTGGTGTTCTTCCCAGGTACATAGTAAGCCTTTGAACTTGATAGATATATGATCAACCTGAGTTAAATTAACAAACGAATGTATAAACAGACAAGCCATAAAATAGGTACTTATTTAATGTCACTATTTTAATAACATTTACTTCTTTAAATGCTTCCCTCTGTGTTGAGAGTAATGACAAAAATATAACACATATTTATTTCTCTTTTCTTTTTGCATCCCAGCTTATTGATTTTTCAGTCTACCATTTAGGAGGATATATTGATATAAGGAAAATATTTTTATGACAGCTTATTACAAGAGAAAATTTTAAAATTCTGGTTACTGATGTAATGTTGGATGGGTGAACTACTATAGTTTTATGTCTCCATGATGTATGAGGGATATTTTCATTCATTTCTTAAATGCATTCTGCCTTTAGTGTAAGAGTCAATTGATTCATGTAGTTTACAAATGCTTTCACAAGAGAATAATAGAAGGGCACAGGCCGGGCGCGGTGGCTCAGCCTGTAATTCCAGCATTTTGGGAGGCTGAGGCAGGCGAATCACAAGGTCAGGAGATCAAGACCGTCCTGGCTAACACGGTGAAACTCCGTTTAAATACAAAAAAAAAAATTAGCCAGGTGTGGTGGCGGAGGCCTGTAGTCCCAGCTACTTGGGAGGCTGAGGCAGGAGAATGGCGTGAACCCGGGAGGCGGAGCTTGCAGTGAGCCAAAATTGCACCATGGCACTCCAGCCTGGGAGGCAAGGCGAGACTCCTTTTCAAAAAAAAAAAATAAAATGAAATAAAATAAAAAAAATAGAAGGGCACAGCATCATATCTAAATGCCATAATTATTTATCATAAATTGTTATTCTCTGGGAATTCTGGGAGCTTGAGATTACCGTCCATCCTGGTTAATAGGACACTGGTAGGTGTTATGTTGGTGCTGTTGAGCAGCAAATCATTTAAAGCCAAGTGCTACCATTTGCTGGCTGCCCATCCAGTTCACTGAGTAATTAACTAAGCAGTTACACATCCAACCCCACAGTGGTGTGCCGTGAACATGTATGGAAGCCCCATATCTTCAAGGTGGTCCTACCAGGGCCACAGGTTACTAAAACTTCCCCAATAGTGCCCAAGGTGAGCCCGTATTATTGTTCCTCTATCAGGCAGCTCAATATATATGAAAAGATAGTGGAATCGGCTAGGTGATACAGGTGAGGGAAGATCCTTTGATTTGAGTTGATGAGGGGAATTCAGCTGAGTCATGTTTTAGGATGCAGACCCATACGTAGAACAATCTTGAAAGTACCATCTGGGAGCAAGAGGGCAGGGCATGGATGCCCTGTTGAACATGGGCTTTGAGGCAAACAGACCTGGGATGGATATCTAGTCCCATGACTCCTGTGGGATCTAGGGATAGAAACTTCACCTCCCTGTATTAGTTTTCTATTGCTGCATAACCAGTTACCACACACCTGGTGTCTTATAATCACACACATTTATTATCTTGTGGCTTCCACAGTCAGGATCAGCTTAGCTGGCTCCTCTATTCAAGGTCTCACAAGCCTGCAATCAAGGTGTCAGCCAGACTTGTGTCTATCTGAAAGCTTGACTGGACAAGAATCTGCTTCCAGACTCTTGTGGATTGTTGGCAGACTTCATTTCCTTGAGGTCGTGTGACTGAACGTATGTCTGAAGCCTGTGCCTTGTTGTCAGTTGTAGCTGCCCTGAGGTTCCCATGATCCTTGCCACATGAACCTCTAATATGGCTGCTTTCCTACCTCAAGAGAGTCTCTGACTCCAGTCTACTGAAATGGAGTTGTCTTGTATTACGTGAAATAATTATGGAAGTGACATTTTACCACATTTGCCAAATTCTCTTAGAGTCAAGTGACAGGTCCCACCTACACTCAGGAGACGGGATTACACAAATGTGTGAACCAGCAGAAGGTAGAAACATTGAGGATTAGGCTACAGTCTGTTTGCCACAATCCCTGAACTCATTCTGTAAAGTTGAGTTTACTTTAAAAAGTAGAGTTTACAACTCTGCTTTAGAGAGTTGTTACATGAATTCAAAACAAGATAACATATATTGAGTGTTTACATGGTACCTGGCACATAGTGAGCATTCAATAAATGTCACTGATGATGGTAATGATGATAATCATTGGTGATAACCAATGGGTATCCTGATAAATGCCTATAATCTTCTTATATCATGTATGTCTTTCTAAGCACTCACCACAATATGAGGAATTTCAAGTTTTGAACTTGACTCTCTCAAAGGATAATGGTCAACTCAGTTATCTACATGACATGGAGAGGAGGGTGATGGAATTGATTGTCTAAGGCAGGATATAATTCAGGAAAATATCTAACTTGACTTTGAAATAAAATTTTTTCTTTCCCTGATTGTTTTGCACACACGTATTATTCCATATCACAGAGGTATGCTAATTACCCTAATTCATTTACTGTTTCCCCTTTGATGGACTTTTAGTTTGAATGTAATTTTTACTATTAACAGCAATGCTGCAGTGGACATCCTTCTAGATATATTCTTATGCTCTTTTGTGTTTTTGTAGGAAAAAGTTGTACAGCCATTTATCGACAGCTTATTACATATCAGACATTGTGTTATGTGCCAGGTGAATAAGACATATATGGTTCCTCATGGAGCTCACAGCCATTAAAATTACAGGTATTAAAAGAATAATTTTGAATATGGGGTATATATTATTGGAGGACATAACATAGTAGGAAGGAGGGAGAGGTGAAGCACAGGAAGATAAGCAAGATTTTGGGGTCAAATGAGAAGAGTTAGGCTATCTCTAGAAAAGAAGTGAAATCTTAGGATCTGGAGAATCAGAACTTGGACAACATTGGAGCCAAGTTTCTGGGATCTTGGAATTACTCTTAAAAATTTCACTTGTACAAATCTCAGACTGTTAATTCAGAAATATGATTTTATTTTTCTATTAGAAAATTTATTTTAAGATCCCTTATTCTTCTGAGTAGCAGAAACTTAATCTTGGTCAATATGAGGTTTCCTGTCTTCCCCAGGGTTGGGTCTAAGCACTGCGGTCTTATATCATACCAAGACATTGGGAATATGGGATTGAGATGAAGAAGTATCTGGTCTTTAGTTGTCACCTACTGTATTAGTCTGTTTTCACGCTGCTGGTAAAGATCTACCTGAGACTGGGCAATTTACAAAAGAAAGACTTACAGTTCCTCATGGCTGAGGTTTATGGACTTACAGTTCCTCATGGCTGAGGAGGCCTCACAGTCAGGGTGGAAGGCAAGGAGGAGCAAGTCACATCGTACATGAATGGCAGCAGGCAAAGAAACCTTTTGCAGAGAAACCCTTGTTTTTAAAACTATCAGATCTTGTGAGACCCATTCACTATCAAGAGAACAGCATGGAGAAGACCTGCCCCATGATTCAATCATCTCCTACTGAGTCCTTCCCACAACACGTAGGAATTATGGGAGCTACATGATGAAATTTGGGTGGGGACACAGAACCTAACAATATCATTCTGCCCCTGACCCATCCCAAATCTCATATCTTCATATTTCAAAACCAATCATGCCTTCCCATTAGTCCCCCAAAGTCTCATCTCATTTCAGCATTAACTCAAAAGTTCACAGTCCAAATTCTCACCCAAGGCAAGGCAAGTGTCTTCCACCTATGAACCTGTGAAATGAGAAGCAAGTTAGTTACTTCTTAGATACAATGGGGATACAGGCATTGCATAAATACAGCCATTCCAAATAAGAGAAATTGGCCAAAACAAAGGGGCTACAGGCCCCATACAAGTCCAAAATCCAGCGGGGCAGTCAAATCTTAAAGATCCAGAATGATCTTCTTCGACTCCATGTCTGACATTCAGGTCACGCTGAAGTAGGTTCCCAAGGTCTGGGGCAGCTCTGCCCCTGTGACTTTGCAAGGTACAGCCTCCCTCCCAGCTGCCTTCACAATCTGGCATTGAGTGTCTGTGGCTTCTCCAGGTGCACAGTGCAAGCTGTCAGTGGATCTACCATTCTGGGGTCTGGAGGATGGTGGCCCTTTTCTCGCAGCTTCACTAAGTTGTGCCCCAGTAGGTCCAATTGTGTGGTGGGTCCAACCCCACAATTCCCTTCTGCACTGCCCTAGCAGAGGTTCTCTATGAGGTCTCCACCCCTACAGCAAACTTCTGCCTGGGCATCCAGGCATTTTTGTACATCTTCTGAAATCTAGGCACAGGTTCCCAAACCTCAATTCTTGACTTCTGTGCGCTTGCAGGCTCAACACCATGTGGAAGCTGCCAAGGCTTGAGAGTTGGACCGTCTTAAGCCACAGCCTGAGCTGTATGTTGGCCCCTTTCAGTCATGGCTGGAGTGGTTGGAACACAGGGCACCAAGTCCCTAGGCTACACACAGCATGGGGACCCTGGGCCTGGCTCATGAAACCGTCTTTTCCTCCTAGGCTTCCCAGCCTGTGATGGGAGGGGCTGCAGTGAAGACCTGTGACATGCCCTAGAGACATTTTCTTCATTATCTTGGGGATTAACATTTGGTTCCTTATTACTTATTTCTGCAGCCAGCTTGAATTTCTCCTCAGAAAATGGGATTTTCTTTTCTATCATTGTCAGGCTGCAAATTTTCTGAACTTTTATGCTCTGCCTCCCTTGTAAAACTGAATTCTTTTAACAGCACCCAACTCACCTCTTGAATGCTTTGCTGCTTAGAAATTTCTTCCACCAGATACCCTAAATCATCTCTCTCAAGTTAAAAGTTCTACAAATCTCTAGGACAGGGACAAAATGCCACCAGTGTCTTTGCTGTAAGAAGAGCCACCTTTACTCTAGTTTCCAATAAGTTCCTCATTTCCACCTGAGTCCACCTCAGCCTGGACTCTATTGTCCATATCACTATCAACATTTTGGGCAAAGCCATTCAACAACTCTCTAGGGAGTTCCAAACTTTCCCACGTTTTTCTGTTTTCTTCTAAGCCCTCCAAACTGTTCCAACCTCTGCCTACTACGCAGTTCCAAAGTCGCCTCCACACTTTTGGTTATCTTTTCATCAGAACCCCACTCCTG
Source organism: Theropithecus gelada (assembly GCF_003255815.1). NCBI lineage: Eukaryota > Metazoa > Chordata > Mammalia > Primates > Cercopithecidae > Theropithecus > Theropithecus gelada. The sequence continues at coordinate 155,871,740 of NC_037673.1, forward strand.
GTACCAATTTACTATATTAGTCCATTTTCACACTGCTGATAATGACATATCTGAGACTGGGCAATTTACAAAAGAAAGAGGTTTGTTGGTCTTACAGTTCCACATGGCTGGGGAGGCCTCACATTCATGGCAGAAGGCAAGGAGGAACAAGTCACATCTCATGTGGATGAAAGCAGGCAAAGAAGCTGTGCAGAGAAACTCCCATTTCTAAAACCATCAGATCTCAGGAGACTCATTCACTATCAAGAGAGCAACATGGGAATCACCCATCCCATGATTCAATCATCTCCCACCAGGTCCCTTCCACAACACATGGGAATTATGGGAGCTATAACATGAGATATGGGTAGGGACACAGAACCATATCACTAGTCATGCTGGCATCTGCTAAGATCTCCAAAATCTGCCCTGGACCTTGGCCACTGATCCACATAGGTCACTGCTACATCATCCCTTGTTCTAAGTCAGGTCGATGAATGTTCCTTGTTACATCTATACTTCTGCTGAATGCATAGAATTCTTGTGCTTCCCTCAACCCTAGGATATTAAGTGGAGCTAAAACCCTGTGGTACTTCAGAGCCACTCTTAGCAGCATAAAGCCACATTTTTGTCATCACTCTGTGCTGAGTTAAGGGGAAACTCTTGCAAGGATGTTTAGGTTCCCTCTGTCTAGGCACACCCTGAAGTCATTTATTCTCTGAGGTTGTGGCACCTCTTTTAGGCTCTGCCAGGGGAGAGAGACACACAATTACTTTGCTCTGTAATCCCATAAACCTTCCTGTGGTTCTCCAGGGGTTCCTTTCTGGGCTCACTTTTCCCTCATACATTCTTTCTTCCTCAATTCTGGAAGAACTTAATTTAATTGATGGGGAAGGATAGAAAACTTTGATCTAATGCATCACTTTGATCGAACTCATCACATATGTTCTCAAATTTATTGCCTGATTTCCAAGATTGAAAATCTGAGAGCAGGAGGCCCCTTTCAGGTCCCTTTTGCCCCACTGCCCCCTCCCCCAAGCATGGAAATAAAGGAAAACTTTGAGTCCTCTCAGGAGAAATTCCAGGCACTTGGCTAGCCTTGAGAAATAAATGAGCAACCTGATAAGCAAAAAGGTAATAATCATTTAAAACAATAGCTACCCAAGTAAGTTAGGGACACAGATATTTGGTTCCCTATAAAAACTAGAGATAACATCTTGACATATGTCCTTGAGTTATTTTTCAGAAACCCAGACTCCCACCAGATGAAAAATGTCACATAGGCTGTCACACAGACTGAACTCTGACTGCCATTCCTTGTTCTAAACTTTTTCCTGAGGGGCCTGAAGAAAGTCATGCCCACAGTCCAAACCTGAACATTCCTTTCTGTGGACCCCAAGCTTTTAAGACACAGTTTTATTTTCTTAACCAACTGCAAATCAAAGAATCGTTGAATCTACCTATGACCTATAAGCCCCGGCTTCAAAATATCCTGTCTTTTTGAGCCAAACCAATGTATAACCTCCATGTATTGATTTACAATTTTGCCTATAACTTCTGCTTTCCTGAAATGTACCCCTGCTCTTAAAATCTCTTGCTTATAAGCCATGGGGAGTTTGGGCCTTAAGCATTATCTGACCAATTCTCCTTGCCTCCTGGCATCCTACAACAAATCCTTTTCTTTCTCTCGTTGAATATCTTTTTTATAACTAATGAATAAATTATTTTGTTTTTGTTGCTGCTGTTTACCTACAGCTGCAGTATCTCACAGCAAATCTTGATGTCAGCATTTGGCTTTGCTGTGCCAAGTGAGCAGACCCAAGCTCGGTTCAATAACAAATCCAAAAGCCTTTGTTCTCTGCCATCCTCTGAGTTATCTATTCTTTGAGGCAATGAATGACTGAATGGGGGTAGGGATGCAGAGGAGGACCAAGAGGTACAAAACATATATAGAAAAAAATTCTAAATATTTTAAAAGTATTTACCCACTACAAATAGCAGTTTTTATTTATTAGGGATGAGGTTCAAGACACATCACCCCAAAATATGACTGTATTAGACCAGAATATATCACCCCAAAATGTGCTTCTTTAGCATAAGGATTATGTTGATCTAATTATTTTAAGAAATAGAAGACCTAGGAGAAGCTCTGAAAACAAGAGTAGAAGTTACCCTTTTATAAGGAAAATTTACATTTACAAAGGAAATCTCCAATTGTAAGAGTGTTTTCCTCTCTGCACCAGGAAGAGAAGGATGACTGTACATCATTAGACATACCTATTAATGGCGAAGATACTGACCTAAATCTGCATAACAAACCTAAAGCTATTTTATGGTGTTTTGCTTGGCCATCTTGGCGAAACTGGACCTTCCCCACACCCCGCCCCTATTTTTTTGTTTCAGTAGATGGAATTTAAACCACCTCTTAGAGAGTTACTCATTTTCCCTGTGTATCTCCCATGGTATAAATGAGACATACATGTTAATGAACTTCTGTTTGTTTTTCTGTTGTTAATCTGTCTTTTATTATAAGAATTTTAGTTGTATCAGCTAAAAATCATGAAAGGTAGAAGAATCCCTTACATTAGACATGCAATAAGTGCGTGTGTTTGAGGCTGGGTGTAGTGGCTCACGTCTGTAATTCCAGCACTTTGGGAGGTCAAGGCAGGCAGATGACTTGAAATCAGGAGTTTGAGACCAGTGTGACCAACATGATGAAACCTCAGCTCTAATAAAAATACAAAATTATCTGGGCATGGTGGTACGTGCCTGTAATTCCAGCTACTTGGGAAGCTGAGTGTTATAAATAAATTTTTGGTGCCGCAAAAGAAATAGCACTCAAACATAAATTTAATTTTCTCAGCAAGGCAATTTTACTTCTATAGTAAAGTAACTTGCAGATGAAGCAATGTGTGTGTGACTTGCAGATGAAGCAATGGCAAGAGCACACCTGAACAAGGGAGGAGAAGGGGTTTTTATTCCTGACGCAGGTAGCCCCTACTGCTGTCTTGTTCCCCTGTTGGCTAGGGTTGGACCTCACAGTCTAAGGTAATTCTGATTAGCTCTTTTAAAGAGAGCAGGGGTACAAGTCGGAGTGGCAGGGTGAGTGGTTTGGTGGGAAGGGCAGTTACAGAAAAGGTGACTCAGGATGATTAAGGTCAGAGCAGGTGACCTGGGATGACTCAGGACGGAGCAGGTGACCAGGGGAACAGATGTGAACTACTGATTAGAACTGGTGGAAAAAGTTGTTTACTGAAACTAGGGGCAAGGAGAATGAGGAAGTTAAACTTTAAAATGGAGAACAAAGAACTGAACTTACTGACATACTGATTCTTTTAAGAGAAATGTAGAACTCACTATTCAACATGTGTCAGTAGAATCACTTGAACCCGGGAGGCAGAGGTTGCAGTGAGCTGAGATTACGCCATTGCATTCCAGCCTGGGCAACAACAGTGAAACTCAGTCTCAAAAAAAATAAAATAAAAGAATGTGTGTTTGAATCTGCCTAACACAACATTTTTAGATGGATCTCTTTTGATGTTCCTAAATCAGGCTGTTAAGGACTATCTTCCATGGGAAAAGGTGACTTAAGAGTGGCAATCACCGATACAGTAAAGTTCTGCTTTGCTGCTTTGTAAAACTTTGCTTTATTCTCATTTTTGGGGAGATGTATCCTAAGCCTTAGGCAAGAATTACTTAAATTTAAAATTATGCTTAGGTACATGAATATTCATAGCAGCATTAGCCATAATAGTAAAGAAGTGGAAACAACCCAAATGTCCATCAACTGATAAATGGGTAAATACATTGGTCAGGAATAAAGGGAATGAAGTACTGATACATGCTGCAACATGTATGAACCTTGAAAATATTATGCTAAGTAAAGAAGAAAGTCACAAAGGACCACATATTATGTAATTCAATTTATATAAAATGTTCAGAATAGACAAACCCACAGAGACAGAAAGTAGATTGTGGTTGCCTAGGACTATGCAGAGGAGGAGGGATACTGGGATTGGAAGTTGTGTTAGTCTGTTTTGTATTACTATAATGGAATACCTAAGGCTGAGAAGTTTGTAAACAAAAGAGGTTTATTTGGCTCACGGTTCTGCGGCTGTCCAGGAAGCATGGTGTCAGCATCTGCTCTCCTGGTGAGACCTCAGGGAGCTTACAAATATGGTGGAAGGCAAAGGGGGAGCTGGCATATCATATGGCAAGAGGGGAAGTGAGAGAGAGGGAAGAGGTCCCAGGCTCCTTTAAACAATTAGCTGTCATGTAAACTAATAGAGCAAGAACTCATTCATCACCAAAAGGATGGCTCAAGCCATTCATGAGGGTTCCACTCCCATGACCCAAACAGCTCTCATCAGGTCCCACTTCCAATATTGGGGATCAAATTTCAACATGAGATTTGGAGGGGACAAGTATGCAAACCATATCAGGTGTTGATGGTGAAGAGGTGCTGGGTTTCTTTTTGGGGTATTGAAAATATTCTAAAATTTATTGTGATGGGTGCACAACTCTGCAAGTGTATAAAAGCCATTGAATTAGACACTTTAAAAGAGTCACTTGTATAGTATGTGAACTATGCCTCATTACAGTTGTTAGAAAAATGTATACATTGGTGGTCAAATTGTAGTAGCTAGTGGTGGCTTCAGTTTGCAGAGTTAGAAGAGTAAAGTCAGATATGAGGGTTTGTATATTTTGGGTAACTTTTTCATTATCTAAAAGTAAAATTTTCTCTTTTTGTGGATCTTGGGTGGAATGTAATGTAAAGGAGAAAACCTTTCTCTCTATACTCTTAAGCTTTGATCATTGAGTCTGGGAAGTAAATAGACAGTAGGCAGATTAACAGGAAAAAAACAATTTTAGTTATGTACATAGGCATGGGAATCTCACAAAATATGAGACTCAAAGAAAGGCTAGATGATTAAAGTTTATATAGCATCCTGAGCTACAGAAAGGAATTGGGGCTAGGAGCTTAATTTGAGGGTGGGGCATGACACAAATTATGGGAGGGTAAGGAAAGGAAATGCATGGTGAATAAAAGTTGTCTTGTTATGCAGATAAAGTGTCTCTGGAGTCATAAAGTTTGTCTTGGAGCAGCCCTCTGAAGAACAGGTGATAGTTTGTGACAATGTCTGGGTGTGGCACTTACCTTCAGTCTGTTCTCCTCCTGTGATACAGTTAATTTTTCCTAATTAATGAGATTCCTGGGGAGGAAACTCATGACAGTTGAGTGCCTTTTTGGAAGACCTATCTTTAGGCAGATAAGGCAAGTTCAGAGAGCACCCTTCCCTGTGCTTTTGAAACGAGGGTGAGAGTCAGCAGGGCAGAAGTTCAGGGAGGTTTTGGCTCTCCCTTAGTTCAAAGCACTCTGCATGAAAGCTCCATACTTTGGCGTATCATTTTCAGAGCCCCAACAATAAACTTACAAATTTGCCTATTTGTGTAGACTTGCCTCTTGACGGTCAGTAGTCAGTATTTTTTTTACTCAGTGAAATTTCAAAATTTACAGAACTGAAATCACTCAGACTTAAATTTTAAAATGTACTTGTGTAAAGAAAATACATATAGTAAAATCCTTTGAAAGCAGATATTGAATCTTTCTGAAAAATGATAGGACATTTGCAGTTTTCATATGACAATCCAGTTAAATCCATTTGATTTCTTCCCCCTGTTCTGCCTTCTTTTACTGTCCATTCCTCTTCTGGTAGAAAGAGTTGACTGCCTGTGTACAGGTGGCAGGGTTGTTTTCTGTTCATCAGAGTCTGTAGTAGTAAAATTCAGTTGCTGGATCAGCCACGTGTGTTCTGAATTCTGACCTCTTCAATACAATAACATTTTGCATGATTAAGTCTATACAGTTTGTTCCAAAACATTACCCTGCAAAGCAGGCTGCAAAGCAGGTTGATCCATGCTTGGATGGCCATCCCCAGCTTGGTCCTCCAGGTTCGTGGACAAGGATCTGGGACACTGAGGGCTTGTAGAGAGCAGATATGGATTGGATTAAGCACAAATGCCAACCCTAGAGATGCACACAGGAAAGTCATAGTCAGCCACACCTTGGGCTTCAGGTGATGCCTGAAGGTGATGACAGCAGCACATCAGTGCTAAGGAGCCGGGGCTTGCAGGCCAAGGCACACCAATGCATTTGCAAACTCCAGAGTCAGCATTAGAAAGTCATTTCCTCCAACACTTGTAGAGAGAGGCTGCTTGTCTCTAACAGTATATGTGCAGTGTTGAAAATAAATCTTTAGATAAGTTAAATTTAACCAAATTTAATTGAGCGAAGAATGACTTGTCAGTGGGGCAGCTCTCAGAACCAGCAGAAGTTCGGACAACTCTGCTCCACAATATGGGCTGACAGCATTTATGAACAGAAAACGGAAGTGAGGTACAGAGACAGCTTGATTGGTTACAGCTAGGTGTTTGATTTATTTGGGCATGGTCTGATCAGTTGGTAGCCTATGACTGATTGGAGGTTTGCTGCTGTGTTTTACTGCTGAGGCTCAGCTATTAGCTACAAAAATACATTAAATTAGCTTTCAGTCAGTTCATACCAAGTTAGGTTGCAGTTCATTACATAGGGACTCAAGGTACAGCGGCAGTCTCAGGTCAAGTTTAGATTGATTAAACAGAGAGGGCAGATGTTAGTTTCAGAATCATGGCTGATTGGGAAATGTTTTCCCTTTCTGGACTTTTTGGGTGGGAGAACTTTCCTTCTCAGATCCTCCAAAAGGCCTTCCTACCTCCGCCACCACCAACTCCAAGAAATGTCTTTTTATTTTTAAATACATGCTCAGAGAATACAAAGAATCCAAAAGAAGGAATTAAAAAAAAAAAATAACAAACTAAGACATAGTCATTGTTACTACTTTGGTATATAATAATGCTATCTAACAGAAGTAGAAGGTGAATGACAAATATGAGCCACATATTTAATTACAAATTTTCATGTAGCCAGGTGCAGTGTTCATGCCTATAATCCCAGCACTTTGGGAGGCCAAGACGGGAGGACTGGTTGAGCCTAGGAGGTCAAGACCAACCTGAGCAACATAATGAGAACCCCTAGCTCTACAAAACAAAAATATTGTACTCATATTAAAAAAAGGTTTAAAAAGGTGAAATTAATGTTAATAATACTTTAAACTTGATATATATAATATTATTTTATCATACAATCAACTTTAAAATTATTATTATTATTATTATTTTTGAGATGGAGTCTCACTGTTGTTGGCCCGGGTTAGAGTGCAATGGTATGATCTTGGCTCATGGCAACCTCCGCCCTGGGTTCCAGCAATTCTCCTGCCTCAGCCTCCCAAGTAGCTGAGTTTACAGGCACCTGTCACCACGCCCTGCTAATTTTTTTATTTTTCAGTAGAGACAGGGTTTCACCATGTTGGCCAGGCTGGTCTCGAACTCCTGACCTCAGGTAATCCACCCACCTCGACCTCCCAAAGTGCTGGGATTACAGCCATGAGCCACTGTGCCCAGCAACTTAAAAATTATTAATAGGATATTTTACACTCTTTCATACAATCTTTGTTTTTTATCATTTTAATTTATTTTAGAGACAGGGTCACCCAGGCTGGAATATACTGGTGTGATCATAGCTCACTGCAACTCAGACCTCTCAGGCTTAAGCAATTCTCCAGCCTCAGCCTCCCAAGTAGCTAGGACAATAGACGTGCACCACCACGCTGGGCTAATTGTTTCGTTTTTTGTAGAGACAGGGTCTGTATGTTGTCCAGCCTCTTTCATATTGTCTTTGAGACCCAGAGTGTATTTTGTATGTACAGCACATCCTGCCATGTTTCCAATTGAGCTGCTCAATAGCTATGGTTGGCGCCTATTGTACTGACCAGCACAGATGGGTGTGTGTTGGGAATCTTTACCCCAAATTTGGCTCAGATGCTCTACCAAAGGAGGGCGCACCCAGGCTTTCTGAGCAGCTTGCCCAGGTGTGGGTGTGGTGCAGAGAGGTAAGAGGGAGAGCAAGGTTAAAAGCTGTTCACAGTCACATATCAAAAAAAAGGAGTCAGACTCTCTCTATGTATACATTATATTAATATTTATCTCTATCTATCTATCTATCTATCTATCTATCTATCTATCATCTATCCCTATATCAGACCTCAAGGAAATATATTCAAAACTACATGTTGAAGAAATTAAGCAGAGAGAAGTAGATGGGAAGACACTAAAAATGCAAGACTTAGCAAAAGAAGGCTGTGTACCTACAGCAAAAGGAGACCTGCAGCAAAAGCCCCTCCCACTAGCAAATGCAGCCCAATCATTGCCCCTAAAACAGAAACTTGCACTTGCTGCTCCTTTCCTGAAACGCGCCTCCTGCCCCAAGACACACAGATTCTCCCTCACTTCGTTCTGTTCTCTGTTCAAATCTCACCACACCTACCTCTTCTGAGGGGCTTTCCTTGTTCATGCTATCTAAATTAGAGGTTTCTCTGCCCCTGTGATTCTTAATGTCACTGCAAAGCAGCAACCACTTAAAGAATTTGTTTGTAGTCTGTCTACCTCGAATAAACTGGAAGCTCAAAAGCAGGGAGTTCAGGTCTATTTTGTCCACTGGTTTGGCCCCAGAATTTAGAAAAGAGGCCGGCACACAGTAGGTTCTCAGTAAAATAGTGTTGAGTGAATGGTTGCTTGGAAACAGGGAAGGTACTTGGAAAAAAGGAGCAAGAAGGCCACCATTAGTGGGAATAAGTGTTTTATAAAACACAGGTTATGGTTTTCCTTCTTTAAGAAAAGTAGTTTTGTTTTCAAGTGCCGAGAATAACATTAGGATACTAAGGATTTCTGGACTGCTTTGGTATTTGTTTTAATGAATAGATGGAAATTATATCTATTTAGCATTAATTTTTATGTGTAAATGGGTACATCCGAATTGCATAAAAGCAGTTCTCTTGAATAATTAAAACATCCTCTTCACCCTGCAAAGCATTTAGCACACTCCTCTCTCAAAAATTCTATTAATGGCAACTAAAATAATAAGGTTTAAATGCAAAATAAAGAAGGCATTTTTCCTTATGGTGGCACAGAAGTGAATACCTCAAAACTGGGCAGACCCGAGAGTCAGATACCAAGGGTTCTGTGGAGTCAACATGATGGTCTCTGATAACATCAAAAGTTAGGAATGTTTTACTAAAAATAATATAGGAAGAATAAAGAATTCTTGTTTACAGTAGAATTCAAACTAATAAATGTAGAAAGAAGGATGGAAATAGAAAATCACCATTAGGTGAAATTATTATTGCTTGCAAGCAAGTATCATCTAAGTATGACAAAATCTGTTGGTAGATGTATGATGAGAAAAAGAGTATTGACATAGTCTTAAAGTGTCTCTCCCCAAGATATACTAATTCCAAAAGAAAGAAGAGTACTACAGGGGAGAACACAGGTGGTCAGACACCACCTAAACAAAGTGATCAAAGTTAATTTCACCAGTACTGAGAGACATTGATTTCATGCCCCTCCTGATGAGATCCACTGAGAAGGGCACAGTATTACTGGTGGAGGATTCTTGACAAAAATGTAGAACCCAAATTTAATCATGAAGAAACATGAGACAAATCTCACTTGAGGGATATTTTCCAAAATAACTGCTCCCAGATCTTCAAATGTGTCAAGGTAGTACATGATTAAGGAAGGCCGAGGCACCACCCCAGACTTGAGGTGATTATAGGGCATGAAACTACATTTAATGTTGGGTCTTAGATTGTATCCTGGACCAGGAAAAGCACATTGGTGGAAAAATTTGCAAAATTCGAATAAGATCTATCTATTAGGTAGTAGTATTGACCAATGTTAATTTGCTGTTTTGGATAATTACACCATGTTTATGTTAACAGTAGAGAAACCGGATGATAGTAATTTGGGACTTCTGTGAACTATTTTGGCCATATTTTTCAAAGTCTGAAATGATTTCAGAATGAAAAGTTGAAAAGAAAGTATCTTTAGGTGGCCAACTTCTGGGAATTACAAACAGGAACTGCCAAAATGGGAGTCAGGAGACCCAGACTCAAGTTTGAGCCCTGGCATTAATCAGACTCCGGGTGTTTTGACATGGCACCAAACTCTGTCCTTCAGTTTCATCATCTATAAAACTGTGTTCTGCAGACGTTAGGAGTGTTGAGAAGAGGCCTTAGGGCTCTCAGTGGTGAATAGGGGACAGGGAATAAGTGGGTGTGAGGCTTCAGCCAGAGCAGCTCTGCTTTTGCCTACTTTATATATAGAAATTTATAAAAAATTAATTTTTAATTATGCAAAAAATATACTAATATATTTTCCTTGTAAGAAATTAGAACGTTGCAGATGCAACTAAAGCCCCTTTGGTCACCATACTCCCCAATTCCTGTGTATCTTAGAATTGCATTTAAGATTTCCATTTGAACAAAGGGACCCTAGCTCAAACAAGTTGGGGGACCATGGGGCTGGTTAACCCTTCAACACCCCAAACACTCATTGAAGAGGAGTTTCAGGGAAATGGACAAGCCATGGCTGGAGGATGTTTGACAAGGTTGAGCAGAAACCCGTACAATAATTTGGTAAAATAGGGCATTGCTCTGGGTGCTGTGATTCCAGGGAGATGTCACTGCTGTGTGCTGGCTATATGCCCAGCAAAGGGCTGGTGACTGGAAGGACACAGCTTTCTGAGTTAGGACTGGGAGGCTTCTGTACATGTCCAAAGTCAACCTTCATATTCATGGGGAGGGAAGAAGTGGGCTTGAGGATTGCCACTCCTTGTTGGCCTACTCTGAGAAAAACAATCGCGGGAGGGTGAGGCGGGAGAATCGACTGAGCCCAGGAGTTTGAGGCTGCAGGTTAGAAGCTGCAGTGAGCTATGACTGTGCCACCGCACTGCAGCCTGGGCGATGGAGCACTGGGTCCAGTGAGCCTTGACTCATTTAACCCCCACAGCACCCAGTAGATGGTGGCACTATTAGCATACTTGTTTTAGAGGTGAGAACACACACAAAGAGATAAGGAATTGCCTCAGAGCACAGAGCTGGTAAGTGGTGAGCCCAGGTATGAGCCCAGTCTCCTTACTTCAGGATCAAGTGTACCCTCATGCGCTCTGGACTTCTTCCAGATGTTGCTCTTGCTGTCATTTTAGCTTCATTACACCTATCTGTATGTTGGTCGTGGGAAGGAGGAAGCTCACTGAACACTGTGGCTTACCCAAAATTTGTCCCTCGACTTTCCCTCTTCACCAAACCCCAGAGCCACTGGCGGAATATTCAGTTCCTTGAAATCCCCCATGCCCGGGTTAGTTCTTTTTGCAAGCCGCCCGATGGGTAGAAGTGAAGGGACGGTACTCCTTATGAAAGGAGACGGGGGAACTTAGTGAGCAGCTGCAGGGCCCTGAGGCCTGTCACACGCTAGCATCCACCGGGTGGAGCGGCTGCGCACGACCGCGGCGGGCGGGCGCGCTGCCAGAACGCTCTGCGCCTCCTGCGGAACGCAGGCCTGCGTGAAGGTAAATGCAAATCAGCTCCGCCCAGCGCTTCCCGCAGAAGGAGGGTTTTCGGTATGCGCGCCTGGTTTCCTCCTCCTTCAGCCAGAATGCTGATTTTATTTTTGCGGTTTATGAACTTGAGAGAGGGAATTCATTTCCTTGGTATAACATGACCCTCTGGAGAAAGTCTTGTCCAAATACATTTTGCTCTCAAACATCGTCCTGCAAGAAGGGCTATACTGAAACGAGACAGAGATGATTGAAGTCTGATTTATAGGTAAGGTGAATTGGTAGGTTTATGTCAAATTATTACATCCAGAGAAGGTGAAAGGGAATGAAAGGGCTCCTCCCGGGAGATGGAAACCTTTGTGAAAAGAAGTATTTATGTTGCACATACCTTTAACCCAGCCAGCAGCCAGGTTACATTTTATTATATTCACCACCAATTCCCTTTTCTGTTTCTCGCCAGACTGTACAATCCCTGAAAGCAAGAACGGGGTTCACGGCATCTTGATACCCCCATATGGGGACGTTTTGGCGATTTTATTTATAAGAAAGGGATTTTACACCGGAGAGGCTTTTAAATCTACTAACATACTGGACCAGCTTTCTCATCCCCACTGGCTGATTAATGATTCCTCCATGCCAACCTGGTTCTCAGACACACCAAGTCCAGGTAAAAACCACCCCTTCGTCCCCTAAACCTTGCAAGAAGCACAGGGTCCAGAATTATGCTTCTTTCAGGTTCTAAATAGCACAATAAAACTAATAACAATAAGCTTTCTAGTTATTGGATCAGGTACATTTTACTTTACAACAAGCTTTTACTTATTGGATCAGGTTCCCTTTAAAGCAATATTTGAACATGATTTCATTTAATCCTCACAACCACACTATGAGGTAGGTACTATCATTCCATTTGAAGGATGAGAAAACTGAGGCTTGAAGATGTTAAATAACTTGTTCAAGATCACAGCTAGTCAGTGGACATAGCTGCCATTCACTGAGTGCTTCCTGTGAGCCAGGCACAGTGACCATCACATTAAACCAATTATTTATTTCATTTAATAGTGCCCTTGATCCTTAAGAAGTGGCCTCCAGTGCTTAGAATTCCAAGCATTTGGTCCTTTGGAGATGAGAAACCATGAGAAGGCAGGGGCTTATTCACCCCTGTATCCAAAAAGTTGAGGATGGTGCCAGGGACACAGATGTTACCAGGGACTCCAAAAATAGTGAATGAAAGGACAGTGGAGGTGCTTTCCTGTGGGATCTTCCAACCTCTTCCTGCCTTCAGGTGAGTCCTGCTGATGCTCCAGCTGCCCTTGGAACAGGGACCTTGGCCACAGTTTCCTTATCTGTAATAATGGGGTGACAATTCCTCCTGCACAGTGTTGTTAGGGACCTAGTGAGGCAGCTTCTATGGCTGCATTTGGCCCTTAGTTTTCTCACTTTCTTCTTGAAGATGGGAGCGGGGAGATGGACTCCTAAGGGTATGACACTTGAAGATGTCAAAGGGGGGCCTGCAGGTTTATGTCCTCACTTGTTTTACACCTCACAGAGGTCAGCGAAGTAGGGTATCACCAAAGTCCCACCTGATGTCACTGGAACGAGTGCTCCATGTCTTCACCAGGCCCATGCCAGCCATGAGGGGCAGAACCAGGTTTTCTGACACCAAACCCCAGGTTTCTTCCTGTGCTGGCATGGCTCCTTTTTCTGACTTGGCCAGCAGCCTCTCATAGATGGGGGACTGATTACATAGTTCTGGTGATGGGTGGGGTGATGGTTGCACAACAATATGAATGGATTTAATGCCACTGAACTGTACGCCTGAAAATGGTTAAAATGCTACATTTTATGTTATGAATATTTCACTGCAATAAAAAAAATTCATAACATTTTATGTTATGAATATTTCACTGCAATAAATTTGCAGAAACAAATATGGGTCTGTCTTTCTCACATGTCAAGAAGTCAAGAAATCTGGGGTGGGTAGATACAGTGGTTAGTTCAGCTGCTCCATGATGCCATGAGGGTCTGGAGTCTTGCTTTTTGCTTTTTTCTTTTCTTTTCTTTTCTTTTTTTTTTTTTCAAAGTCTCGCTCTGTTGCCCAGGCTGGAGTGCAATTGTGTGATCTCTGCTTACTGCAACCTTTGCCTCCTGGGTTCAAGCGATTCTCCTGCCTCAGCCTCTCGAGTAGCTGGGATTATAGGAGTGTACCACCATGCCCAGCTAATTTTTGTATTTTTTTTGGTAGAGATGGGGCTTCACCATGTTGACCAGGCTGGTGTCAAACTCCTGACCTCAGGTGATCTGCCCACCTCGGCCTCCCAAAATGCTGGGATTACAGGCATGAGCCACAGCGTCTGGCCTGGAGTCTCTAGCTTGAGTTTTTGCATGATGGCTTTCATGCTGGGCTCAAGGTGTCCTCTGATGCGTCTTTAGATTTTTTCTGCTCAAGAGAGGAGGAAGGAGGGAAAGGGTGATGCTAGCCATGGCTCTGTCTTTCATCAGAAAAGCCAAAGCTTCTCAGCAACCCTCCCAGCAGAATTTTCTTATATTTCATTGGCCAGAACTGGGTGTTTTGGCTTTGCTGGGCAACAAAGGTGGCTGAAAAAGTGGTCGCTAAACTTACCAACATCTACAGCTGAAGAGGGCATCAGGGGAGAAAACAGTTGGGAATGAGTATTGATTGGAAAATCAGCAGGCTGTGTCCAACACTCTGCTCAAAGTCACATGATTATGTAACAGACTTGTTACATAACCATAATTAGGACTAGAGTCTGCTCCTCTGATTCCCAGTCCTGAGATCTTTGGCTTAGACATCTAATACATTGTGTAGTGGCTAGATTTACAAGAAAAAGGACAGTCCTGGAGACTAAAGAAGAAAAACTGCCTTGCATGCATTGAAATTTATCGACTGCAAGAGGTCATGTCGCAAAAGCACTGGGCATGCTGGGAGCCAGAACATCTCAGCTCTGCCCCAGACTGGCCAGAAATTTGGGGAAAGGTCTCCAGTTCTCAGTGCTTATGAAATGTGATTATTTATTTTTTAAAATCTGGTTAGTGTTGTTCATTAAATGTCCGTTAAATACTTTGGTAACCGTAGATGAAAGACCCTGTAGGGGGACAAACACTTGTTATTAACAACCATATGCTGTCAAGTGTGGGCTTATGACACGGGACCACACATGCTCCAAAGGTTGGAGTAGAATGACAGGAGCCACCCACCATTCCTCCAGGCCAGGAGCATAGGGGCGTAGGGCTCCAGGGGATGCTGAAAATCAGGAATGTAAACAAACACCCTTATTGTAATTACCCTGCCATGGCAAGGAAGCCTGAATGTGCGCACTTGGATTTTTGGGATAGCAGGAAATTGGAGCGCATTCCCTCAGATCCCACCATCTGCTCCTTCCGTGGGAAGCACCAAGGGGAATTGGCAGGCCCTGCCCATTCTTTAGCCCAAAGCTGGCACCCTTTCTTCTCTGACGAGTCTTCCTGGATGGTGCTGGGTTACACAGATCCTTCTTTTCCATTCTCACCGCAGGATACCATATACCCTGAACATTTCAGCATTTAATGGTAGTGAAGTTAACTTTTCATCCTTGTCTTATAAGCAGTGTCAGGAGTGGGCACTGTTTGGGAGACACAATGCAAGGCTTTTTGAAACTTCCCAACCCCGAGGGTGAGCACATGTCCATATATAGAGCAAACCCTCAATAAATACTAGAGCTGGACCTAAGAGCTGAGATGTCCATGGCTGCACCAGGTTAGAGTTTTATTTCATGATTCTGGGGAAACCAGTAGAGTCGATTCCAGGATCGAGGGTGGAAGAAGTGAGAGCATCCACCCCTAAAAAAGGCACAATGCAGCTCAGTGCCCTTGCAAAGGATCCTTTCTGGTCAGATTACAGGGACATCCCCAGAGCTCAGGAAGACACTGACTTTGGAAATACTATAAGGGGAAAGAGCGACTCTGCAAAATTTGGAATGGGATCACTTCAAGAAAGGGCAATTCTTAAATGACAGGAGAAGAAATGCACCCCTGGTAGGCTTGCAAGCAGAGTACTCAAATCAGCTGAGAATGCCCAAAATATGGTTACAAAGAAGTTTTTATTAGTTCAGCCTCAGAATGCAAAAATAAATAAATAAATAAATAAACAGAAAACAAATGTAATCACTTTACAGAAAGCACATACATTACGTAAAAGTAGCACCTTCATGGAGCCATACTGTCTGGTCATAATTGTGTATCAGGTTCACTCATGCTAATAAGAAAGGGATTCCAGATTTTCTCTGCATCTGTCTGCTTCTCACATGGCTGTGAAGAAGCCATCTGCAATTCTGACAATTTTATGTCCTTAGCCATAACTACTTGTCCTCTCTCTTGAATCTTAAGATCTTTTTGCCTTCCAGACACTTACGGTGTTTCTGTGCCATCCTCCTGTGTATTTTAGAGAGGTGGGGGTGAGGACTGCCATTGAAGCTAAACCTGAATTTTAATTTCAATCTTATTATTATTATTATTTTTGAGACAGGGTCTCATTCTGTCACCTAGGCTGGTATGCAGTGGCACAATCACGGCTTACTGTAGCCTTGACCTCCTGGGCTCAAGGGATCCTCCTGCCTCATCCTCTTGAATAGCTGGGACCACAAGCATAGGCCACCATGCCTGGCTAATTGTTAACTTTTTTGTAGAGACGGGGGTCTTGTTATGTTTCCCAGGCTGGTCAATCATTTTTTTCTAGCCCTTTTAAAATTCAGGCATCCAAAGATTAAACTTGCTTAGAAGTGCAAGTGGCCCTAAATTGCTTTATCAACACCATCTCCAGGAAGTCTTCACAGACATGGGAACTAGCATCTTGTTCTCCAGGAGCTTCTCAACAGGTTTGCATTGTCAGGTTTCCATTTAAGTATCTCTTGCGTTCCCATCCATCACAAGTATATGATGGCACTGGTATCAGAACACTGCGTTCTTCCCGATTGTCATAAAACTGATGTACTTGCAGGCTTGCTTGAAAAGTTGTCAGTATAAATAAAATTAAATTCACATTTTGTGTAGTAGGGACTGATCCTGATAGATTGAGTATGAAACATTCAATACATCCTGGCACACAAATGGTAAATAACAGTAATACATTAATAAATACATAAATTACTTAAATATTTAAATAGCATGAAGGCCCATGGCAACTTGAGAGCTAGAAAATCTATACATAAATTAGCTGATTGTTTCAATGAGCATTTAGCATCCACCTACACGAATAAAGCAGAGATATCATTGTGATCCTAAAAAAAACTTTTTAAAGCAAATCAGATAGAAAGTATCTTTTTGGGTCTATTCCATTGTGTCTTTAAACGTTTTGCTTAATATCTTCCACTTTTCCTTCAATTTTTCATCCTGGGATCACAACCTGGAAAAGAATGCCAAAAGTCTATGTGGGGTAACATTGCAACAGCAAACTCTTCTTATTTCTCACAACACATGATCCTGGACAAGCGGGTTTTGGGGATTTCATGCCAGAAGGCCCAGGCCTTCCTTATGTGGCCTGGAATTTGGCTGGTACCACACTTGCCAGAGGCTTTCTTGAGAGTTTTCTTAAAAGAATATCTGATTGTGTTACTTCCTTGCTGAAAACCCTTCAGTGGGTTTCAGGGCCCAGGGCTCCCAGAACAAGGTTCTGAATCCTGCAAGCTTGCAAGTCCTCCATGCTCTGCCTCCTGGCTACCTCTCTCTCTTCTTTGTTTCTCTTTAGGAGGCCAGAACCCAGGTCTGTTTTCTTTCCTGCAATATCCCTGTGGCCAGCACAGTGTCTTACATAACACAGGCACCAAATAAATATCTGTTAGTGAATAAATGTATGTTTCTGATTCTGGCGACTGGGTGCCGGCCACCCCATCCCCCTTTCCTCTCCAACGCAGCCCCCAATCATAACCCTGCACCCAGGTGTACTGAGAGTGCAGGTCTGGACTGGGCTTTGAGGGCCTGCTCACCTAACTGCAGGGCACAGATGCCCATTCGCTCCAAGATGAGCTATAGTAGCGGTCCTGGGCCTGCACGCTAAAGCTGGCATTTTTGCGGCAGATGACCGTGGCTGAGGTCTTGTCTGTGAAGATTCTATCTTTCTGAAAAAGAGAAGGAAAGCTGTGAAGGCCCCTTGGCAACATAGTCACAGGGTAAGCCGAGCCTATTTCTGCAACGCATACTCTCCCAAAACAAGTCCATCTTGGTCTTAAGACACTACACTTGCAATTCACAGGGGCGTGCATAGAACTTGAACCACCTACTGGCAGACACTCCACATATAGGTGCAGCTTTTGTACTTTGTAAGCCCTTGAGGGAGAAATCGTTTGACCCAGCTTTCATCTTTCTAGCACAGTTGCCTTGCCTCAAGGCCCCATGGCCAGTCACCCAGTCCTGAGCTGATGGTGAGAGAGAGACAGATTTGCTCTAGCCATCCCTGAGATATTCAGAAATACCATATCCTGATCATTTCATCAGAAAACTTGCCTTCAAATCCTGTCACTGCTACTTAATAACTGTGTAACTTCAGGAAAATATCTTAGGTTCTCTGTGTCTGTTTCCTCACTTATAAATAGGGATGACAATAATGCCTACTTCATAGAATTGTAGAAGTTCAAGGTAAAAATCATGTCAAACTCTTAGCAAGTCTTTAGCACATAGGAAGCACTCAATATCACCTATTAATCATACAGATCTTAAATAGGGAAAGTACTCGCCAAGACATAAAATAATATTTAGATAAATATCTACTCCAGAATAGCCTCCCCACCTAATTTTTTTCCCAGAGAGCAACTAGCTCACTGAATTTCTACCACACGCTAAACGTTATGCTGAATTAGGGCTTTGTCCAGTGATTTTAAAAGTGGGGTCAAAGGAGTCTGGGGCTGTACAAAAGGGCCTCTGGAACCTTGCAGTAGGCAAAGGAATTCTGCTGTAAGGCGAGGAAGCTGGGAAGCCAATATCTTAGCCTCTGTAGGTGTAGATATTCTGTTTAATAAAATAATTTTATAATATCTGGAACTGCCAGGAGCTATCCATTTTGGGGGTAATATCTCTTGCCTGTTCTATCATTCACTACATGGACTCAGTTGAAACAGCAATTTTAGGCTTCTGAAGCCCAGGTCTCCTCTATCAGAACTGATTCTGAGTGCCAAGATCAATGACCAATATCAGAGGTGGTGGGGTGGTTAAGTGCATGGCCTTTCTGTCTGGCAGATTGAGTTTGTGTCCTGGTTTTGTCATTTCCTAGCTGGGTGACCTTGGGAAAGTCACTTAACCTCTTTGAGTCTTCAATCACTTGTGAAATGATGATAATACTACTGGCTACCAACCATCCTTTTCTTGGGGTTGGGCTACTGTCCAATGAGCACATAGTGAGGGCAGTGCTGCTAACACCTACACAAAATTCCTGCATCAGCTACAGCTTTGCTTTACCTTGCCACGGTTTCTGGACAAAAGGAAAACCTCTTTTCCACAGAAAAAGGGGGTAAAAAAACAAGAATAACACCAGCTGCCTTTGTCGGGTTAATTTTGTAGATTAAGTGAAATAAACATGGAAAGCCCTTGGCACAGTTCTAGACACATAGAAAAGTGCTAAAAAAAAGTAATTACGCATCACATAATAACATTTCAGTCAAAGAAGGCTCACATATATGATCAGTGGTCCTATATTGTTATAATATTGCATTTTTGCTGTATCTTTTCTATTTAGATATACAAACCATTGTGTTGTAATTGCCTGCAGTATTCAGTACAGGAACATGCTGTACAGGTTTGCAGCCTAGGAGCAACAGGCTAGACCATAAAGCCCAGATGTGTGGTAGGCTATAGCATCTAGGTTTGTGTGGGTACACCATATATGTTTGCACAATGATACAACTGCCTAACGATGAATTTCGCAGAACGTATCCCTTTTGTTAAGTGATACATGGATGTAGTTGTTATTATCATCATTCATCTTCTCACTTTATGGTGGGTGTCCATAAAACTGACCAAGGAATATACTGCACCTGAATCACTTCTTACCTTTTCTCTCTTGCTCTTGCCCTGGACCTGAATGCAGAATGTCAGGGAGAAGTAGGAATGTGGAGTACTCCAGGTGTCAGGGTACTCCCAGCTGACCTCCACCTGCCGAGAATTCTTTAATGGCTTCAGCTGCAAGTTCTTGGGTGGGTCGGGTTTGACTGTGGAAGAGGATAAACATGCTTTATTCTCCTAATAAGACTTCGGAGTTCACTGGTTTTGGCTTATGATCTCCTTTGCACCTTTGATCAGCTCTGAGTCTGCTGGATAGTTACTTAACTTCTGTGAGCACCTGGCTGGCACATGTGCGGCACCTCTGCTGCAGGTGCTCGCGCCGCTGCCTAGGGAAGGCAGTTGTTCTCAATGGCCACATCTCAGATCCACATTTATTGCAGGATCTGAGAGATGCTCAGAATCCTCATCACTGAACAATCAGATGGGACTGCACAGTGAGAAGACCTCTGCTTTAATGGTATGGGCCATGCACTGAAGGATCACCCTCTCTGTGCTCATCCCTCACTTTGCACTGAACATGGAACTGAGGTGAGCCTCTCCCTGGGGATGAGAAGATAGATTTTCTATTTACTGCCCTTTTTTTTTGTCTTTTCATAGCTTTTGGTGCTGACATGTCTTAGAGCAGTTATAGTCAATTGTCTCTATGCTCAATGTGCTTGTTTATTCCGTAAATACCGAGCACCCATTATGTTCCAGCCACGGGACTATGCATGAAGGATACAGCAGTGAGTTTCACAAAGACTCCTTCCTCAATTAGGTCTTCTAGATAAGAGGAGGGGGAGATATGCTGGGGTATGTGGTTGGGCTCTGTAGGCCTGGCGCTGCTCCACACAAAGATCATGGCTCCTAGCAAGTTCTTCGCAAATATGCTTCCCTCTGCTCTTAACACAACTGACATCTTTCCTTTTGGTGTCAGCTAAACGTCACTTCCTCAGAGAGGCCTTCCTTGGCCACCCTATGTGAACTAGATCCCACCCACCGAGTACAAACCCTCCATGAGTTTTGAAGCAAGTTCTCTGGTTCTGTTACACTTTATCATGCTGCCTGGTCCATGAATAAATAGTAAAGGAAATGACTTAGATAGGTGAAATCCCTATCTGCCAATTAAAAAAAATAGATGTCCATTTTGGAAGGGTTTAAATTCTAAGAAAGAAGTCCTTTTTCAAATGCTAAGGAAAGATTGGTTGGGAATAATTGCCACTAGTAGGGAAGCCCTGGTTCTGAATATGAATATTAGGCTTGATTAGGCTCTGGGATTCATCATGGAAACTATCTGGCAGCTGAATCAAAGTGCAGCAAAGAGCAGCTCTAGTGGAGTGGATCTGGATTAGAACTGCTAGCTGTAAGATCTGAGATCTGGGGCAAGTTGCTTACCTTTTCTAAGACTCAATTTAAATGCAGATAATAGTATCTACATCGTATTTTGTTTTTGGATGCAGAATAAAAGAGATAATGCTTATCAACCACCTACCCCAGTGCATGGGGCATTGTGAACATGTGACAAATGGTATCTTTCCTTATGGAGCACATATAATCATCCAACACTCACTGATGTCCCTGATGAAGAAGCTGCTGGTGTAGTTTTCATACTTGAGCTTGTGAATGGCATCCACCATGACCTCAATGGGCAGCCTCTCCTCAGCGGCTGGGCAGGCACTGTCCTCCTGGCACTCCACTGAGTACTCATACTCCTTATTGTCCCCTCTGACCCTCTCTGCAGAGAGTGTAGCGGCTCCACACGTCACCCCTTGGGGTTTAGAAGAGCTGAAGTCAAAGACAGAAATTAGCCTGTGTTACACATTAGGGAGAGTGATTGTAGCCAGTAAGGCAGGTAAGGCCTCAACTGTTGTCCAAGGACACAGTTTCTCCAACTGGGCTGATTTCTACCCAGAAGGTAAGAAACCGCCCTCCCCAGGAGAAAAAGGTTAGCTTCAAGAGCACTTACATGTCTCTGGACTAAATGAATATGGAAGTTTTTGTTTGTTTGTTTGTTTTAGATCTAGAATCCCTGATTATTAAACCCCCTTGTTAAAAACTTAAATTCATTTTTCCCATTTTAATTATAAAATCAATACACAAATCAATACACACTAATTATAAAAGTAAAGATGATAAAGATCCATATAAAGGAAAGAAGTATATGCCTCCTTCAGCCTTAACTGCTCTCCGCAGGTATAAGTATTAATAATAGCTTGTTGTATCCTTCCAGACCTTCCTTTTTCTTTTTCTTTCTTTCTCTCTCTCTCTCTCTCTTTTTTTTTTTTTAAAGAGACAGGGTCTTGCTCTGTCACCCAGGCTGGAGTGCAGCGGTGGGATGAGACCTCACTGTAGCCTCAAACTCCTAGGCTCAAGTGATCCCCTCCCTCTGCCTCCCAAGTAGCTGGGACTACAGGTGTGTGCCACCACATCCACCTAATTTTTTTATTTTTAATATTTGCTGAGATGGGGTCTCACTATGTTGCCTAGGCTGGTCTTGAACTCCTGGCCTCAAGCAATCATTCTGCCTCAGCCTCCCAAAGAGTTAGGATTACAGGTATGAGCCACTGTGTCTGGCCAGAACTTTTTCAATGAATATTCAAGATAATTGTATATCCACATTATATATATATGCACATATATATATTATATATATAACACATTATATATATAATCTGTGTTATATATATCTCCACATTATATATATCTACTATATATATTTTACCTATAAATATTCATATGGATTTTATTTTTATGAACTAGGATCAAATTGTATACATATGATTATGTAACTACCCTTTTCCCCTCTGAACATATTATGGGGAGCTCTCCATGACAAAACATATAGATTGGGTTATCCATTTCAATGACTGCACATTAAACCAGAGTATAGTGTACCATGTTTTATTTAACCATTCCTCTGCTGATTATGTCTTTATGCACTTGGAGAAACATTTCTTTAGTAAGCATTTCCTTTTAAAGATGAAAAAGTGAGACCCCAATGCTTAATTTACTCAGTGAAATCATAGTAAACTCAGGATGGTCACCTGGGGTTTGCTTAGGTGATGATTAAAGTAAGTCACATGGGGGTTAACACATAGGTCTTGTATTTATGGAAATTGCTTTCTTAGGGAAAGTCCAAGTGCATTGGACCAACAGTGAACTTCAGATTAGTGGTGTCAGCAGAAGTAAAAGGAGTTGAAGTGGCCCTGGGAAAATTTCGGGAGGCTTCATCGAGTTCTGGAGTCTGCTTCAGGGCCCCTAAGATCTACACCCTGGAGCTCTTGTTTTTATTTTTGACTCCAGGTGCAATTTCAGCAAGTCATTTGTAGCTTTGAATTCTCCTTTTATCCCTTTCTTTGGTGCTACGAGCCATCAGGAAGCATGGCCAGGCAATTTGGATGAGTGGGTTCAAACACAGCAGAGACTATTCTCAGTTCCCAATAATATCCTGCCCTAACACATATATTTATTCAAGTGATTGGCTAAAATCTCCATGTTCTTTCTTCAATGTAGACAAGGAAGGGCGGTTGAAAAAATATGGGTTTGACTTTGTTTTTCCCTTTTTCATTAACTGATAGGTCACTGAGAGGTTGCCCTTAATTTCTTAATGAAATAGTTCTAGCAAAATGCTGAGAAACCAGAGCAGTTTCACTCACCCTCTGCTGCTTTTGACACTGAATGTCAGATCAGTACTGATTGTCGTCAGCCACCAGCAGGTGAAACGTCCAGAATAATTTTTGGCCTCGCATCTTAGAAAGGTCTTATTTTTGGGTTCTGGATTTGAAAAGAACAAAAATTCAATATTTAGGAGTCTTTTGCAGAAAGGTTTTGATTGTGATGAATCACAGGTCACCAGATGTACAGGGTGAAGTTCTTCCACGCGTTCCCTCTTGGGTAGCGCCATAAGGATTGGGAGGGTCTCCTAGTAGGGTGTTGATTCTGCAGAGTACACTACGCACCTAACATGCCCAGCAGAGGCATTCATTTTTTGAAGGCTATCACCCCAGTGCAGAGCGATACACTATTGGTTAATTTCCATTAGCCGTTAAATAATACCACCATTATTTAAAGAAAACATTAGGCTAAACATTCAGATTGACCATGAAACTCCCTTAATATGAGATTTTGATGGTTGATAACCCAAAGGGTCCAGGAAAGCAAAGGAAAATGGAGGTTAACATCAATAAGAGACTTGATGTTAATTCATTAACTACATTTATCATGACTTGGCTTTTCACTTTGTTGTTGTTGTTGTTGTTGTTTTTAACTCTTATGAGCGAAAGAGAAAATTGATACTATCCAAGGGCATAGAATTACCTTTCTGGTCCTTTAAAATATCAGTGGACCAAATTCCATCTTCCTTTTTGTGAAGGAGCAGGAGTGAATGGCTTAGAGCCTCGCCTCCTTTGTGACAGGTGTACTGGCCAGCATCTCCAAACTCTTTGACTTGGATGGTCAGGGTTTTGCCAGAGCCTAAGACCTCACCGCTCTGGTCCGAGGTCCAGGTGATACCATCTTCTTCAGGGGTGTCACAGGTGAGGACCACCATTTCTCCAGGGGCATCCGGGTACCAGTCCAATTCTACAACATAAACTGGAATGCACAGGAAGTAAAGAACCAGGCTGTAAGCTCCAGGAACTCTGGGACTGTGTTTTATTAACTCTTTGGGCATCCCCACTGCCTAAACACAACCTTGTTCACAACAAGTATTTGGCAAATGCTTGCTGAGATGATCTCAAGGCATTAGACCCTGCTTGGGCTCAAGGTCATGGAAAAGAGAAACAAAGAGTTTTATAGCTGCCATTGACTCATTGACTGGAAGGCTGCCTTTAATAGTAACCTTTTATTATTTAGCAAATTGGAAACACCTTAATATACCAAAAACTGCAAACAGCACAAGACTCTTTGCCAAAGGTCTGGGGGAGAGAAAGTTTCAGCACAATTTCAGTTTCATAAAGAATATGGCAGGGTACAATATTTAGCAGAATAACATAGTGGTTAAAAGCTCAGGGTGTCGAGAACAACTAACCAAGACTGTAATCCTGTCTCCACTAACCAGCTGGGGGATTTGGAACAAGGTACTTAATTATCATGAGCCTCAGTTTCCTCATCTGTAAAATGATAATAATAACAGTATCTGCCATACATTTGACTGAGGATTAAATGAAAGAAAAAAAAAGCATGTAAAGTACTTAGCACAGTGTCTGCCACACAGTAAATTCTGTGTTAGTTATTGTTATTTATAGACTGAAGAGTCAGCCAGCTGTACAGAGAAACTCTCTTAACAATTTTCCATGGTTATTTAAGGATTTAGTTTCCTTTGTTTTAAATTACCAATGGAGATTTTCATTCTCTCTGTATTATTATTATTGTTTTTAGCTATCTTACACTCTTATGAAGCAATCCAGTAGATCTTAGTCTTCCCATTTAATGAAGACGGGTACTGAGGCCAAGGATCTAAGCGTGGTCACATCAAGCCAGAAGTACAAGGGCTACAGCGCAGACCTTTTGTCTCTTGGGTTTGCAAGGGATGCCTAATGCTGGTGTCTAAACTGGCCTTTGAGGAATGGTTTAGTATATTATTTCAGAGTGTGTCATAGCAAAGCTTCACTCATGTTTTTATCCATGCATAAATTATTAATTGAATAGAATTGTTTAATGTAGTAGCTCCCAAAGCATGATCGATGGAACACCATCAGCAGCATCACCTGGGAATGGATCAGAAATGCAAATTCTCAGCTGCTGAATCAGAAACCTTGGGGTGGATTCAGTCATTTGGTTTTTAAGCTCTCCAGATGATGTTGATGCCTGCTCAAGTTTATTAGTCACAGTGGTTGAGAGCCTGGATTTTGGAGTGGCAGAGGCCTGGATTTAGAAGCAGCTCTAGCCCTTACTCCAGTCTTGTGGCCTTCGGCAAGACATTCAACTACTCTAAGCCTCAGTGTCATCATCTTTAAAATAAGAAAAATATTAGCCTTTGCTTTAGAAGGTCGATATGTGGATTCTATAAGCTCATTCACATAAGAGTTTAACACAGTGCCCTTACATGCTTTATAAATGGTGGTTCTTGTTATTGGCCTCCGGATGTAAAGCATTGTAGAATATAAAGTCTTCACTTTACATCAATTGGATTATAAGGACTGAATGGATCACAAAAATAAGAGGTCAAAAGCATTTGGGGTCCAACTCTGGGGAAATGATTAGCTGTGCTGATGTAAAACCATGTGGCCCTTTTGACTTTTTCTAGTTTTTTTTGTCCCCCTGACACCTGAACAGCATGGTTACTTTCCTGTCCCAACTGAGGCTCAGAAGCCCTAGATGACATTTGCTCAACAGCAGGGAAAACAGCTGCAGGAGGAAAGCTGAAGAGGAGCATCAAGAACCTGGCACTTAGCCTCACTGCATCGTCTGCCCTCCTAAGTCACACCTCGGAGCGTTTCTTGCATTGATTTTCTGGAATTTCTGTGGTTTACCAAATCAGAAGTCACTAAGGGGTCAAATATGCCAGGGTCAAGTTTCCTGAGCTCACTAACAATCCCAGGGTTGGAAGGGATCTGCCATATACCCCTGGCTCAGGCCTTTGCCTTTACTCAAGACAGTGTCTAAATCTGTGAAACCCTCATGTAGAAGGGGTGGCTGGATTGCTGTCTTCCCAAAATTCTTGAGAAGAGAGGAGTGGTCCCAAATTTCTTTCAGGTACCCATTTCAAGATGGTGCTCTCCAGAACATCAAAAGATTATTTCTGATCATCACCTGAAACTTTTTCATCCTGAATGTATGTCTGTTTCCTCTTATTCAGCTCTCCAAAGACCCAGGAAAAAATTACTTCATGTCCTTGTAAAAACTTTTTCACAAATTTAAATGCACCGGCTTTGAAGCAAGACAGAAATGGGATCAAGTCCCTGTTCTACCCTTACCAGGTTTGTGACATTGGGCAAGTTACTTAATCTCTCTGGCCTCAGTTTCCAGCATCTGTAAAATGGGATACAGACAGTCTCTACTTCATATGGCTCTTGTGAGAATTAAGTGAGACACTGCCCTCAATAAACATTAACTGTTATTTTATACAATCAAAGATAGTAATTGCCAACATCATGATGTTGGCTTCAATGATAAACATCTGAGGGTCTTTCAGGTACAGCCAACGATCAGAATGCACATTTACTGAGTGTGAGATCCTAGAAGGATGGGCAGAAACCCTTATTTTACCATTAACTATTCTATTAGTCTACTAATAATTTTTACTGATCATTGGGATAATAAAAAGTATCTCTTGAGTCATGAGAGATATTTTAAACAACCAAAATAGTAACACTAGCTGACATTTACTTTCACTTTACTATCCGTTGAGTTGTATTCTGCATTCATTAACCCATTGAATAACCCATGTGGTAGGCATCCACTTTGTAACATCCAGTTTACAGTTGAGGAAATTCAGGATCAGAGGTGACCCAGCTCAAAGTCACATAACCGATCATTGACAGACCTAGGGCTTGAACCCAAGTCAATGTGAGTCTGAATCCTATGCTCCCTCCAAAGTGCTTGGTCAAAGGTAGGTCATCACAGTGCCAACTGAGGGGGCAGTATCATGTGGTGGAATGAGAAATGAACACAGTTGTTATACTTTGCAAATCCTCCATTTGGAATTTTAATTGTGTGAAACCGCTGGTTTTTAGTAATACTAGAAAATATCATATGTCTTTTCCTACCATAGTGTACCAATGTCATCCAATGTGAAAACCAAACAATATAGATACCATCAAGGTGGAAAAGAGAGATATGGTATCGCATTTTCCCAGAGTGATGGCTTTCTCTAGAGGACCCAGTGCATGGTTGCCTATTTCAGTTTGATTTCCCACCAGTGGCTGCCCAGGAGTCCTGGCTTAGAAGTGGGGCCTCCACAGAGAATAATGAGAGGCTGGTTACCGTCTTTCTTCAGTTCCCATATGGCCATGAGGGGAGATGCCAGAAAAACCAGGGAAAACCAAGAGATGACCAGCTGCTGGTGATACATCTGTAAGAAGAGAGAGAAGCAGGGTGAAGAGAAGGAGGAAAAGAGAAGGAAGAGGAAGGAAAAAGAGAAGAAAGAATGTCAATAATTCTTGTTACCTTTGTGAACCATATACACATTCTAGCTACTTTTTAAAAAAAATAAAATCTTGATTCTCCCCTTTCTTCTCCATACTGTCAAGCAAATACTAAGTAAATTACAGGAGTTCTATGGCAGTCTCTGGGGGAAGAACATCACCAAATAGAGAACCGTAGGGTATTTGGGGCTCTGGAGCTGAAAGAGACCTAAGGCAAGCCGTGTGATACAATCCTCTTATTTTTAAGATGAGAAACTTAAAGCTTAGAGAAGGAATGTGACTTTCTGGATCAACATCTAGCAGTTGTTTATTTAGTGCTTACTACATAAAGAGCACTGGGCTAGAAGCGGTTGAGAGAGAAAAAAAGGGCTTACCTGGATCCCGCTTCCTAGGAGCAAATACTTTTACTCAATAAATATTTATTAAGTCAGTGTGTTAAATGCCTCCCTGCCAGCTGGGGAGATGAGCCACACATCTGTATCACTGCAGCACAAGGCAGTGTGTGCTGGGACCCCCAGAGCTGAAGGACTTGGGTTAGGGACAGGAAAGGTAACACAGAGGCGAACTTTCAAGGTCTGGCAATGATCTGGTCACCAGCCCTTGCTGGAGGGGTTTAGCTTCTTTTGTTCTCCAAGTCCAAAGATTACTCTCTCCCACATAGAGAACCTAGTGCTTCTAAAATTTGAGTGACTATCAGGATAACCTGGAAGCATTGCTACAACAGACAGCTGAGTCCCACCCCCAGAGTGTCTGATTCAGCAGGGATGAGGGCCTGAGAATATGCATTTCTAGAAAGTTTCCAGGTGAAGCAGATGCCGCTGGCGCTGAGACCACACCTTGAGAACCACTGGTTTAACCCATGTTCAGGGACCAGAATCTCTGCAAATCAAAGTGTTCATTGGGAAAAGACCACAACATATTGATATATCCACCATGAAATAATGAAATGCATAATTTTGTGTTAAATCAGCCACCATCTGATAGAGAAACCAGTCTAGGTTAGTATCCAGGGTTTATGAAAATCTTCAGATTGCAACAATTACATGCCACTTACAAATGAGGTAGAGATGATTATTGAAACATTCTGAAACAACTCCATTCACCTTGCAGAGCACCCATGGTCTGGAGGAACACGGTTCTGAAACCACTGTTTTAAATTATATGAAGGGCAATGCTCAACTGTTTCAGCCAAATACCTTAAAAATGAGCATTCCTGGGTTGGGTGACTGAATATTGACAAATCACAGCTTTGTCAGAACTGCTGCTCACCCTAGGGGGACCTTGCTATGTACTTTATTCCCTTATAAAGTTTGTGAGTGGCAGAGACAGGACTAGAAGTCAAGTCTTCTTGGACACTGCTCAGTGCTGTCACCGCAGCATGAAGTTTTAGGGGCATGGCTATCACTTCAGTCTAGGTTATGACTGTAGCAAAGTACTAGCTGGCACAGGGCACCAGTTGGTACATTCACAGGCTTGAAGTTAAACAGACACAGGCTTGAATTTTGGCCAAGTTACTCTCTGAGCTTCAGTCTCTTCATCTATAAAAAGGACATAATACTTATCTCAAAGGCTTGTTGGGAAAGGCAATAAGATAACATATTATAGAAGGCAACCAATAACATATTATCTTGAACCTAGAGGAAGAGGTGAGGGAACAATTTGGTATTTCTGTGTTTCATATATCATGGATAGTCAAAAAAGTCATTCCAGGCAGTAGGGAAATGCACACAGAGGTACCGCAATTACATGGGACTGTAAAACCCAGAGGCTGGCACACTGGAAGGGAAACAGTGGAGATTCCTGGTATCTCCTGGTGATTCCTTTATACCCACTTACGCTGAGGTTTTCCCACTAGCTGTGTGCCCAGCCCTTCCTCTGCATGCCTCAGATGCATTTGACAATCTCAGGTGAACTGTATTTCAGGGTCAAGGGAACCCTGGCCATGGTTCTAAGAAACAACTCCCGTTTTAGTATCACCTACATTTGAAACCACAGAGCACTGTCCAGGAGAGGTGATGGTGACGGATCACCTCCTTTGGCTCTGGCCGATCAGCTGATACTAGGCAGCGCCATCCCTCAGCCCACATTTCCTCAGCATGGTCAGTTTGAGAGTCTTGAGGATTACAACAAACTTTTGTGTGTGCAATTTCATAGGTTTTCTAAATTCCTGAAACCCTTGCATGAAGGACAAAGGGACCCCACGTTACACACTCCTACTTCCTGGAGTATGCTAAGGGCTTCCCAACACTGGTGCCAACATCAGCATGCCAATGACACTTGGGTGGGCATCTCTTTTTCAAGTTTTATTTTGTTTGTTACCTTTAATTAGAAAAGGGAGTTATTATTAAAAAACAAAAAGATGTAGTCAGAGATGGCATGGGTGGCACATGCAAACAGCCCCAGTTTGAGGGCCAGGCAGACTTCTAGAACTGTCATCCCAGCTCTTCTACTTATTAGCTATGTGACTCTGGGTGAGTCACTTGGTCTCTTTAAGCCCCACACTCTTGATCTGTAAAATGGGCATGCTACTGTAGTAAGGAGTTACTAACATAATTCATGTAAAGTGTCATGGTGCCTAGATGAAGTCAGGACCCACTATTTGCTCCCCTCCTCCCATAGCATTTACTACAATGGCAACAATACAGTCTCTTCTTTACTGTTTGTCTTCTCTGCCACACTGAGTGAACTCTCTTATGCCGTGGATCATGTCTATCTTGTTTCACACTTTATCCCCAGAGTCCAGCATAGAGGGATTCCATGACTTATTAGTAGAATGAAGGAATGTACGGAAATCGTACAACTTCAGACTCCAGTAAAACAAACTCTAAGAGGTTACCCACATTCCATCTAGTATCTTGAAATTCCTTGTTTGAAAAAGTGGGTCATCACCTGGGGGTTAGTAATGCCTTTGTTAAAATGGCATTGTTGTTGCACACAATTTTACCTGGGCAAGTATCAGACACCAGTACAGTAAAGGTTATTTTTTCCCCCTTCTCACAGATTTTAAAACTCTTCAGGAAGTAATAATAGCTTTTCATTTTTTAAGTGGGGCCAAAGTTAGTTAATCCACAAGAATGGGGAACCCAGCTATCAGTTTGGTTGACATCACAACTGATGATCAAGACCATCACAAATATGGGAGCAAGTCTGATTTGTAACACTGTTATAAGATATAATTATGAATTCAATTACTTTAAGGAATGCATGAAAGGCTTTTTTAAAAGTTTCAATAGTAAGGCAGGCACCACTCACTTTAGCTCTATACAATCCTTTCACTGACGGGCATTAATATTTAGGAATATACTTTTATACATCAATACATACCATTTCAAAATAAGATAAAACAAACATTTCCATAAAATATGCATACACACAGATCTTGCTATACAGTTATTATTAGTTGGCTTTTAAAATGGACACTGTACATCAGACCCCAAAGTACTAAGTTTTCACTAATGTTCCAGCATGTGACTCATCAGGGATGCTTCCAGGAATCCATCAACTGCCTGCTGCCAGGTGCTGGGGTAGCACACTAACGGTTTCTACACCTGGACAACTGCAGGCCCACAGTGAGGGGAGGGAGGAAGGGGCTTGGGAAGTGCTTACCTTGCTCTGGGCAGGATGTAGAGTCCAATGGCCCTGAAACAGATGTTGTTTCTTCTGCTGCTGTTGCTGCTACTGGAGCTTATATACTCTACTCCTTTCTGATGGAAACTTAAACTAGAAACTGACTTGTTGCAACATTATAAACAACTCTCAAAACCTTCTGGGGGAATTTCAAGAAGTTCCTTTTTTGTCTGTCTCTCTGTATGTGTATCAATAACGAGGAGACATCAAAATCCCAGGTAATGAACTAAGAGGAAATGACTTTTGGGTGGGGAAAAAGGAAGGAGATGGAGATGCTAATTTCTTTGGGTTTACATCATGGCCAAGGTGCTTAGAGACAACACTAGGCAGCCTCCCTGGGTTCCACAGATCGAGGAAGAAGGAAGGCCAAGGGGCGGTCAGATGGGAGGCTGAGTTCTTGTCAGGATGGAGCAACTGTATGCCCAAGGGCTTAAAAGCAAAATCCTGGTTCTTCCCAAGTTGGAGAGGATGAGATAAAGGGCAAAGGGTTTAGTACATCTGGGGCACCTTCCTCCACATTAGTCCTTTAATTTCAGAAACATACTATTTACCACCCATCTTGGCTCCATGCACCTCTGCCCACATTCCCCGAGTGGGAACACACGCGTGCACACACACACCCATGCACATTCATACAGACACAACCCCGGGGAGATGATGAAACTGGGTATACCACTAATAAGACTCAAATATGTGCACATCCTGTGCTCATAGGTACTCGCTCATAGGGGCGGATGGGAGCAGAAAGTGAAATACCCTCAGGGAGGCATACAGACAACCACACTCAAGGCACCCCTCTTGGGCACCCAGACTACATCCTCATTTCATTTGCACACAAATCTATGACCCTAGGGGCTCCACGCAGATGCACAGGAATAGTGGAATAAAGATATCTCTTGTGGTGGAATTTCAAGTTGCTAAGAGGTATGCAAAAGTGTACACCGGTGTGGACCCCCCCCCATCCCCCGCCCAGTCTGCACGTGAACAGGAACACGTACCTGCACGTATACAGGTACACGCAGACAGATGCGGGCGATCCCCAGAGCCGCCGACAGAGGTCGCTACGAGACGGTACCCGCGTCCCGGAGTCCCCCCGCGCCCTGGAGTCCACCCGCGCGGGTCCACTTCTCCATCCCTGCTTTCGACCCCGGCCCCTGCAGCGGGGGAAGTTCCTGGGGCGGTGACTGGGACCAGGCCGGGTTTTAGGCGGGCGCAGATTTCCGGGCTAACTTTCCTCGCCGTCTCAGCGCGGGGAGGGGGAAATGGGAAACCCGGCGAGAGCGGCGGAGCTTCCCAGCCGCACACTTCCTCCATCCAGCCGTTTGTCTCGCCGGGGAGGGCCCTGGCAGCCAAGCCGGCATTCCCACTGGTTATCCGACCTTGTGCTCTTGCGGGGGGTGGAGACCTTACCTCCAGCTCAGAGTGCCTCCTCCCATCCCCTGTGTTCTCTAGGCCTCCCCAGACTTTGCCTTTTAGCCTTCCAGTGAAACAAGTTCTGTATCCAAGATATACAATTAAGTGGACAAAGCAGATTGCAGGTATGTTGTTTGTATGATACCATTTGTGGGGTGTGCGTGTGTGTGTATGTGTGTAAGTGCACCTGCACTTTTCACAACTGGTATCTCTGTGGCATATGTAACAACTGAGGGAGGGGCTTCTTGTAAACATGTATTAATTTCCTTCCATCCATCACTGAAGTGTACTGAACAGAAAACTTTATATGAAATTGACGTGAAGTAGTTTCACTAATTTATTTACAGTGGCTGCACCACTACAGATGAGTCCTTGTGTCCCCCCATAAATAAATACATGTATAAAATAAGACAAATAAGGTTCAAAATGACACAAATATTTTATTCATGTGTTCATAAAAGCACCTTCAAAATTAAAAAACAAAAAAACAAAACCGTAACGTAAAGTCTCAGTAAAAATCCAGCGCCAGTTATGCAAAAGAAGCTTCAAAGTATGCTGTGATCCTCCCTTTCCCGCTCAGATTGCAGCCCAAGGGCTAGTCCTATATGAAAGGGCCCCCCGTGTTCACCTCCACCAGGGACAAGTAATAGGGTTTTAAGAGGATAGGCTCTGGAGTTAGAGAGCTGGGTATTCACACCTGCAAGTTACTTACCTTCGTTAAGCCTCAGTTCCTCACATCTGTAAAATCGGGTTAATAATAGTGCCTGATCTTAGGACTGGTGTGAAGATTAATGAGATATGATGGGATGCAGTTAAAGTAACATCCTGGCTGAATGTTTAATGAATGGCTGCTTGCACTTATTTATTTTGTTATCCTGTCGTGTCCCAGAAAGTCTTTTGGTAGCTCACAAGGGGACATCAAAGATGACAAAGAGGAGTGGAAGAAGACAGAATCAATGTGAGGAGCCTGGAACAGGGCTCTGAATTGTCCTCCCACAATGAAATCACTTGGCTAGAGCTGAGCCACGAATTTGACTCTGAGCATCTAGGATGAAAAAGAAGAACTGGCACCTATGCCATCTCTGCCCCTCGGGACTGACTACTTTGGTAAGTCCAGTTCACCCACAGAGGAAGTAGTTCTTGTACTTTCTCTGCATATAATAACAAAATTCAGGTTCTTGGGGCTGATGCTTGGGGATTGTGATTTAGATCTGGGATTGGGCTCAGGAACCTGCATTTTAACAGTGGAGGTTCTAATGTGGTCACTGGCAGGTTGTTCTAATGTGGAGGCCACAGCCCACTCTCTGAGACAGGCTGTATACTTGTGTTCCATTGCCTGGAGATACAACCTATGCTTCACTCATCTCTGGACACCCTGCACAGCCAGCCAGCGTTCTGGTAATAACAGCTGAATGCCCATTGACCTGATTTTGGAGAAGAGGTTTATTAACATGTCCCACTTCACAATCCAGACCGTGATCCCAGGCAAAATGAACCGATACCCATAAGCTTTCTATGGCTTACCCTATGGACGAGGAAGGTCTACTGACAGAGGGCATGCTGAGTTGCAAGGTTAATGTGACTGATGATTAAGCTGTGAGATGGAGGAAACCCCCTAAAAACCAAAAATAACTTCAAGAATTTTTTTGGCCACAAAAACGTATTTTCTCCTAGAAGAATGCTTTGATCATCTAGTACACATTTCAAATAAAGGAGAAGCCATGTGTACTTATAACAATTAAAATGTTTAGAAGATTACGTAAGCAATACCTGCATGCATCCTACTGTAAAAACTTCAAACAATACAAATATACATAGCATACAATGTCGAAGCCCTGATTCCTGTGGCTTCCAGAGGTTACCATTGCCAGCATTCCTGCAGAGCTTCTCAATGCTTCTCTATGTATTTATATCTATCTGGCTGTATAAATGGGATCATACTGTACATATTGTTCGGCAAATTGCTCTTTTCTTGCAACAGTCTATTTTGTATTCAGTCACTTGCGGTGACTTCCTAGAGGTCACTTGAACAGATTTCACATCTACATCAATTAGGTTGCCCTGGGTGTAGTTTTCCAAGGAGCTCTGCAGTTCCAGGCATCAATCCACTAAGAATTGATGACATCTGGAATAAGAAAGGTCTATCTTTTCCTGTTTATGTCTCTTAGGAGCAAATAATTTGCCCTACAAGCTCCCACAGCCTTTTCATGGTCTTGCTTATCACCTGTATACCACTCCCTGACAAGGAGAATGGGTTATTACAAGGAAAATGATAGACAAGGCAGGTTTGCCCTACTAGGTGGAAAGTGGTAGGCCATTGAGAGTCATGAAATCACCCTCACAGGGTTGACAAGAATTGCATGCTGGGTTCTGGAGAGAAATATAGTTATAATTAAGCATTAATTAGGCTGCACGTTGGCCCACTTCCTTGTTGCTCAAAGTCACGTAGCACTAGATCCTGACCATTTGCATCTGCATTATTCCTATAGATAGGATTTCTGACATTAGGGTAATAAGATTTTGTAGGAATTGATTTGTATCCCTATTGTTCCTTTAGATGGGATCTCTGACATTACAATCATAACGCTTTTGTTTAAGAATCACTTAAGTTGTTTTTCAGGTCCCCAATTCTACCCCGTTTCAGTTTGAAAACCCCCACAAAGAAAGAGGATCAGCCTGAAAATACAGCTTCACCCTGTCCCATGACTTCACCCTGAACTCTTCAACCAATCAACCATCTCCAACACATCGGCCCACTCCCAAACTCTTGAAAACCCTATCACCAAATGCCACAAGGAGATAGATTTAAGGTTTCTTCCTGTCTCCTCATTCAGTGACCCTACGATGAAACCTCTTTCTTGCTGCAACCTGGCCTCTCGGCGTATTGACTTGCAGTGTGCAATGGGCAATGAACCTATTATGGATACAGTCATATGTGTCTGTTAGGTGAGCCCAAGTGATTTGTGCGGCCAGTGAAGTGCAGAAATAGGGCAATTGTGTGGATAATGAAAACTAAGGCTTTTTCCCCCAAATGGTCAGTTGCTTTTGAAGGGATACTTCTAGCCTAGGGGTATGGGAAGTAGCTTCTACCTCCTGCCTCATAGATACACGCTGTTACCAAAAAAAGAGTGTAAGTGTTACAGCAGATAGCTAGTCAGACATGAGCAGGGCAGAAGAGGGTCCCCCCTGTCTCCCCACCCACCACCACCAGGAATGTCAGGCAACCATCAGGTGAGGGTCAGATGGTTATTAAACGGTCTCGCTAAAATAGTAATTGGTCACAGCTGGTACCAGGGAAAGGCAGTCTCCCAATAGATAGAACACCTGAAGTTGGTGATCAGCAGCTTCCCGATAAGATCTTAGGAGTTGGGCGAACAAGCTCAAGCATGCGCACTAGGAGGGAAAATGGTTGCATCTAACTGGTGTATGAGCTTCTAAGAACACTCAACTGGTAAGGGAAGAATGCCTCAAGTGAACATGTGTACAATTTCAGTAAACATACTGTGTATGTGGCCCCTCCCAAGCGCTGGCAGGCCACTGTGCATGTGCGCAGCCCACCCCAAGAGAAGAATCAGGGCAGAAGGGAGAAGGGAGGCTTCACCCCAGAAGCATGCCAGCATATGCAACCCCAAATCAAAGGTTAAACCACACACCTGAATCTCTCAAGTCCCCCTCCGTCTTCCAAGTGTACTTCTTTCTGTTCCTGCTCTAAAACTTTTTTTTTTAACTTTTTTTTGAGACGGAGTTGCACTGTCACCCAGGCTGGAGTGCAGTGGTGTGATCTCAGCTCACTGCAACCTCTGCCTCCTGAGTTCAAGCCATTCTCCTGCCTTAGCCTCCTGAGTAGCTGAGATTACAGCCACCATGCCCGGCTAATTTTTGTATTTTTAATAGAAATGGGGTCTCACCAGGTTGGCCAGGGTGTTCTCAAACTCCTGACCTCAGTGATCCACCCGCCTTGGCCTCCTTCAAAGTGCTGGGATTATAGGCGTGAGCCACCGTGTCCGGCCTCCTGCTCTAAAACTTTCTAAATAAATTTTCACTCCTGCTCTAAAACTTGCCTGGGTCTCTCACTCTGTCTTAAGCCCTTTGGTCAAATTCTTTCTTCCGAGTAACAGGGACAGGAGACAGAGAAATTCTAGGAGAAAAGGGTGGGGGTCTTTGGCAAAGACCCACCCTCAAGCCTGGTGCCGCCGACCAAAGTGAGAACGTGTATTCCTGTTTTCCCATTCCAATGTTGCCGTTTCCCAAACCACCTGTGGTCCACCCCGCCCCCACATCCTGCACCCATAAAAACCCCAGGCTCCACTGGCTGAGAGCAGAGAAGGGGAGGAGAGAAGAAGCAGCTGAATGCTGGAAAAAAGCAGTTTGACTTTAGAGGGATGATTTGACGGTGGGACTTCAGGGGAAGAATACCTTCCGGGTCCCTCCCCTTTCCGCCTCCCCTTCCTGCGGAGAGCCACTTCCATCGGCAATGAAATCGTCCACATTCACCACCTTTCAATTCGTTCGTTTATGCAACCTGATTTTTCCTGAACGAGATCTCAGGTGCCATGGATGAGGATGCTAAAGGCTGTTACATTGACCCTCTGCCCTTGCAAAAAGGCAGAGGGTTCACTGAGTTGTTAAACACTTAATCCATCCATGGACAGCAAAGCTAAAAAAAGTGCACTGTAACATATGCCCTCTGGGGCTCCAGGGGTCATGGGTACTCCACCCTAGATGCTGCTGTGGGGCCTGCACAGAGTTTTGGTCCTGCCGGTGCCCAAAAGCATTTGCTCTGGCTCCTGCACCTGCTCACCTGTGTGCTCCCTGTCCCATGAGGGATTGAGAGCTGTGGGCCGAGTAAGCGAGGCACTCCTGTCACGAGGACTATGAAGGGGTCAAGGAAAACCTCATGTTTCATGAGGAGGCAAGAATTGAGGTTAGTTCACCACCACTAACATAGTTTGGTGCCACGTGATTTTGGTGCCACGTGACTTGGATACATTCCCTAGTGGTAACAAGGTTCTAGAGCACAAAATTTGAGTGTATATATGAATGGTATGAGGGCAAATGATTTTTGTTTTCTTTTCAATGATCTCTTAAATTTTCTAGAATGTCTACAATGACCTTGTATTACTTTTCTAATCAGGAAAAAAAAAGTTACTGAAAGAAAAGATAAGTGAAGCACATACAAAAGGCAGAGTATGTAGTGGATCAAGAATTTGTGTTTTACAATCTGACAGACCTAGTTAGACCGTAGTTCATATTTCAAATATAATTCCATGTGCTCATAGCTGAGAACCTTCTCCTGGGATGGATGCAAGTTACTGGGTCACTGCTGAAATGTTGTACTTTTACGGATGGTGATGAGGAAGTATCTGTTTTAGGTGTGGTATTTCCTGGAGGCAGAAAACTGCTTGAGTTAGCTCTTTCAGTTTCTCAGTGGCCCTTCGAATACATGTTTTGTTTTGTTTTGTTTTAATGTTTTGCAAAAGATTCCTAGAGTGGAAATTGCCTTTGCAAAAATTATAACAGTGAGAAAATCATGACAGTGAAAGGGATCTGACCTATCTGTCCCCATCTTGCTTCTGGGTATCTTTGCTCATTCCTGGGTGTGGGCCAAGCTAACTTTGGGAGAAATTTAATTAAATGATAATGGCCCTTCCCAGATGCTAAATTGCCTTTTTAAAACTAATGAAAGGCCACCAAGTTAGGAGGATGAGAGGGGTCTGAATTCTATTAGGAAGTATGCCTAGCCAGCCATTACTTAGGAGGTATAAAGATTTGCACCTTCCCCAATTACTCCAGCAGATAACATCACCATTTTAGAATCTAAGACTGGCCTTTGGAGATGTCTTTTCAGGTTTTTGCATTTCTGACAACCGGATGGGCCCCACCCAGGAACCGACTTAACACAAGAAGACAGTTTCCACTCCCTATGATTTCATCCCCAACCCAACCAACCAACATTCCCTACTCCCTGTCTCCCTACTCACTGAGCTATCTTTGAAAAACCACTAACCTCTGAGCCTTTAGTGAGACTGATTTGAGTGACAATAAAACTTCAGTCTCCTGTACAGCCAGCTCTGCATGAATTAAACTTTTTCTCTGTTGCAACTTCCCTGTCTGGATAAATCAGCTCTGTCTGAGCAGGGGTTCAAGGAGAACCCACTGAGCGGTTAGAATCAGCTTCACTTTCAAAAGGCCTACAATGTCCTCACTAATTTCTTCCCCTTCAAAGATGACTCTGATCACATGTTTACAATATCGTCCTTCTACCCTTGGCCCATGATAAGGGCAGAGGGTGGTAGATGCAGTCACTACTGAATTTCATTATCCCAGTGGGCATTTTTGGCCTGCTCAACTGGACTGACTGCAGAGCAAGTGTTCCACTTTGACCTTGATTTTGCCATTTGCATATGGAAACCTTTTTTTTCCCCCCCCTCTCTAAATGCAACTCTTTGGTAATCCCAGTGAAAGAAATGGGTGTGTGGGCAACTGGAAGGAAGTGGGTGTGTCCTAGGTTGTAGGATTGCTGAGAAGTAGAAATGCTTATGCTAGAAAGTTATGAGAACAGTTGGTCTGGTCTTGCTGTTAGTAGAGACAGGTAGAACAAGGCAAGGTGAGAACAACATGGAGTGGGCAGATGTTTGTGGTGAAGTCCTGTCATCTGTTGTCTGAGGGTCCCCTATCAACATCAACTCCAACCAATAATTATTGAATATTAACCAGCACCCCCTGCATTTATAGGATGAATTGTTAAAGCACCATCCAACAAATACATTCCTGCTGCTACTCACCCTAGAGCACATAGAATTCTCCTGGAGAGAAATGGATTGACCAAAAATTGGAGCCTGCAATTTGGAGCATCCTCCATTGCGACAGTTGATTTGGGACTCACATTTAAGGCTGCATTTGTTTCTCCATTCAGAGAAAATTTATATTAATATTCATCAGGCTTTTATTGTATCTTGTTCTGGAAATCTGCTCTGGAAAATAACTATGACCCCTAGTCTTCTGCCCTGTCATTTTCTCTCTAATTTTTGGCTTCAAAAATTATCTATCTATCTATCTATCTATCTATCTATCTATCTATCTACCTACCTACCTACCTACCTTTATTCTTGATGGTACTTTAAAAAAGTAACTCATGCCTCTAGTTTAAAATAAACCATGCTGGGCATGGTGGCTCACACCTGTAATCCCAGTGCTTTGGAAAGCTGAGGAGGGAGGATTGTTTGAGGCCAGGAGTTTGAGATCAGCCTGGGCAACACGGGGAAGCTCCACCTCTACAAAAAAAAAAAAAAAAAATTAAAAAATTAGCTGGGTGTGGTGGTACATGCCTGTGGTCCCAGCTACTTAGGAGGCTGAGGCAGGAGGATCACTTGAGCCCAGATGGCTGTGATCACAGCGATATGTGATTGCACCACTGCACTCCAGCCTGGGTCACAGAGAGAGACCCTGTCTCAAAAAAAAAACAAAAAAAAGAAAAAAAAATCAAATAGTACAAAGGTTACTAAGTGTGTCTATCTTCTTGAGGTGCCTCCCTGGTCCCCCAGTGTGAAAGTTGCGTATACCACAGATCCAAATCAAGCTGTCCCCAATACCCATCAGACTTGGTGATGATCTTCTAGTCATTTTACTTAAACATGAAACAGCCAAATAGACAGAAACTCAATTTCATTTATGTTTTTTAGTAGGTGAGAGATGTTCCTTTTAGACCTGGGGAGACAGAAAGAATCTTAAGACCTGGGCACCATCATCAACTGGTTATACTCCAGTTGAGGAGACTTGACGAGGCATGAAAGTTAAATAATGCCAAAGACAAAAATACGGCAAGGTGGGGTTGATTAGTCACCAAAGGAATTTACATCAAAGGCATTACCATGTTTGTTATGTAGGTGCCAATAATGATGAAATGCCACTCTACAGTATTTGGGAGGCCGGAAAATTTAACAAAAAGGAAAGTGGCATCCTTAGTCTTGTCGGGGACAGCAAAGGAAACAGACACTGGAGATGAACGGTCTTGGGTTTGGGTCGCAGCTCTGTTCTACTAGCTAGATGATCTTGGGCAAATTACTTCAATTCCCTGAGCCTCATTTTCCTTATCTGTAAGATGGGACTACTGATAATATCTACCTCAGAGAACTGATAGAAGGATTAAGTTACATTTGGCATAGAACATGGATCAATATATGGTAACTCTTATTAAAATTAAATAATATAAAAAAGAAATGTGTTTGGTTGCCAAGGGAGTCTAGTCTTACAAAGTAGCAGTAATAAGTGTATAACACAGCAAAACTTCATCTTTATTAGATTGCTTGTTTAAATAGCTATTTTTAATGTGACCAGAATATGTCCTGAGCACTTACTTTGTGCCAGGTGCTCTGCCACAGTAGAAGGAACACTGACCCCACCAGTTAATGTGCTCACAGTATTCTAGGGGGAAAAAAAAAAAAAATGCTAAGTGGCAATGACATGGCAGTGTGACACACCTTGCAATGACAATCATGGCATGGGTGCTTTAGATGCACACACATCTTTGGGGTGGCGGTGAGGGAAGGCTTTCCAGAAGAGATGATGTCTAAGCTGAGACCTGCCAAATGGGGGGTTGACCTGAGAAACCACAGTAGTAGACTTTTTTGGGTATGCTTCCTATGGACCAGGTACTGTGGTGTGTGTTTCATGTGAGTTTTCTCATCTCGTACTCACAACAAAGCTATGAGGTGGAAACTATTCTGCCCACTTTACAGGTGAGGAGACTGAGGCTCAGAGATGTAAAGTTAACTTGCCATGAAAAACGTAGCTAGTAGATGGAGAATCTGGGATTGAAACACATCACGTATTTGAGTTCATCAGTACCATCTGTCTTGTAAGACCATCCTATATAATGTTTATAAAGTGACAGCAACTCTGGTTAGCAGAAAAGACATTACCCTTAGCTAGGCCATCTATAGGAAGCCAGTGGGAGAAATGGTTTTCTAAGATGTGGGTATGCATGAAATAGGAAGTGTAGATAGCTCTTGGAGAGAAGAGTGATGTGATTCCAGGGGGTTGTGAAAATGAGGCATCCAGACATGAGGATCAGGTAGGGGAGAGGTTGGGGGAAGGAGACCCAGGAAAGAGAGCAACAGTAACTAAGGTGTGGACAGATGAAGGCTGGTACTC
This sequence comes from Theropithecus gelada, assembly GCF_003255815.1. Classification (NCBI taxonomy): domain Eukaryota; kingdom Metazoa; phylum Chordata; class Mammalia; order Primates; family Cercopithecidae; genus Theropithecus; species Theropithecus gelada. Next base: position 155,913,518 of record NC_037673.1, read on the forward strand.
ATGCTTCTTCTCACTGCAAGGAGAGGAGCCATGTGGCATTTCCTGTCCCACGATTGTGAGCAGCCCCTGGCCCCTGGAGCTTCCCAGGTACAACCGAAACACCACCAGGGTCCACTGGGCTTACTTTTAAGCCTAGAACATGAAGACAGCTGGTTAGAAGGGGACAAGCAGAAGATTGGAAGGATTAGGCACACAAACTCCACCATGTGCTTGGTGCCATAGAGCAGTTCGAGTCTAGACAAATTGGCAATCACTGCCTGACATTCTCCATTTCTGTTGTCCAACTGAATAATCAAAGTTCCATAACAGATTCTTTTTGGTTTTAATTATGAGTTGTGTGGGGGACGCCAATGGGGCTGAGAATTAATTGTCCATGTATCATATTTTGAATTGAGGCTTTTATTCTAAAACAAGCAAGAGGCATTGGACCTGTCAGTTTCTGAGGCAGAACCTTCCCCTCAGAATGGTGTGTGGGCATTCATGGGATAGTCCTTGAACACTGTCCTTGTCCTAATAAAAGCAGCTAACTTTTATTTACAGTGCTTGTTTCTTGACAGATTTTACTTCAGAGCTTTATAGTTAGTCTTTTTAACAACCTTTTTCTAGGCAAAGACATGACTGGTAGAGGCAGAATGAGTAACTTCCCCAATCTCTGCCAGCAAGGAGGTGGCAGAGCTGGGATTCTTGATCACAAACACCGCCCTTGACTGTCTCTGCCTGTGGCTAGTGATGCAATTGTCCCACGTGTCCATCTGAGGGGCTGTTTGCCAGAAAAGCCTTCTGAAATGCTTTGGGCTCTACAGGGCCGCAGTTAAAATACCTGTGCATGATTTAAACTGGCACTTGCTAACCTTGCAGTTATTTACTGAGTGACAATTACATATCAGGCACCCAGCTAAATTCTGTTAATGTAGTAAGCAGATCAGACCTGGACTCTGTCCTCCTAGAGCTAAATAGGTATGTGCAAAGGACAAAATGCTATAAAGGAAATGAATAGGTGGTGAGACAGAGAATCACAGGGGAGGGCTCTCTGATGAGGTGGCATTTAAGATGGGACCTACAGGTGAACCAGGATGAGAATCAGTAAGAAGCCCCTATAGTGGGACAGGGCTTGGCGGATTGGAGGAACGGAAAGGAGGTTGGTGTGACTTAAGCACAGAGGAAAGGGAAAGGTGCCCAGGGAGGCTGAGGGAGGTGCTGACCGAGGCACGTGGCTGCACAGGCCCCATGTAGTGGGCACATTTAGCACCGAAACTATGGAAAAGCCTCTAAGATGAAACAGCCACGACAACCAAAACCAAGACCCAAGTATGCTTTGTCATAGGATCAGGTACCAATGAAGTTCTTGGGAGCTGTGAAACATGGCTGACTTGACCAGACCTGAAGTTTCCAAATCTTCCTTGGTCACAGAACGCTTAGTGCTTCAGTAATTTTTTCATGGCATCTGTAGGCCAAAAGAAATACCAAACAGATTCGTTGATTAAGTAGTTAGGGTCAAATCGCTTAAAAGTCTTTATGTGCTAACAAAATTTTTTTAGCTGTTTGAAAAAAATGATACATTGAAAAAATATATATATTTTTTGTATTCTCAAATCATCACAATTACTTACTCATGGGATGTGTGGCCTGTTGGACACTGTACAGCTCCTTAAACTTTGGAATCAGAGTGGGCCCTGCCACCTTCATTTCCTCTTCCACACTGATTTCCTTGTGACACTTGCTTTTTGTCACAGTAACTGCCAAAAACATGGCTTCCCCAAAATATGCCACCATTGAAAGGAACATGACGTTATCTAATGTTGAAACCATGAACAACCCCGAGTTTGTGCAGTGTTCAACAGATATGGAGGATCCTGTCTTTTCCTTGGAAAATTTAAAATACCTCAAAACAGTCCTGTGAATTTATTATGCTACCCTAGGGTGACCTGGTAGAGAGTTTGGAACCACTGCTAGCCATAGTACTTTCAAACTACTAAACTCAGATATCTCTTTGCCACGAAATACCTCCTCAGGGCCATATGTGACCCTGCATTTTGTGCAGGGATTCCAGGAAAGAAAGTTGTCACTCTTTCTGGAACCTGTATCCTATTTGTCCAACCATCAATAGGGATACGTCTGGAGTGCTAACCCAGCCTGGCTTATTTGAATAGAGGAAAGGAGGAGAGGGGTGAGTAACATGTACAGATGGTCAGCAGTAGTATGGAAGCATGTGAGGTTGAACCAAGAGGAAATGAGTAGGTGATACGCAACCATAATTTTGGGGCCCTTGATGAAGAAATGAGTGCTGAAATTCTGAAGGGTTTGTTATTGTGCAGACCTGCAGTTAAGCTGGCTAAGCTTTAGGTGTTGCCTCAGGAACATCCTGCCAGAAGGCAATTAAAGAGTGGAAGAGCAGAAATGCAGAGAAGGAATTCAACACCTGCTCCACCAGCACATTCCTTGGTTGCTCTCATCTGTTTTCTTAGCTGGATCACATTCTTGGTGAATGAGAGAAAGTATGAGGATTAATGAGCAGACCTGTCTTTGGAATACCCTAGAACCATGATGCAATGCAAATACAATAGTATCTTAAAGGACAGTAGCCAGTAGAGCCAGTTGACTTCAAGTCAGTTTAACTTTCTCTTTCTGCATAAAGTCATGTATGCAAATTTTCCAGGATGGCTGAGATGCTGATGAAATGAGTTCCCACGGCAACTGGTAGATTATCCTTACATCATCTTTGTGATGAGCAAAGTTCAGTGAAGACCAGAGGGAAGTAAAATTCTTGCTTCTCACTGAACTTGGACTGTTTACTCAACCTCTGTCTATTGCTTAGTTTTCTCATCTGTAAGATGAGAATAATACTGAGATGGGAGAGTTCACTTGACCTCCTCATGGGACTTGTGACATTGGTGGCTTGTTTACTTGGCCACTTCACTCAAACCCCTTGCAGGAGGGGGAGCACACAGGAGAGCAGGAGCAGGAGCCGGGGTGATTGCCTTTGGACACCATTAGGAACAAAAACTGTATCAGCCCGTGGCAGTGTCTAGGGGATGTCCGTGACCTCTAGAGCCCAAGAGGGCATGTGTTACAAACAATGCTCTTTTAGCATTTGCTGTCCACTGACAGCTAAGTGTTTACCAGCTCAGTGGAGGGTTGGGGTGAAAGCCTTTTACACCCTGCCCTCTTGGTACCCGAGTTCTTGTGCTATGTCCAGGAAGAATCAGGTCACATGGACTTGAAGGATGGTGAATGCAGAGACTTTATTGAGTGGTGAGGGTGGCTCTCAGTGGGATGGGGAGCTGGAAAGGGGGTGGAGTGGGAAGATACTCTTCCTCAGGAGTTCAGCCATTCCTGGCCAAACTCCTCTCCAACCATAGTCTCCAATGTCCAGCTGCCTCTTCTCCTCTTGATGTTCAGACAGTTCTTCCCTTCTCTCCTTCTCTGCTGCACTGCTCTGCTCCTCTGCTGGTGGAACTTGGAGTTTTTATGGGTACAGGGTGGGGAGGGGAGTGTGGTGGGCCAGGGTGGTTTTAGAAAAGGCAACATTCAAGCGGGAAAACAGGGATGTGAAGTTCTCATCTAGGGCTGCGGGTCCAGGCTTGAGGGTGGAGTCCTTGCCAGGGACCTTGCCCTCTTTTACCCAGTATTTCCATTCCTCCTGTCCTTATCAGTACAAACACAGACCTTTAAGTTTTTACAAGAAGTAATAATACTCACTAAGCCAAAACCATGGTGTCAGGTACTATGCTGATGTTTTATATACACTAGCTTATTTTATACCTAAAACAATCTTACAAGGAAGATGTATTATAATCCCCATTGACATCTGAGAAAAATGAGGCACAGAGAGAACAGGTAAGCTGGTATCAAAAATGGCAGGGCAGGGATAATGTGATATGTCTAGTATACGATTTGGTTGAGATTATGCATATGAGATCTTAGCCCATTGCCTGCCCACAGCAGCACTCAGTAAATGCTAGGCTTTTATTATTACTGTTATTTTTTGTTAATTCCATTACTGTTATCATTTGACCAGGGGAATCATCTTAAGCTTTATGGAGGAGGTGACATTTACAATCAACTTTGAGGGTGGGTAGGCTTTGGACAGACAGGGATGGGGCAGAAGAACATTCTGGACTACGGGAACAAAACGAGCTAAGGCTAGGAGGTGGGACTGTGTAACTTTGAGATGGAGAATAGGGAGGAGACCTCAAAGCAGGACCTTAGGCTCTAAGGGAAACAAGAGAGAAGGATTCTGCTGACAAGACAGTAAAGCAGCCTGCTCGTCTGGTGGTAGGCACTGTCAGCATTCTAGGTTGTAAATGTGGGAAGTGAGCAGATCAGAGGTTTGCTCAACAACCTGCCTAGTGAGCCAAACTGCTTGCTCTTGAGGCCACTTAGTCCTTCTGGGGCAGCTCTTCAAACCCAAGTCCACACAGGCAGGTACCCAGTTCTTGCAGTGATGCCCCAAGCCAGATAAGAAAATGATGTTATGGAGATCTGGAATCCCCACCCAGAAGTCCAGCTTTCGTTCTCATGCATCCTTCCATCAGAAGAGTCTTGTGTGTGTTCAGAGGTGAGGGATGAAAGAGAAACTTCACAGCAGAAGACCCTCTCAGAGTCATGTGGGGATCTGCACCAAGTCTCCTGTTTCTCCCTCTTCCCTAGCGATACTTCTTTTTAAGATCCAAAAGGGCAGGGCTGACTTAAAGCCTTCACTAGGGCCAGACATTCCTAGATGAAAACAAGGGGCTTCTTTAGAGGAAATGAAAGGAGACAGAGATGCGGTTTTGTCTTAAGGTTTTTTAATGTGAACCACTGAGAAGATTCATTTTGAAATAGAAATATGTGTCTGACAGTGTGATGTAAATGCAGGCATTTTGGAATCCCTGCTGGAGAACACAGAGGTGAGTAGGGGTTCTCCAGTGACCTTGTGGGAGTCTTTGGCTGGGAAGCTAGCTGCTGGGGCTGAAAGGGCACAGGAATAGAAACCACACCACTTGGGGTCTTCTGATCCAGTGTTTTCCAAAGGACAAGTGTCATGTGAACTGGTTTTAGACTGCAAAGGAGCAACCCCTTCAACAGTTACAAATCACCAATGAGAACTTTTCCCACTTCAAAGCTACTTTTGAGTTCTTCTGATGCTAAGGAGAAAGTGTCGGTTTCAGGCTAGTGCCTCTTTAATACCTCTCTATCACTTGTTGATCTCTCTTCTTAAGGAGGGCAAGCATTCTTCAGCCTCAGAGGCATTAGCAGTCAATAGCGTCTATTCTAGAGGGTCTCATCCTTGGCTGCATGATGCTATTTCCTGGGGAGAGCTTTAACAAATTACTTATGCCTGATTGCTTCCTCCCCAGAGGAATTCCAGTTTAATAGCTCTAAGGTCTGGCTTGGGCATTAGGATTTTTAGAAGCTCTCCAGACAACAGTTTCTAATTAGAATTGTTTTGTATTATATTTATTAACCTTCTATTAATGGCACGTGATACTAGTTTTCTACTGAAGGCATTGAAGTAAAATTTCCTTTCAACATCAGTTGACTTACATAAAAACAGTAAGTGCCTGTTAAAGGAAAATAAAAACCAAAGGCAGGAGGATCACTTGAAGCCAGGAGTATGAGACCAGTCTGGGCAACGTAGTGAGACTCCGTCTCTTAAAAATAAAAGCCAGGCATAGTGGTACATACCTGTAGTCCCAGCTGCTGAGGAGGCTGAGGTGGGAGGAATGGGAAAATCACTTGAGACAGGGTGTTCGAGGCTGCCGTGAGCTATGATCATACCACTGCATTGGTGTGATAGAGCAAAAAAAAACAAAGAAGAAGAAGAAAAAGAAAGGTAATAACTAAATAATGCAGGTCGTATTTGGATATGGCAAAAACAAAATATGCATTCAGTGAACTTTGCCAAACTCTCTTCTGGTTCTTGCTTAGCAGTCCCATTCCTGTCTTCTTTGGGCCCAGATTCCCCAACAATGAAATGGGAATAATGATCCCAGGTCGCATTTCTCTCTGGGCTTACCCTGGGAATCAAATGATTGAGTTTTGGTAAGTGTTATTTGATAAACAAATATGAGGAAGGAAATAAAAGGGAGAAGATCAGTGCTGAAGAGATGGGTAATTGGCAGATTTACACAGAACTGGATTTTTCGGGTATGTTAAACCAGGCTATTTGGAATTTCTGAGTTCAAGTACCATCTTCTCTCCCTCCGCATCAGAAAGAGCCACTGGTCTCCATTAAAGGTATCATGAGTGCCAGTAATGATTTATTTCTCCAGTGGCAATAAACTAAAGAACTTTGAAAGTCCCACCAAGACTCCCAAAGATAGCGTGTTAGTATACAAGCTGAACAGCCTGTATTGCAGTCCCTCAGGGTCTTCTGGACAAAGCATTGCAGGTGTGAGGACTGGCCTGGTCCTCTGCAGGCTGAATTAGATATGTCCCTCCCATGTGCCCCCGTTTCTTCATCAGGAAGATGAGGGGCTTGGACTAGTGTAGGATCAGATATAAATGCAAATACCTCCAATACCAAGGAGGTAACTCAGGTGTGAGGCTCTGCTAAGGGAATAGGGAGTGGTCAGGCCTACAGCAAAGTAGAGAGCACAGTCCCACAATAAAGATACTTAGATTCAAGTTTTGAAAACCATGGGGTTATTAAACAACAGTTTGGCAAGATGACAGTTGGTGATTCCTGGATATGATGGTTTCTAAGATTCATTTCTAAAAATAATTTTATAATAGTAAAATAAATCCAAGGAGTCTACTGGGAATTTTTTATATGACTGCTGTACTCAGTGGTACCCAGGGGCTTCCCTGATAATAAGAACTAACACTTAGAATAAAAGCTAACATCCGAATGCTAAGTTCTTTAAAAACCATTTAATCCTCACCATAACTGTATGAAGCCAGTACTATTATTACAGCCTTATATAAGGAAGTTGAGATTCAGAATGTTTAAGTCATTTGTGTAAAATCTCTAGAGCAGCACTGTCCAATAGAAATATAAAGTGAGCCATGTATGTAATTTTGAATTTTTTTAGTAGCCATATTAAAAAAATAAAGAGAAACATGACATTCATTTTAATGATATATTTTATGTAAACCAATATATAGAAAATATTATCATCTTAATATGTAATCAATGTGAAAATTAATGAGATGCCTTGTGTATTTTTCGTGCTGTCTTTAAAATTTAGAGTTTCTTCTTCTTTTTTTAAACAAATAGCCTTATTGAGATATAATTCACATACTATACAGTTTGCCCACTTAAAGTATACAATTCAATGGCTTTTAATATATTCATATATGTGTCACAATTTTAAATTAAAATTGTATAAAATTTAGTATATTCACACATGGTTACACACATATGGTTATACATATGTTAATATACGCAATTATGTATAATTGTGTATACACAATTGTGTAAATTTTATGCAAATGTATATTTATTATTTATTTATTTGATATATAAATATTATTATTTATTTGAGACAGGGTGTTGCTCTGTTGTCCAGGCTGGAGTGCAGCGTTACAATCATAACTCACCGAAGCCTGGACCTCCTGGCTCAAGCAATCCTCCTGCCTCAGCCTCCTGAGTAGATGGGACTACAGGCATCTACCACCACACTAGGCTAATTTTTAATTTTTTTGTAGAGATAGGGTCTCACTCTGTTTCCCAGGCTGGTCTTAAATTCCTGGGCTCAAGTGATCCTCCACCTCAGCCTCCCAAAATGTTGGGATTATAGGTGTGAGCCACTGTAATTTTAGAAACTTTTCATCCCTTTGAGTTGAAATCTCATATCTTTTGACTAGCACTCACCTACTACCCTGGCCCCGTCCTCAGCCATAAACTACCCCTAATCTAATTTAAATCTCTATAAATGTCCCTATTCTTTTCCATGTGACTATTCAGTTATCCCAGCACCATTTGTTGGAAAGACCATTTTTCCCCCACTGAAGGGTCTTGGCACCCTTGCCAAAATCAGTTGACCGCAGACATATGGGTTTATTTCTGTGCTCTCAATGTTCTGTTCCATTGATCTGTATGCCTATCCTTATGCCAGTACCACACCATCTTGATTATTGTTGTTTTTTAGTAAGTTTTGAAGTAGAGAAGTTTAAGTCCTCATACTTTATTCTTCTTTTTAAGGATGATTATGGCTATTTCAGGTCTCTTTTAATTCTGTATAAGTTTCTAAATCAACTTGTTGATTTGTACAAATAAGTCAGTTAGGATTCTGATAGGGAATGTGTTGAATTTACACATCAGTTTGGGGAGTATAACAATGTTAAGGATTGGAAAATCCATGATTATAGGGTTTTCTCCATTTATTTAGACCTTTTTTATTTTCTCAACAATGTTTTGCAGTTCTCAGCATATAACTTTTGCATTTCTTTTGTTCAGTTTATTCCTAAGTATTTAATACTTTTTGATGCTATTGCAAATGAATTTTCCTATTAATTTTCATATTGATCATGGCAATTGTATAAAAATACTATTAATTTTTGTATATTGATCTTGTTTCATGCAAACTTGCTGGGATGGTCAATTTTTTGTGTCAGCTTCACTGGGATATGAGGTGCCCACTTATTTGGTCAAACATTATTCTATGTGCTTCTGGGAGGATGTTTTGGATTAGTTTGACATTTATATTGATAGAATGAGTAAAGTAGATTTCCCTTCGTAATGTAGCTGAGCCTCATTTAATCAGTTAAAAGTCTGAAGAGAAAAAAAGGCTGACTCTCCCCACAAATAAAAAGGAATTTCTTCTGTCTGACTACCTTTGAGCTGTAACATCTGTTTTTTCTTGCCTTTGGATTTGAATTGAAACATTAGCTCTTTCTGGGTCTTGAGTCTGCTGGCTTTCAAACTGGAACTACAACATTAGCTTTCCTGAATGCAAATCAAAACCACAATGAGATACCATCTCACACCAGTTAGAATGGCGATCATTAAAAAGTCAGGAAACAATAGGTGCTGGAGAGGATGTGGAGAAATAGGAACACTTTTACACTGTTGGTGGGACTGTAAACTAGTTCAACCATTGTGGAAGACAGCAATTCCTCAAGGAATTCCTCAAGGATCTAGAACTAGAAATACCATTTGTCCCAGCCATCCCATTACTGGGTATGTACCCAGGGGATTATAAATCATGCCGCTATAAAGACACATGCACACATATGTTTACTGTGGCACTATTCACGATAGCAAAGACGTGGAACCAACCCAAATGTCCATCAATGATAAACTGGATGAAGAAAATGTGGCACATATACGCCATGGAATACTATGCAACCATAAAAAAGGATGAGTTCATGTCCTTTGTAGGGACGTGGATGAAGCTGGAAACCATCATTCTGAGCAAACTGTCACAAGGACAGAAAACCAAACACCACATGTTCTCACTCATAGGTGGGAATTGAACAATGAGAACACTTGGACACAGGATGGGGAACATCACACACCAGGGCCTGTCATGGGGTGAGGAGGAGGGGAGAGATAGCATTAGGAAGTATACCTACTGTAAATGATGAGTTAATGGGTGCAGCACACCAACATGGCACATGTATACATATGTAACAAACCTGCACATTGTGCACATGTACCTTAGAAATTAAAGAGTATATATATATATATATATATATATATATATATATATATAGCCACAGAATTCTTTTGTAAGTCAAAAAAAAAAAATTAACTTTCCTGGTTCTCAGACATTTGGACTAGGACTAGAACTAAGCCATTATCTCCCCTTGGTCCCCAGCTTGTAGGCTTCAGATTTTAGGACTAGTCAGCTTCCATAATCACATGAGCGAATTTCTTATAATAAATCTCTTTTTCTGTCTCTGTGTGTGTGTGTGTGTGTGTGTGTGTGTGTGTGTGTATAATATATATACATTCTCTTGGTTCTGTTTCTCTGGAAACCCTGATAAATTATACTTGTTGACTCAAATAATTTCTTGCTGGTCTTAGAATGTTTTATATTCAAGATTATGTCATGTTTGAATAGAGATAATTTTACTTCTCTTTTCCCCGATCTGAATACCTTTAAATTCCCTTTTTTTTTTTTGCTGTCTAATTGCACTGGCCAATACTTTCAGTATAATGTTAAATAGAAGTGGTAAGAATAGATATTCTTGTCTTGTTTCTGATCTTAGGGGAAAACATCCAGTTTTTCATCACTAAGTATGATGTTAGCTGTGAGTTTTTTCACAGATTCTCTTTATTAGGTTGAGGAAATTCCCTTCCATTCCTAGGTTTTTTGAGTTCTTATTCTTTTTAATATTATAGGAGAGTTTTGGGTTTTGTAAAATCTTTTTAAAGCATCTATTGAGAAGATTATGTGTCTTTTGTTTTTTATTCTATTGATATGGTATATTATATTGATCGATTTCTCGATGTTAAACCAACCAATCTTTCATTCCAGGGATGAGTCTCACTTGGTTATGAAATGCAGTCTTTTTGTATGTTGCTGGATTTAGTTTGCTAGTACTTTGTTGAGAATTTGTGCCTCCATGTTCTTAAGAGATTTTGGTCAGTAGTTTTTTTTTTTTGAGATGTGTTTGTCTGGTTTTGGTATCAGGGTAATACTAATTTCATAGAATAAGTTAAGAAGTGTTTCCTCCTCTTTTATTTTCTTGGAAGAGCTTGTGAAAAATTGACATTAGTTCTTCTTTAAACGTTTGGTACAATTCAGCAGTGAAGCCATTTGGTCTTAAGCTTTTCTTTGTGGGTAATTTTTTGATCACAAATTCAATTTCTTTACTTGTTAGGGTCTACTGAGATTGTTGGTCTAAGATGGTTGAAGTTATTTAATTTATTGACATGTAATTGTTCATAAGAATATTATAATTATTTTGAATCCTTTTTAATCCTTTTTATTTCTATAAGGTTGGTAGTAATGTTCCGTCTTTTGTTTCCGGTTCTAGTAATTTGAGTTTTCTCTCTTTTCTTCTCAGCAGTCTAATTAAAGGTTTGTCAATTTTGTTGATCAAAATTGATCAAAAGAACCAGTTTTTGATTTCATCAATTTTTGTAATGGTTTCTTTATCCTCTATTTTATCATTTTCCATTCTAATCTTTATAATGTCCATCCTTATGCTTGCTTTCAGTTTCATTTGCTTTTCTTCTTCCAGTGTTTTAAGGTTAGGTTATTGCTTACAGGTCTTTCTTCTTTTTTAAATATATGCATTTACAGTTCTAAATTGTCCTCTGAGCAGTGATCCAGCTACATTACTTAGGTTTTGGTATGTCATATCTTTATTATCTTCTTTCTCAAAGTACTTCTAATTTCTCTTTTGATTGTTTCTTTGACCGATTGGTTATTTAGGAGCATGGTGTTTAGCACCCCTTAAATTGAAATAATTACATTTCAAGTGCCTAATAGCCACTATGGCTGGTGGTTACCATATTGAACGGTGCAACTTTATAGAGTTATTCAGTGATGCAAGTTGGGAGGTGAACCTGGTTTATCTGATTCCAAAGAAATAATGCTTGCAAACTGTCTCTCCAATATGTTAAATGTATAAAATAGCAAGCCTTGCTAATTAGCCACTTTAGGAAGTTTAATTACTTTATTTTGGGAAAGTAATTTTAAACATTTTACTTTTTAAATTATTGAACAATTTTTTATTTGTATATACTTTAGGCATGCAACACAATATTTTAATATCCTTTTACATAGTGAAATGATTACTACAGTCAAATAAATTAACATATCTATCACCTTTTATAGTTACCTTTTAAGCTTTAAAAAATTTTAAACGTAGCACACATATAGAAAAATGCACAAAGTATAAATGTACAGCTCAATAAATTATCACAAAACAAACACGTATGCATTCACTACTCAGTTCAAGAAATGGAACGTTGCCAAGTACTCCAGATGTCCCATCTGTGCCACGGCCCAATCTGTATCCTTCTCTTCCTCTGAAAGTGATCATCTCACTTGTAACCAGAGTTGGATTTACCATTAAGACAATACAGCCTAAGCTATAGGGGCCCTTATTTACACAGACCTCTTCCAAAGCCCTAAGGTGGGGTGGAGTGCCCAGTCAAGTGTTCATATGGTCATTTGTCATCATTTTTATGTGTTTTTGTAAATTTTACATAAGGAGAATATTTTGACCATAGTCACTTAAGGTGGTGGTGCTTTCTACTCTGACTTTCCTGCCTTCACATTTTGCCTTTTGTTGAGTGGTAATGAAATAGCTATTGATGTTTTTTGACATTTGTCCAAGCTTTAGACTCTGAGCGTAGGGGAGTTGAGGATATATTTTATTGAGGTCAGCAAGATTTATTTATGTGGCTCCAAGTCACTTCCATATTCAAACAGTTAAGTTAATGTAGGATTGTATATCATAATTTATTTATATATTCTCCTGCTGATGAACATTGGGTTTATTTTGAGTTTTTGGTTATAACAAATTATACTGACATATCATCTTTGTACATTTCTTTTGGCAAATATACATACACGTTTCATTTTCCTTTTCTTTCTTTTTTTCTTTTTTGTTTTTTGAGACAGGATCTCACTCTGTTGCCCAGGCTGGAATGCAGTGATACGATCATGACTCAGTGCAGCCTCAAACTCCTGAGTTCAAGTAGCCTTCCCACCTCAGCTTTCTGAGTAGCTGGGACTACAGGTATGTACAACCACACTCAGTTAATTTTTAAATTTTTTATAGAGACAGAGGTATCACTCTATTGCCCAGGCTTGTCTTGAACTCCTGGGCTCAAATGATTCTCCTGCCTTGGCCTCCCAAAATGCTGGAGTTACAGGCTATGCATTTCTTTTTGATATACCTCTCTAGGAATGAAACAACCAGCTCATAGGGTAATTTGTATGTTCAACTTTGGTAGACATACCAAACTGGTTTCCAAAGTGGGTATAAACACATGTTCCTACAAGTAAGCACATGAGGGTTTCCTTTGCTTTACACCTTTGCCAAAAATAAATTAAAAGAATGAGTAGTTTTTGCATTTCAGTAATTCTGATGAGGTTGTAATGTTATTTCATTCTCATTTAAATTTGTATATCCCTGATTATTTTTGAGGCCAGGCACGTTGTCAGTCTATCAGTTATGCTAAGTTTCTAATCCATTTGTCCATTGGCTGTCTTACCTTATTGATTTGTAGAAGCCCTTAGTTTTGGCATGAGCTCTTTATCAGTTGCATGTGTGGCAAATATTTTCTCCCACTCAGGGACTTGCTGTTTCACTCTCTTCATGGTAGGTTTTGATGACCAGAAGTTCTTACATTTGATTTAGGCTAATTTATTAATCCTTTTGTTTCAGGTTAGTATTGTTTTATTTAAAAACTGTTTCCTGGGCTGGCTCACATCCCAGCACATTTGGAGGCTGAGGCAGGAGGATTACTTGAGCCCAGGAGCTCGAGACCAGCCTGGACAACATAGGGAGACCCCATCTCTATAAAAAATTTAAAAATTAACCAGGCGTGGTGGCTCGTGCCTGTAGTCCTAGCTACCTGGGAGACTGAGGTGGGGGCATCTTCTTGAGCCCAAGAGGTTGAAGCTACAGTGAACCATGATGGCACTACTGCACTCCAGCCTGGCCAACAGAGCAAGATCCTATCTCAAAATATACAAAATAATAAAAAATAAAAACTATTTACATACTGCAAAGTTATGAAGATATTCTCCTATTACCATAGGATAATGCTTCCTTTCTAAAGCATTATTGGTTTGTCTTTCAGATTTAGATATATAATTCACATAGACTTGATTTTTATGTGTAATGTGAAGTAAAGGTCAAGTTTCATTTTTCTTATGTGGATATGCAGTTAACTGAGTACTACTTATTGAAAAGATTGTTTTTTTGTCCACTAGTTTGCAGTGACTCATCATTAGACAAGTATCTATACATTCATGAGTTATCTCTTCTTCTCCATTGATCTACTGGTCTACTCTTGTGCCAATACTATGTTATGTTAAAATCTTAAAATAAATCTTTTTTTTTTTTTTGAGATGGAGTCTCACTTTGTCACCCAGGCTGGAGTGCAGTGGTGCGATCTCAGCTCACTGCAAACTCCTCCTCCTGAATTCAAGCAATTTTTCTCCCTCAGCCTCCAGATTAGCTGGGCTTACAGGCATGTGCCGCCACACTGAGCTAATTTTTGTGTTTTTAATAGAGATGGGGGTTTCACTATGCTGGCCAGACTGGCCTCGAACTCCTGACCTCAGATGATCTGCCTGCCTCAGCCTCCCAAAGTGCTGGGGTTACAGGGGTGAGCCACCGCACCTGGACTAAAATAAATCTTCTAATGAGTAGAAGCAGTCATTCTGTCTTATTTTTTCTCCTTCAGAATGTCTTGATTATCGTTGGTCCTTCACATTTCCATATCAATTTTAGAGTCAGCCTGTCAATTTTCATACAAATCCTATTGATATTTTATTAGGATTACATTGTATCAGTAGATCAATTTGAACAGAACTGGCACATGGATGATACCCAATATCATAAATTTGTTATATTTGGTATTTACAAATCAATACATGTAATCTACCATATGTTTAATTTATTAGTCTATGCCTGACTTCTTGAGATGAAAGCATAGATCATTGTTTCTTCCCCAGCCTTTCTTCTTTCTTAACATATTCTTTTTAAGGTTACAAATTGCCCTATGAGCATGACTTTAGTTGGATTCCCCAAAATAATTAGTTAGTTAATCAATTTGTTGACTGATTGATTGTCACACTGCTAGCTCCTCTCAGACTACCCAGTCTTCCTCATGCCCAAAGTGCTCTCATTCCATTCATGGTAACGCCCAAAATCTTTACCTTGGCACACTCATTTCTCCATGATCTGCCCCTATTCCCTAATTGCTGTCAACTCCTACAATTTGTTCCCTTATCCACCTTGCTCCAACCACACTGGCCTCCTTACTGTTCCTCAACAACATCAAACACACTCCTGTCTCACAGCCTTTGCCCTTGCTGCCGCCCCTATCTGGAAGGTTTATACTTTATTTTTTTTTTTTTTTTTTTTTTTTTTTTTGAGACGGAGTCTCGCGCTGTGTCACCCAGGCTGGAGTGCAGTGGCGCGATCTCGGCTCACTGCAAGCTCCGCCTCCCGGGTTCAGGCCATTCTCCTGCCTCAGCCTCCGAGTAGCTGGGACTACAGGCGCCCGCCACCACGCCCAGCTAGTTTTTTGTATTTTTAGTAGAGACGGGGTTTCACCATGTTAGCCAGGATGGTCTCGATCTCCTGACCTCGTGATCCACCCGCCTCGGCCTCCCAAAGTGCTGGGATTACAGGCTTGAGCCACCGCGCCCGGCCGATGATTTATTTTTCTCTGACCTTTCTGTCCCTGGGAAAATGGGAAAAAAAAAATCAACAATTAAAAAACAAGAAATCAGCTGGGCGCGGTGGGTCGCGCCTATAATCCCAGCACTTTGGGAGGCTGAGGCTGGCGGATCACTAGCTCAGGAGATGGAGACCATCCTGGCTAACAGGGTGAAACCCTGTCTCTACTATAACTACAAAAAAATTAGCCAGGCGTGGTGACTGGCGCCTGTAGGAGGCTGAGGCAGGAGAATGGCGTGAACCCGGAAGGTGGAGCTTGCAGTAAGNTTTTTTGTATTTTTAGTAGAGACGGGGTTTCACCATGTTAGCCAGGATGGTCTCGATCTCCTGACCTCGTGATCCGCCCGCCTCGGCCTCCCAAAGTGCTGGGATTACAGGCTTGAGCCACCGCGCCCGGCAGGTTTATACTTTAAATAGCCAAAAGAGTTTTACTCTTCCTTCATTCAGGTTTGAGCTGAAATGCACCTTTTTTGGAAAGACCTTCCATGACTACGCTGTATAAAATGGCATTCTCTAGCACTATCACCCATACTTTGATTCTATTTTTCTTCATAATGATACTTCCCAACTGACACAAAATTAATTTACATGTTTATTTATTGTTTGGCTACCAAGTTTTCTTTTCTCTCTAGAATATAAACTTCATGAGGATAAGGACTTTTTGTTCTGTTTTATTTACTTCTGCATCTCCAAAGCCCACAAAATGTGTGGTACATGGTAGATGATTTATAAATACTTGAGTGATGGATTCTGTACTTGGCATCAGAAGATCTGGATTAAATAGTTCTGAATCTGCCACTTATTAGCCATGTGACCATGGGCAACCAAATTAAACTTTCTAAGCCTAAATTCCTTTAATGGTATAGTGGAATAATAATTATTGCCCCTGAGATACTGGGTGTAAAAGTACTTTATGAAGTATATAAACCCATCATAGACATTTTTGATATTATAGTCAGAAAATGTACTGCTTGTCCCAAATTTCTTTCTATTTGGACTTCCTTGGTGATAAAAATTCTCAGGAGAAGTTTTGTTGTGAACATTTTGGACATTTTGTTGTGTTTGGCTCTAGCTAAAACATGAGCATTTGTTCCTAGAAAGGATAACATTTTTACACTTCTGTTGCCATTAGTATGTGAGCAGTAATTAATATATGAACTCATTGTCACTGATGACATGGGATATGGGTGGGTAGGTTTTGGTGGAGAAAGCACTAAGCAAATATCTAGAGCATTGCGGGGAGGGGAGTGCTGGAAAGGTCATTCTAAGTGGGTGCCTGGGGAAAAAATTTAAAAGTTCTTTATTAACCAGGTTAGGCTATGTTACACTGCAGCACAAAACAACCTCAAATTCTCAGAAGCGTATCAGGAAAGGTTGATTTCTTATCCAAATAGTCTTCTGTGGTTCCATAGTACTCTCCAGGGGTTGGGAGGAAATAGTTGTTATTATTTCACATGCCTATGGGGGAACTTTTTAGGGAGTCTTAGTTAAACAATTTTGATAAATTTAATAAAGTTTTGTAAGACTACCACAGTACAAATCTATCTTGGCAAAAGATTTTACAGTTTACATAGGAATATGCTTGACGATACTATTATTATTTTGTAGCCCCTTTGACATAGAGTTTAGGTACAATTATCACATTTTCTAACTGCAAGTTGTATCATGTGTTTTGATGGATATGTATGTTTTTGGGGAAATGGGACTTAATATTTGAATTAGAACCTTTAAAAGAATGCTGCCATTTATTGAGCAATTATTGTGTACCAAGTAGCACAGCAAAAGCTTTGAATACCTTATGTCATTTGATGTTCAAAACAGCTTCCTGAGGGAGATACTATTACTACATTCACCTTATAGTGAGGAAACTGATGTTCAGAGATGTGGAGTAATTTGTCTCCAGTCACACAAGTAAGTGGAAGAACTCAGGCCAAATTCAGGTCTGTTTGACTTCAGAGCTTGTGGTGTTTACCACAACACAATGCTACCTACCTCTTCCCAGATAATATATTCTGCATGTATAATTGCCTTAGGTCTACCAGCAGCCCAAAATAGATGATGACAATGAATATATTAATGTAGAAGGGTTATATTAATGATCTCACAACATTTGGACCTGAGTGTAGAATCCCAAAGATGTTCTGTTGTATATGTTTAACATTCTCAGCGTCACAGTCACTCCTTTGGGTTAAGACTTTGCCTGTGATAGACCCAGGTAAAATGCAACTATCCTTCCTGGGAGCGAAAATAAATTAACACGATCACTATGACCAGCAAGAAATAGCTGATTTCTATCATCAGGGAATAACCAAATGAAGCAGACAAATTTAAAATAGTTTGTTAGAAAGCAATTTAATATAATATATAATCAAATGAGAACTTAAATATAACTGAGTGGAAGTTATATTTTGCGTAACTATAATGGGTAGGCCAGTGAGGGAAGGGTTTTATAATTGAAAATAGTTATCAGGAAAGGATTCTTGGAGTAGTTGGCACTTGGTATGAGTCTTGAGTCACTTGGAAACCAGGTACTATATGTGTCTAATCATCCTGATTTTAAAAACCTATACGTCTCTCTTTTTTTTTCTGCCCATAAGAGTCCACCTGTTTCCATCTTCTGTTTCTCTGCGAAAATGCTGCTGCTTTTCACTGTAATCATGTGACTTGAATGGGAGCTGCCATCTTTTTAGAGCTCTTTCTCCTAGACAGTGTTGATTGGCTCAGAGACAGGCACTTGATTTAGTCCAGGCTAATCAGAATACTCAAACTTATGTCCACATTGGTGAGTTCAGTGATAAGTACCTGACCCAGGATTAGTCAATTCTATCAATTGGTAGGATATTTGAGTTTGAGACTAGAAAAAGTGAATCTCAATGCTTCTATGGGTTTTGCTTTTGTGTTGTAAGATTTGACGTACTAGAGCTCTGGGTGGCCACGTTCCTGGTTGGTCTATTCTAAGAAAGAATGAGGTGCCCTGTGGGGTTGAAATAGAAATGAGAGACACAAGGAAAGAAAGGTGGTATTTCCATTTCTGGTCTCTGAGCTCCATCTTTATGCACTGTTTTGGCTGTTCAATCTTCAGCTAAATAACTTCTAATAACTCCACTGCCACCGCCATCTAGCTATGCTCTTGGTTAATTTGAGTTGAATTTTTGTCACATGCAACTGAGAGTCCTGACTAATATTTCATTGTGACTTTATATTGAAGTAGGAAGAATAAAAATTATCTTTATTTTACAGGGAGAAAATGAGGCTCAGAAAAAATATGTAACCAAGATACTAAAAAAGTGTAGGAGTTAATCCAAAGCAAACGTCAAATCTTTTCTCACTGGAGAAAACATTGCTAGGTACAAGGAGCTAGGTCATGAAAAGTCTATTGGCTTAGGAGACTCAGTATATGAACTATGAATAAAATAGCTTCCCACCTCTTAGGGTATTCTGAATGTTCTGACACCAGATTTTGGTGTCATTTTAGGTTGGGTTTTTTTTTTGTTGTTGTTTTTGTCAGTAAAATCCTGGCTTTTGAGGAAAAAGGAGGAAGTTCAATTCCACCACAGAACCCACTTCCCTTTTTACTTTAGGTCCATGGGGTTGCCCAGGTCTGAAACAAGTTAATAACTCTTTTATACTATAGTGACGTAACTCTGAAAAGAATGGGTGTTTGATAAGGATTAATTTCAAAATGATACCAAATGATTGATTGTTCCACTCTTATCAAAGCACACTCAAATCCGTACTAACCTAGGGATGCAGAAAGATTCAGAAAGAACAATCCTTTGAATTTTGGGACAAATTTAGAGAAATATATCCTTAATAAACAAAAAAAGAAAATGAACTTAGGACATATAAAACTTTACATTTTGCCATATTTCAAATAAGATTTAAGATAGCTTAAAAGAATATAAACATATAAGAAGACGATTTAAGTTAAAAGTGGAAGAGAGGCTGGGTGTGGTGACTCATGCCTGTAATCCCAGGGCTTTGGGAGACCGAGCTGGGCGGATCACTTGAGGCCAGGAGTTCATTTGAGACCAGCCTGGCCAACATGGTGAAACCCCATCTCCACTAAAAATACAAAAGCCGGGCATGGTGGCACATGCCTGTAGTCTCAGCTACTTGGGTGACTGTGGCAGGTGAATCGCTTTAGCCCGGGAGATGGAGGTTGCAGTGAGTCAAGATTGCGCCACTACACTCCAGCCTGGGTGACAGGGTGAGACTCTGTTTCAAAAATAAATAAAATAAAGTAGAAAAAAAAACCCCAAAAATGATAAGATAGGGACATTAAATGGAGTTAGAAATAAGGCTAATAAATAATGAATATGCTACACCATGGAACACTACTCAGCCATAAAACAGAACAAAATAATGGACTTTGCAGCAACTCGGATGGAGCTGGAAGCCATTATCTTAAGTGAAATAATTCACAAATGGATAACCAAATATTGTATGTTCTCACTTGTAAGTGGGAGCTAAGTTATGAGGATGCAAAGGCATAAGAATACTTTGGGGACTTAGAGGGAAGAGTGGGAGGGAGGTGAGGAATAAAAGACTACATATATTGGGTATAGTGTATACTTCTCAGGTGATGGTGCATCAAAATCTCAGAAATCCCCACTAAAGAATGGATCCATGTAATCAAAAACTACCTGTACCCCCAAAACTATTGAAATAAAAAAAAAAAATAAATAAATGGATGTGACACAGTCCTATATGTATTTGACAACTAGCCCCAAGTTGAGTTGGACTTTAAGCTTTCTTGTTGTCAATGCAAATAGAGAAACTCAACCAATTACACAGTTTTGCAATGTCCACAAGACAAATGTTTAGGAAAAGTACAACTGCATCTAATACTATGTCCAGAAATAATGTGTCCCTGGGTTCTTACAAAGAGCACACTGTATTATAAAATACAAAATGCCTGAAGATCCTCCTTCCAGGAGACCCAAGGATGAGGTTCACAGGCCTGGTTCTTATAGGTGGAAGCATTATTTCTCAAATTTCAATTGTCTTTATTATTTCTGCCATATATACTTACTAAATTTACTATTATTATCATTATTATTATTTTTTGAGAGAGAGTCTCACTCTGTCACCCAGGCTGGAGTGCAGAGGCATGATTTCAGCTCCCTGCAACCTCTACCTCCTGGGTTCAAGTGATTCTTCTGCCTCAGCCTCCCAAGTAGCTGGGATTACAGGTGGGCGCCACCACACCCAGCTAATTTTTTATATTTTTTTGGTAGAGACGTGGTTTCACTATGTTGGCCAGGCTGGTCCCAATCTCCTGACCTCAAGTGATCTGACCGCCTTGGCTTCCCAAAGTGCTGGGATTACAGGCATGAGCCACTGTGCCCGGCTAGAAATTATTAACCTAATATATTTTTTTAATGTAGATTTTATTTTGACTCAGTTTTAAACTTAACCTAATCTTAGCAAGGTAGATAAGCTAGTTATGTTTTTTTTCTAATATCCTTTAAGTCAAGTTTATAAGGATTAAAATTTAAAAGTCTATTTTAATCTACAATTTTCTTATGTACCATTAATAGTTTGTAGGCTACACCTTGGGAAACACTGACTTAAGGAAAAGGAAAAATCCAGTTTTTGAATATCCATGACCTCACTGCATTTTAATATTTCTTGAGAGGTGTCATCTTAATATTTATTGAGAGGTATTATTATCACCAACAGAGATGGGGAAACAGGTTAAAGAATTTTTGTAAGTTTCCACAATAACTGAGCAGAGATGAAACTCAAGTCTTCTGATGAAAATCAAGTTCTGGCTTCTAGATGGGTGTCCAGAGGCCTTTTTTCCAAACTGAAGTACAAACTCTCTTTGACTGTTTACCCATTTGCTTCCTGCCAGAATGCCCCACCCCACTTAGTCCATAGTGGTGCCCACGTGTGGTTAATGGAGCTGAGGCTACTGAACCAAAGGGAGGAAGTCTGTCAGGCATATGTGGAACCCAAAAGAGGAACTTCATCAACTGTCATGGACAGCTCTGCCACTTTGTGACCCTGTGGATTTTTTGGGAAGTGTTTTTGTGGTTCACCAGTCTCTCATTTGGCAAGGCCACTTGTCCTGGGTTGGTCTTCTTTATTGGTGGAAAGTACGGCTGGGAGATTTGGAATGGTTGCAGATTGACTTGACTCTCGGCAGGAACTGCCACCATGAGCTTTTGGGGAAAGACCTCAAGCTGTGGTTTGTTGCTGAGGATTGTGGGATTCCTTCAAATCTTGGGGAACGTTTTGAGTCATCACTGGCAGCAGGTTTCTGTTGACAACTTGAGCAACCTCAGAATGAAGAAGCTGTGTTCATCTCTCACATGAATATGACTTTGGGTAAATCATCTCGAAATCTGAACTCATGGTTGTGATCCACACTCCTCCCAAGTTCTAATTTTTAGTGTAAGCCTTTTTCTTCTCATTTTTTCTTCTTTGTGCATCTCTTAAGGAGATTTTTTACATCTCATAATTAAAACATTTATTTCTTCAAAACTTTTTATTTTGAAATCACTGTAAATTCACATACATTTGTATAAAATGCCACAGAAAAATCCTGTGTGCCTTTTACTCAGTTTATCCTAATGATAACATCCTTAAAGAGATTTAAAAATTAGGCCCAGATTGTCCCCTTTCCACTATGGTGGTCCTCCAGTCGACCAGGCGTGGGCTGCATGGTAGCTCTTTTGCAGGATTCTACAGCCTGGAGTAATAAGTCATGCCAGCCTCTCTCTGCTATATCCCAAAGTCCGGCACCCTGCGGGTCAACCCCCAAGGGCCATCTAGCCTCTGTCTCCCAACACTAAGTTCACTTCATGTCTCTCACGACAGGGAGGAAACTTAGCATTCCTTGGAGACTTGAAGGGATACGGTGAGCTTAAAAATTTTCAAGAGCTTATCAATCAGTCAGCCCTTGTTCATCCCCAAGCGGATGTATGGTGGTATTGTGGTGGACCTTGACTGGGCACTCTGCCAAATAACTGGAGTGGCACTTGTAGTTTAGTCCAGTTGGCTATCCCTTTCACCTTGGCATTTCATCAACCAGAGGGAGGAAAAATAAGATGTTGTAAAGCAAGAAAAGCCTCTTATTGGTCTTTCAACTCTCACGTCCGTGTAGACACAATTAGAGTCCCACGGGGAATACCAGATCAATTTAAAGCTTGAAATTAAATAGCTCTAGGATTTGAGTCAGTATTTTGGTGAGTGACAGTTAATAAAAATGTAAATTGGATAAACTATATCTATTACAACCAACAGCAATGAGCTTTTCATGAGTTAAAAGAAAAACTCAAGTCGGCCCCAGCCCTGGGGCTACCTGACCTGACAAAACCCTTTACACCCTATACATCAGAAAGAAGAAAAATGACAGTTGGAGTTTTAACCCAGACTATGGGGCCCTGGCCAAGGGCAGTGGCCTATCTCTCAAAACAACTAGATGGGGTTTCCAAAGGCTGGCCTCCATGTCTAAGGGCCCTGGCAGCAACGGCCCTGTTAGTACAAGAAGCAGATAAACTAACCCTTAGCAAAACCTGAATATAAAGGCCCCTCATGCTGTGGTAACTTTAATGACTACCAAAGGACATCACTGGTTAACAAATGATAGATTAACCAAGTATCAAAGATCGCTATGTGAAAATCCCTGCATAACCACTGAAGTTTGCAACACCCTAAACCCCGCCACCTTGCTCCCGGTATCAGAGAGCCCAGTTGAACATAACTGTGTAGATGTGTTGGACTCAGTTTATTCTAGCAGGCCCCAACCTCTGAAACCATCCTTGAACATCAGTAGACTGTGAGTGGTACGTGGACGGGAGCAGCTTCGCCAACCCCTGCAAAGTGACTCTGGAGAAGACGACAAGCCCTGCTCCAGTCACACCCAGAAGCTGACTGGTCCATGCACGGCCGAAGCATGAGGAAACTCATTGCGGGACTCATTTTCCTTAAAATTTGTACTTGTGGCCGGGCGCGGTGGCTCAAGCCTGTAATCCCAGCACTTTGGGAGGCCGAGATGGGCGGATCACGAGGTCAGGAGATCGAGACCATCCTGGCTAACACAGTGAAACCCCGTCTCTACTAAGAAATAGAAAAAATAGCCGGGCGAGGTGGCGGGCGCCTGTAGTCCCAGCTACTCAGGAGGCTGAGGCCGGAGAATGGCGTGAACCCGGGAGGCGGAGCTTGCAGTGAGCTGAGATCCGGCCACTGCACTCCAGCCTGGGCTACAGAGCGAGACTCCGTCTCAAAAAAAAAAAAAAAAAAAAAAAAAAAAAATTTGTACTTGTACAGTAAGGACTTCAACTGACCTTCCTCAGACTGAGGACTGTTTGCAGTGTATATATCAAGTCACTGAGGTAGGACAAAAAGTTGCTACAATTCTATTATTTTATGATTATTATAAGTGTACCGCGACTCAAAAAAAAAAAAAAAAAAAATTGTTTGTATAATGCTATTCTATGCAAGGTATGGAGCCCAGGAAATGACCAACCTGATGTATGTTATGACCCATCTGAGCCTCCCATGACCACAGTTTTGGAAATAAGATTAAGGACTGAGGACTGGTAAGGGCTCATAAATGATATGAGTAAAGTGTTAGCCAAAACAAAAGAAAAAGGGGTGCCCTAACAAGTCACCTTGAAGTTTGATGCCTGTGCTGTCATTAATAGTAATAAGTTAGAAATAAGATGTGGTTCTCTTAATTAAAAAAGAGGCTATATGGCAGAAAATAAGTACATTTGCAATGAACTAGGACTGTGTAAAAATAAATGTGGATACTGGTCTTGTGTCATTTAGGCTACTTAGATAAAAAATAAAAAGAAACCTGTCCACCCTCAGAAAAAAAAAGTGGCCCTTCCTGTACCAGTGACCAGTGTAACCCCTTAGAACTAGTAATAACCAATCCCTTGATCCTCGCTGGAAAAAAGGGGAGTGTGTAACCCTAGGAATCAATAGGGCTGGACTAGATCCTCGAGTAAATATTGTGGTTTGAGGAGAAGTTTATAAATGCTGTCCTGAGCCAGTATTTCAAACCTTCTATGATAAACTGAATGTGCCAGTACCAGAAATTCCAGGAAAAACAAGAAATTCGTTTTTGCAATTACCTGAGCATGTATCCCAGTCTCTCAATGTCACTTTATGTTATGTATGTAGAAGAACTGTAATAGGAGATCAATGGCCATAGGAAGCCTGAGAATTAGTACCTACAGACCCAGTTCCTGATGAATTCCCAGCTCAGAAGAATCACCCTGATAACTTCTTGGTCGTTAAAGCCTCAATCATTAGACAATACTGTATAGCAAAACTGAGGAAGGACTTCACCCTTGCTGTAGGAAGACTCAGCTGCCTTAGGCAAAAACTGTATGATACTACTACAAAAACAGCCACCTAGTGGAGTTTAAACCACTCTAAGAAAAATCCATTTAGTAAATTCCCAAAGTTGCAAACTGTGTGAACCCACCCAGAGTCCCACCAGGACTGGACAGCTCCCACTGGATTATACTGGATATGTGGGCCTAGAGCTTACACCAAATTACCCAACCAGTGGGCAGGTGGTTGTGTTATTGGCACCATTAAACCATCTTTCTTCCTACTGCCCATAAAGACAGGTGAACTCCTGGGCTTCCCTGTCTGTGCTTCCCACAAAAAGAGAAGCATAGCTATAAAAAATTAAGAAGATGATAAATGGCCCCCTGAGAGAATCATACAATGTTATAGGCCTGGCACTTGGGCACAAGATGGCTCGTGAGATCACCCAACCCCCATTTACATGCTCAACCGAATCATACGGTTACAAGCTGTCTTAGAAATAATCACTAATAAGACTGGCAGAGCCTTGACTATTGTGGCCTGGCAAGAAACTCAGATGAGAAATGCTATCTATCAAAATAGATTAGCTCTCGACTACTTGCTAGCAGCTGAAAGAGGGGTCTGTAGAAAATTTAACTTTACTAATTGCTGTCTACACATAGGTGATCAAAGGCAAGTAGTTGAAGACATAGTTAGAAATATGACAAAACTGGCGTGCAAGTGTGGCATGGATTTGATCCTAAGGCCATGTTTGGAAAATGGTTCCCAGCACTAAAAAGATTTAAAACTCTTATAATAAGAGTTATAATAGTAATAAAAACCTGCTTACTGCTCCCTTGTTTGCTACCTGTACTTCTTCAAATGATAAAAAGCTTCATTGCTACCTTACTTCACCAAAATGCTTCAGCACAAGTGTACTATATGAATCACTATTGATCTGTCTTGCAAGAAGACATAGATAGTGAAAATGAAAGTGAGAACTCCCACTATTGAGTGAGATTCTCAAAGGTGGGGAATAAGGGAGGAGACCACCCCTCATATTGTCTTATGCCCAATTTCTGCCTCCAAAGAAAGAAGTAAAAACTAAAAGGTAGAGATGAAATCCACAGGCAGACAGCCTGGTGCCGCACCCCGGTCCTGGTTAAAGATGGACCCCTGACCTAACTGGTTATGTTATCTATAAATTCCAGACATTGTATGGAAAAGTGTTGTGAAAATCCCTGTCCTGTTCTGTTCTAATTACCGGTGCATGCAGCCCCCAGTCATGTACCCCCTGCTTGCTCAGTAGATTGTGACCCTCTCAAGTGGACCCCCTTAGAGTTGTAAGCCTTTGAAAGGGACAGGAATTGCTCACTCAGGGAGCTTGGTTTTTGGAGACGTGAGTTTTGCCAAAGCTCCCGGCCGAAGAAAGCCCTTCCTTCTTTAACTCGGTGTCTGAGGGGTTTTGTCTGTGGCTTGTCCTGCTACAAAGCAATCTTTCTGCCTCAGCCTCCCGAGTAGCTGGGACTACGGGTGTGTACCACCATACCCAACTAATTTTTAAACTTTTAATAAAGACAAGGTCTCACTATGTTGCCCAGGCTGGTCTCAAACTCCTGGTCCCAAGCACTTCTCCTGCTTTGGCCTCCCGAAGTGCTGGGACTACATGTGTAAGCTGCAATGCCTGGTGAGTATTATCTTTGTAATGTGCTATTGAATTTGATTTGCTAGTATTTTGTTGAGGATTTTTGTATCTACATTCATCAGGAATATTGATCCATAGTTTTTTGTTTTTTTTTTCGCTGTGTCCTTGTCTGGTTTTGGTATTAGGGTGATATTGATCTCATAGCATGAATTAGGGATAATTCCTTCCTCCTCAATTTTTTTGAATAGTTTCAGGAAGATTGACATTAATTCTTCTTTGTATAGTTGGTAGAATTTGAATGTGAATCCATCTGGTTCTGGGCTTTTTTGTTGGGAGATTTTTTAAATTATTGAATAAATTTTACTGTTCATTATTGGTCTGTTTAGGAGTTCTATTTCTTCCTGGGTCAATCTTGGAAGGTTATATGTTTCCAGGAATTTATCCATTTCCTCTAGGTTTTCTAGTTTGTTAACATATAGTTGTCCATAATAGTCTCTGATGATCTTTTGTATTTCTGTGGTATCAGTTGTGATGTCTCCTTTTACATTTCTGATTGTGTTTATTTGGATCCTCTGTCTTTTTGATTAATTTAGATAGTGGTTCATCAGTTTTATTTATCTTTTTGAACAATTACCTTTTTATCTCATTGATCTTTTTTTCCTGTTCTCATTTTATTTAGTTCTGCTCTGATCTTTGTCATTTGTTTTCTTCAGCTAACTTTGGATTTGGTTTGTTCTTGTTTTTCTAGTTCTGTGAGGTATGCCATTAGGTTGTTAATTTGTGACCTTTCTGCTTTTTTGGTGTAGGCATTTAATATGGTAAAATGTACTCAGCATTGCTTTTGTAGTGTCCCATGGGTTTTGGTATATTGTCTTTTCATTTTCATTAGTTTCATTTTTAAAAAATTTTCCATTTAAATTTCTTTATTGACCCAGTAATCATTCAGGAGCATACTGTTCAATTTTAATGTATTTGTATAGTTTCTGAAGTTCCTCTTGGTATTGATTTATAGGTTTATTCTACTGTGGTCTGAGAAGATACTTGGTATGATTTTTATTTTAAAAAAATTATTAAGACTTGCTTTGTTACCTAAACATGGTCTATCTTGAAGAATATTCCATGTGCTGATAAAAAGTGTACATTTTGTAGTTGTCGGGTAGCATGTCCTATAAATAATTGATAAGTTCATTTTGTCTAAAGTCCAATTTAACGTCAGTGTGTCTTTGTGAATTTTATGTCTCAATTACCTGTCTAGTGCTATGAGTGGACTGCTAAAGTCTCCCATTGTTATTATAGTGTTATCTATTTCTTTAGGTCTAGTAATATTTGTTTTGTGAATTTGGGTGCTCTGATGTTGGGTGCCTATATATTTAGGTTTGTTATATCCTCCTGCTGATTTGATCGCTTTATCTTTATATAATTACCTTCTTTGTCTTTTATTACCATTTTTTTATTTAAAGCTTCTTTTATCTGATATAGGTATAGTTACTTCTGTTCACTTTTGGTTTCTGTTTGTGTGGAATATCTTTTTCCACACCTTTACTTTTATCAGTCTATGTGTGTCTTTATGGATAAGATGACTTTCTTGTAGACAGCATTTTCTTGGTTCATTAAAAAAACCCATTCTGTTTTTTTTCAAGATGGTGGATAGGAGGTAGTGTTAGTGTCCTTCTCCCACTTGAAAGGACAGAATAGTGGGTGGAGATTCACACTGTTAATTTTTTTCCCATGAATTACCACAGGAACTTGTCAGGAAAACCGAAAGAATTCACAGAGCCTTTGCCAGAAGCAGCAGGCTATAGCCTACTCCATGAGATAGGTGAAAAATTATAAGTTCCCAGAGTGTGAAGGGGGGAACCTGCATCCAAACACACATCCCTACTGGGGAATCTGAAAACCCAGATCATGGGAGAAGGACTTAACCCTAGTGAGAGCTGGAACGAATTTAGGGAGAAACGTGAAATATTAAAGTAGAAGCAGCAGTGGGAAGTGCCTTGTAGGCATTCACAATCTGCAGCATGAGCCCAGGGAAGCCATTCCTGATTATTTCCCACAGGCACCCTTGGGGAAGTTAGCCAACGAACCCAGGGAGGCGTCACAGGGTGAAAGAAGCTCCCAATTGAATTTTGTGATATAATTTTGAGTGGGGACAAACTCTCTTGAACAGAATCCAGGAGTGAGCAGGAAATGTGCTGCAGACACAAACACAGAAGCTGAGTGCCTGCCTTGTGGGCAGATGGGGAGGGGAATGGCCTTAAAGCTGTTATTGTTGTCTCTGTGGGGAAGCTTATGGCTTGGGTCAGGTCTGAGTTTTATGTGGGAGGCAGAGGCTGCAGTGAGCTAAGATCACGCCATTGCACTCCAGCGAGACAGAGTGAGACTCCGTCTCAAAAAAAAAAAAAAAAAAAAATTGGATCAAAGAGTTAAATCTAAGGCATGAAACCATAAAAATTCTAGAAGATAACATCAGAAAAACCGTTCTGGATATTGGCTTAGGCTAAGAATTCATGACTAAGACCCCACAAGCAAATGCAATGAAAACAGAAATAAATAAATGGGTCCTAATTAAACTGAGAAGCTTCTGCACGGCAAAAGAAATAATCAACAGAGTAAACAGACCACCCACAGCATGAAAGAAAATTTTCCTTTGCATCTGGTAAAGGACTAATATTCAGAATCTACAAGGAATTCAAACAAATTAGCAAGAAAAAAACAAACAATTGCATCAAAAAGTGGGCAAGGGACATGAATAGACAATTCTCAAAAGAAGATACACAAATCGCCACCAAACATATGAAAAAATGCTCAACTTCACTAATTATCATGGAACTGCAAATTAAAACCACAATGAGATACCACCTTACTCCTGCAAGAATGGCCATAATTAAAAAGTCAAAAAATAATAGATGTTGGGGTGGACATGGTGAAAAGGGAACACCTTTACACTGCTGGTGGTAATGTAAACTAGTACAACCACTATGGAAAACAGTATGGAGATTCCTTAAAAAACTAAAAGTAGAACTACCATTTGATCCAGATATCCTACTACTAGGTATCTACCTAAAGGAAAATTAGTCGTTGTATGAAAAAGACACATGCACATGCATGTTTATAGCAGCACAATTTGCAATTGCAAGGATATAAAACCAACCTATGTGCCCATCAACCAATGAGTGGATAAAGAACATGTGGTACATATGTACCATGGAATATTATTCAGTCATAAAAAGGAATGAAATAATGTCTTTTGCAGCAATGTGATTGGAACTGGAAGCCATTATTCTAAATAAGGTATCTTGGGAATGGAAAATCAAATATTATATGTTCTCACTTATCAGTGGGAGCTAAGCTATAAGGATGCAAAGGCATAAGAATGATATAATGGACTTTGGGGATTCATGGGGTAAGATTAGGAGAGGGGTGTGGGATAAAAGACTACATATTGGGTACAGTGTACACTGCTTGCATGATGGATGCACCAGAATCTCGTAAATCATCGCTAAAGAACTTATTTATGTAAGCAAAACCACCTGTACCCCCAGAACTATTGAAATAAACAACAATGACAACAAATGATTCTGCCAATCTGTATCTTCTAAGTAGACTATTATTTAATCCATTTATACTCAAGGTTAATCTTGATATGGGAAGTATTTTCTGTTATATTGTTAATTATTTTCAAGTTGTTTTATAAATTCTTCTATTTCTGTTTTTGTCTTTGTGATTTGATGAAATTCTATTGTGTTGCCGTTTGAATCCTTCTTCTTCTTCTTTTTTTTTTTTTTTTTTTTTTTTGAGATGAAGTCTCGCTCTGTCACCCAGGCTGGAGTACAGTGGCGTGATCTTGGCTCACTACAAACTCTGTCTCCTGGGTTCAAGCAATTCTCCTGTCTCAGCCTCCCATGTACCTGGGATTACAGATGTGCATCACCATGCCTAGCTAATTTGTGTGTGTGTGTGTTTTTAGTAGAGACGGGGTATTGCCATGTTGACCAGGCTTATCTCAAACTCCTGACCTTAAGTGATCTGCCCCACTCAGCCTCCCAAAGTGCTGGGACTACAAGTGTGAACCACCATGGCTGGCCTTTTGTTTTGTTTTGTTTTGAGATAGGGTCTCATGCTGTCACCCAGGCTGGAGTGCAGTGGTATGATCATGGCTCACTGTAGCCTCAACCTCCCAGGCTCAAGCCATCCTTCCACCTCAGTCTCCCAAATACCTGGGACTACAGGTGTGCGTCGCTATGCCAGGCTAATTTTTTATATTTGTCACATTGCCTGAGCTGGTCTGAAACCCCTGAGCTCAAGCAATTCACCCACCTTGGCCTCCCCAAGTGCTGAAATTACATGAGTGCACCACTGTGCCTGGCCTAATTCCTTTCTCTTCCTCCTTTGTGTGATTGTTTTATAAGATCTATGAGTTTTATATTTCTATATGTTTTCATGATGGTGAATATTGACCTTTCGTTTTTATGCTTAAGACCCCTTTCAGCATTTTATATGGGACTGGTCTAGTGGTCACAAATTTCCTTAGCATTTGCTTGTCTGTGAAAGACTTTATTTTTCCTTAATTTATGAAGCTTATTCTGGCAGGATGTAACATTCTTGACTAATAGATATTTTTATTTTTTTCCCCAGCACTTTGAAAATACCATCTCATTCTCTTCTAGCCTGTAAAGATTTTACTGAAAAGTCTGTTGTTAGTCTGATGTGATTCCCTTTTATAGGTAATTAGCCACTTTTCTCTCACTAATTTTAAAATTCTTTCTTTCACTTTCACTTTAGATATTCTGAATATAATATGCTGAGGTAAAGTCCTTTTTTAAAGGGGATTTGCCTGGGGATTGTTGAGTCTTCTGTATCTGGATATGTGACTCTCTTGCTCAACTTGGGAAGTTCTCATCAATTACTTCCTTAAATAGGTTTTCTAAACTTTTTTTTTTTTTAATCTCTCTTCTCCCTTTGGAATACTGATAATTCATAACTTTGGGTCATTTTAGTAGCCCCACTCTCTCAAAGGCTTTGCTCATTCTCTTTTATTCTTTTTCCTTACTTTTGCCTGACTGGATTATTTCAAAAGTCATGTCTTTAAGTTCTAAAAGTCTTTCTTCTGCTTGATTTATTGTATTGTCAGAGCTTTCTAATGTATTTCGTATTTCTCTTAATAAATTTTTTATTTTCAGAATTTTAAAAATATTATATCTATCTCCTTGGTAAATTTCTCATTCATATGCTCAATTGATTTTCTCTTGCATCTCATAGATTTCTTTAAAATTAATATTTTAATATTTCTCAGATTTCTCTTGCATCTCATAGAACTTTAAAATTAATATTTTGAATAATTTATCTGGCTTTTCAAGGAATCCTTTTTGATTGGGATCTATGACTGTACAATTGTTGTGATCTTTACTTTTTCATGTTTCCTGTGTCTTTCCACTAATATCTGAACATCTGTTGTAGTAGTTGCCTGTTTCAATTTTTTGAAATTGCTTTTGCAGGGGAGGATTTTTTTTTCTTTTTTTTTTTTTTTTTTGCAGATGTATATATGTTGTTGGTTGAGTAGGATACTTTGGCTTTGATTTTAGATGCCTGTGGTGGTTTGATCTTTGTTTGACTTCTTGGCAGGAAAAAGGGTCAATAGTACCTGTGATTTTCTTGGTATCTTAGAGTAGTTATTAGTTGAGGTTGTGGTAATGTTTTGCTGGGCACCTGGACACCAACTGAGTCAGTCTTTGGGCTCCAGCGGTGGCAGCTGTTGCCTGAGTGTGCTTGTTTTTAAACCCCAGAGCAGCTTACCTTGGCTCTTGTGTTCGTGGGCCCTGGAGGGTTGATTCTTTGGCTTGCAGGTGGCTTATTTAGAAGTTAGTAGTGGGACCAGTGGGCTGGGTGTGTAAGTAGGTTCTCAGACCCCTGGGCAGCTTGTGTGGTGTGCTTTATGGCAGTAGCAGTGGTGGAGCAACCAACCCACTTAGACCCAGTTAGTCTATGTTGGTGTTGTTGGTGGCTGCCATGGATTGGTTGGGATAGTTCTCAGTCCCACAGCTGCCTGTAGCAGGGTAGTGGGTATTATCCTAAGTATGCTTAGGAGAGCTTGGTCCATCTTGTCTCTCTTCTGGCAGGGTGGCAGTGGCAGCTGTGTCACCTTCAACTTGGCCTGAGGGCAGGCACAACCTAGCATTAAACTCTCAAATTGATGCCTTGGCCTTGAGAGTAGAGAGGGTGGGGCCCCTCCCAGGCAAGCAGCGTGAACAACAAGCTGTGGGGGATGCAGTCTGTTCACATCTCAATCTCAACATCAGGCTTCACGGAGTGGTAGGCATTTTCCCATGGGATGCATGGGAGTGCCTGATCTCGCCTCTCCCTCCTTGAAGAAGTGCAGCATCAGCAGCCATGTCTGTAGATCTGTGGTATCTAGCTTCTCCAAATGGTGTCCAGCTGAAGCTGCTCTAGGCTTAGTTGTCTGTGGAATTCTGTGTGTGTTCCCTTCCTGGTGCAATGCCTCTGTGCAATCTCTAGGCAGCTGTCTATGTCAGGCCTGAGGCCCTGATGGGTTGGAGGGTTCTCCCATAGCCGAGATTGTAATAGCCTGTTTTGGAGTGTGAAACCGTGGGGGTTACTCTTACTGTTTCCCCACATCCAGGAGCCTCTCTCAGCTCTCAGCTCTCAGCTAGTCCCTTGCTTGGCAAGCTGCCTTGAACCCTCTCCTCACTCACTTCTGGTGATTCCCATCACTTCTCTGGTGAATCCTAGTATTCTCTCCTAGATGATCTGTTTGAAATGTGAGTATCTACTTTACTATCCTGGTTCCACTCTATGGACAAAGACCTATGTCTAGTCAGTGGTCTTGATCACACTACTCTCATTGTTGTTTCAGTTTGCATTTCCCTGATGATATATGATGTGAAGCATTTTTTCATATGCTTATTTGCCATCTGTATGTTTTCTTATTTGCCATCTGTATATCTTGTGTCTGTTGAGGGCTTCAGCCCATTTTGTAGTTGGGTTGTTTCCTTATGTTTTCTGAGTTTGAAGGGTTATTTTAATATTTTACATAACAGTCCTTTATCAAATATGACCTTTGCAGATATATTTTCCCAGTTTGTGGATTGTCTTTTAATTCTCTTGACAGTGCTTTTGCAGAACAGAAAAGTTTAATTTTAATAAAGTCTATCTTATTAATTCTTCATTTCATGGATTGTATCTTTGGTGTTATATCTAAAAAGTCATCACCAAACTTTAAATCATCTAGATTTTATTATATGTTATGATCTAGGAGTTTTGTAGGTTCACATTTTATATTTAGGTCTGTGAATTAGTTTTTGTGAAAACTGTAAGGTCTGTGTCTAGTTGATATTCAGTTTTCTAATATCATTTGTTGAAAAGACATTCTTCACCTTTGCTCCTTTGTCAAACATTAGTTGATCTATATTTATGTGACTCTATTTCTTGCTTCCTAGTCTATTTCATTGATTATTCTTTCACCAATACCACACTGTCTTCATTACTGTAGCTTTATATTAAGTTATAAAGTTGGGTAGTGTCAGTCCTCCAACTTCGTTCTTCTCATTCAATGTGTTGGATATTCTGGGTCTTTTGCCTCTCCGTGTAAACCTTAGAATCCAATTGTCAATATCCACAAAGTAACTTGCTGTAATTTCGATTGGGGTTATACTGAATCTATAGATCAAGTTGGGAAGAACTCACATCTTGACAATAGTGAGTATTCCCATTCATGAACACAGAATATCTCTCCACTTATTTAGTTTGTTTTTTATTTATTTCATCAGAGTTTTGAGGTTTTCCTCATCTAGATCTTGTACAAATACTTATACCTAAGTATTTCATTTATTGGATGATAGTGTAAATAATGTATTATGGTTTTAATTTCAAATTCTACTTGTTCATTGGTGGTATATAAGAAAGCAATAGACTTTTATACAAGATTAACCTTGTATCCTGAAACTTTGCTGTAACTGGTCATCCTGAGTTTTGTTCTTTTGCCTACTTTATTTCTTGACAAGAGGATTTTTTTTTTCTCACTGCTTTGCGTGTCTTGTTCTTTTTAATGGAATGCTGAACATTATGGGTAAAATAACATTAGAGACTAAGTTAAATAGTAACTAATGTCCAGAATGGGCATATCTCTTTTTCTGTCAAACCTTTAGTATGGGGAGTTGAGTCAATTGACTCAGTTGTTGAGCTGAGTTTCTTTTACTGTTGTTGCTATTATTACCTTTAGTGCACTACAAATGTTTAGTATGAATTCTGAAGTCCTGTAGAGTTTTTCTCATGTCTTTTGCCCCATCCTCAACTTTCACCATGCCCTTTTCCCTCTTTTGCCCTCTTCCAATGAAAGATTGTCACTGCTTATTACTCAGTGCAAAGCTTATGGTACTCAGCGCAAGGCTTATGGTAGACATTTTTTGAATCTCTTGCTCCAACTTCATTCTTAGGCAGACCTTGTGCACCTAAGCCTCAGGAGTTGGGCTTTCTCAGTATTCCTCCTCCTTCTAGTTGCAGGCAGTCTCTGGTACCTACTCAGTTCAGGATTGAGTGCAGTGCATTTCCTGACTGTTATAGGCTGTGTCACTCTCCACTCCCCTAATTCACATGTTGAGGTCTCAACCCCGGTATCTCAGAATATAGCTGTGTTTGGCTATATTGTCTTTAAAGAGGTGGGTAAGTTAAAATGAGGCCATTAATGTTTGGGCCCTAATTCAATATGACTAGTATCCTTATAAGAAGAGATTGGGACACAGACATGCACAGAGAGACAACCATTTGAAGTCACAGCAGGAGGGCAGCCATTTGTGAACTAAAGAGGGAGGTTTCAGAGGAAAGCAACCCTACTAGGACCTTGGTCTTGGACTTCCAGCATTCAGGACTGTGAGAAAATAAATTCCAGTTGTTTATGCCACCCAGTCTGTGGTATTTTGTAATGGCAACCCAGAAAACTAATATAATAACTTTTTCTCCTGTGGCAGATTAACTCTACCTTGTATCAGCAGGGGATATTGGGTATGAGTGAATTTCCAGTCTCTCCCCTGGCAGCTTTTGCTTTGTGTCAAAACAGAGGCACGAGTAAGTTTCTTCTTACCCTTCCCCTGCCAGTAGGCAGCTTTTGTTCCATATCAGAGAAGACTCTGGGGTGTGAGTGGGTTTCATGCTTATCCTCTAGGCTAATTATTACCTTGTACTCATAGAGTACCCAGAAATGAATGAGTTTCTCTGGATACTCCTGCTATTTTCTCAAACCTTGGCAGGCTCAGAACTCCCACACTACTAAGGAGTGTCTCTCAGGTCTTCTACCTGTCCCCAGTGTTTCTCATGAGTACCCAGTAGAGGCTCATGGAGAAGAACTATGAAGTGGGTGTGGCCTTCTTTCATGTCTGTGTCTCCTAGGGATTCAACACTTCATGCCAGCAGACATTTAACCTTTAAGAATTCATGAATGTTTCAGTTATTTGCTTTTTACCTGCCTTTATAGCTTCCACCTCTTTTTCTCATGCTCTGCCACAATTAAAATTATTCATTAGTCCCTCAGTTCAACTAGTTGTCTAATGACCTCATCACTCTGATAAGACTTTTTAAAAAATCACTTTTTAGATTACAGTTAACTCTTGAACAGTGTGGGTTTGAACTGCATGGGGGCACTTAGACTTGGATTTTCTTCTGCCTCCATTACCCCTGAGACAAGCAAGACCAATGCCTCCTCTTCCTCCTTCTCAGCCTACTCGTATCGGTCCATTTTCATACTGCTACAAAGAAATACCCAAGACTGGATGATTTATAAAGAAAAAGAGGTTTAATGGACTGACATTTCCACATGACTGGAGAGAGCTCGCCATCATGGTGGAAGGTGAAGGAGGAGCAAAGGCATGTCTTACATGGAGGCAGGCAAGAGAGCATGTGTAGGGGAACTGCCCTTTATAAAACCATCAGATCTTGTGAGACTTATTCACTATCACGAGAACAGCATGGGAAAAACCCACCCCCATGATTCAATTACCTCCTATCAGGTCACTCCCACAACATATGGGGATTATGGGAATTACAATTCAAGATGAGATTTGAGTGGGGACACAGCCAAACCATATCACTACTCAATATGAAGATGGTGAAGATAAAGACCTTTACAATGATCCACTTCCACTTAATAAATAGTAAATATATTTCTCTTATTTATGATTTTCTTAATAACATTTTCTTTTCTGTAGCTACTTTATTGTAAGAATACAGTATATAATACATATAACACAGAAAATATCTGTTAATTGGCATAGGGCTTCCAGTCAATAGACTGCTGTTAGTAGTTAAGTTCTAACAGCAGTGATACATAAATTTTCTACTGCACGGTAAGGTCAACATTCCTAACCCCCTCACCTTTCATGGGTGAACTGTATTTTTATATCTATATCTATATCTAATCTATATATCTTTATCTATATCTATATTTAGTTTGAGTGGCCTCAGCTTCCTTTTTTTTCTTTGTATATTCTAAGTGGATGCTTGAAGTCATTTCATTTATTGACATTGTTAGAATCAAAATGTGGTGATATGAAATCAGTCAGGGCCAAAGTTGTTGTACTCAGAGACATAGTATAAATCATGCAAGCACTATATAAAGCACATTTCAAATGAATCAGGTATTTAAAACTTGCTATGGTATTCTCCCACCAAAACTTTTAGTGACTGTTTTAGTATTTAATGGGCTGGACATTTGAAGGCAATTATTGCTCAGTGAATTTAGTAGATAATCAAAGTCTAATTGGATACTTTTTTTTTTTGAGACAGAGTATTGCTCGTCACCAGGCTGGAGTGCAGTGGCATGAGCTCGGCTCATTGCAAACTCTGCCTCCTGGGTTCAAGTGATTCTCCTACCTCAGCCTCCCAAGTAGCTGGGATTGCAGGCATGCGCCACACCCAGCTAATTTTTGTATTTTTAATAGACATGGGATTTCACCATATTGACCAGGATGGTCTCGATCTCTTGACCTCATGATCCATCTACCTCAGCCTCCCAAAATGCCAGGATTATAGGCATGAGCCACTGCGCCTGGCCACTTTTATATTTTTAAATCCAATATTAAAGTAAACTTTATCTGGAATTCTAACTGTAATTATCCTCCACTAATATGAGAACAAGCTCTTTAGGACTGGAAACCATGAAGTCAATTGAATTGAATGTATCACAGCCCTATGAGTTAAATCTTTCTTTGTGAAAAGATTCCACAAATGCCTCTAAAGTTACATCTATAAGCTTAATGATCTTATGTCTGTGTCTCCATGGATGACAAGTGATATGGTTTGGATCTCTATCCCCACCCAAATCTCATGTTCAGCTGTAATCCGCCACGTCAGAGGCAGGGCCTGGTGGGAGGTGATTGGATCGTAGAGGTGGTGAATGATTTAGCACCTTAATGAATGGTTTAGCACCATCTCTTTGGTGCTGTTCTCATGACAGAGTTCTCATGCAATCTGGTTGTTTAAAAGCAGGTGGCACCTCCCTGCTCTCTCTCTTCCTCTTGCTCCTGCCATGTGAAGTGCCAGCTCTACTTTTGCCTTACACCATGATTGTAAGTCCCCTGAGGCCTCCCCCAAAGCTGATGCCACAGTGCTTCCTGTACAGCCTGCAGAACTGTAAGCCAATTAAACCCCTTTTCTTTACCAATTACCCAATCTCAGGTATTTCTTTGTAGCAATGTGAGAATGAACTAATATACCAAGTAATATGGCAATACTAGTTAAATGTCCTAGGAATGATGAGAAAGCAGAAGTAGTAGTGATTCATAAGATAGATACCAAGTGGAAGGGCCTGAAAGCCAAACTGAGAAGTTTGGACATGAACGGTTTTTATTGATTGACGGATTGATTGATTTCCTATTAAGGGAATAACATGATACAGAGAAATGTGATATAAGGAAACGACTATTGAGATCTCAAATCCATGTAACCTGGATTTTAGTTCTGATTTTACTGATACAAAGCACAATGAGGTGAAAAGAGCTAACTTTAGGTCCAGAAAAGACTGAGTATAAATCTTTGGTTTTGTCAGCTAAGATTTTGTGACTTTGGGTTATATAAACCTTAAGAGCTGTAGCTTACTTATTAGCTAAATGGCATAATTGTACCTATCTTGCAGCACTCTGGAGAGAACATAAGATCACATATTTCCGTAATGCTTGGCATTCATCATTAGAGCTCCATAAATAATTGACATTGGGATGATTCCAGTCATCCTCTCTGAGACTTTTTCCTTGTGTGTAAAATGGGATGGTAACACATTTCATTGAGCCATTGAGCAATTTAAATGACATGATGTATATGAAAAACTTTCTAGAATGCGAAATGAAATGTTATTTTTTTCTTCTTACGAAAGTTGTTATTCAAGGGTTATTGGCAGCCACCATTAATTAAGCACTTCATTATGCTGTTTTACTTACCTCATACTCACCTGATTATTGAAGCAGGGATTCCTGCTCTAGGATTACAGGGATGGCCGACACGTGACACTCGACACTGAACAGATGAGATGACAGCAGCTTGTCAGTCACAGGTACTGCACTCACATCCAGGGAAGGAGGACACCACGTGATAGGTAGCACTTATGCTGTGGAACAGAGTAAACTAGCAGGGATTGTATGTAGAAGGCAGGCTTTGTAGTATCACAAGGCTGTGGTGCGCCTTGGTTCCTGTGGGAGGATG
Source organism: Theropithecus gelada (assembly GCF_003255815.1). Taxonomy (NCBI): domain Eukaryota; kingdom Metazoa; phylum Chordata; class Mammalia; order Primates; family Cercopithecidae; genus Theropithecus; species Theropithecus gelada. Next base: position 155,952,447 of record NC_037673.1, read on the forward strand.
TGATTGGCTCGTTTGAGTAATTTTGTGGACTGACACAGAATGCAAACCCGCTACTAAGAGATAAGCAGGCACTACAACTGGTCCCTTTGGAAAGGGTTCTTTGGCAGGGAGTCCTTATCTGCTATAGCAGGGTAGGGAGGGGAACTTGTGGTTATGCCATTTGAGGTCCTCCCAGCTTCTCCCAGATGTCAAGGCAACATATAATATTGGCTTTTAATTTTAGGTCTTGTGTCACACATATTCCAAGAAATTTGTAAGTCTTTAAAATCTTCATTAGCCCTCCAAGGTAGATACTATGGTCTGAACGTTTGTGTCTCCCCATAATTCATGTGTTGAACTCCTAACCCCCAAGGTGATAATGTTAGGAGGTGGAGCCTTTTAGTCTCCTGGTTTGGATTAGTGGCCTGATAACATAGACTCCAGAGAGCTGGCTTATTCCTTCCACTATGTAAGGACACAGCAAGAAGCCACTGTTTATGGGGAAACAGAGGCTTACTGGACATGGAATCTGTCAGAGCCTTGATCTTGTACTTTCCAGACTCTGGAACTGTAAATAACACATTTCTGCTATTTATAAACCACCCGGTGTATAGTTAATTTGTTATAGTATCAGGGACAAACAAAGACAGTGGATATTATTATTATTATTCTCCCCATTTTACAGGTGAGGAAACTGAGGTGGAGAGGACAAGCCACATAGCAAGTGGCAGTGCCAGGGATGAGCTCAAGTTTGAGTTCTGGTGAGGTGGCTGGGGTCATGCCGGAATCTGATGGCATTATGAAGGATGGTGCTGTAGCCGTGTGAGACTCGAGGCAGGAGGTCCAGCAGAGCTGTCCCAGGGGTGCAGGGGTGTGGCAATGAATGCCCACCAGACATCACAAATTCAAGCGCTTAGGCTTGACACAGCACATGTAAACGAATACACATAGACAGGGAGGGAAGGCTCAGGACTGAGGACAAGCTAGGGAGTGGTGGGGACCACAGTGAACCCATGGCGCGTGCTCTTTCCCAGAGGGAGGTCGCTCCTCAGATCCAGCTTACTGTGCCAGATGTGAAGGCATCACAGTTCTTGTGATGTTTAGAGAGGAGCTGGAAAACTGAATTTAAATGTGAAGTAGCTATTTTAAAGGCTGGCCACAATTATAATTAAAAATATATATGATATAGGCCACATTGTGAGTATGAAGCAAACTGTGTCTGTAGGTTGGGTCTGGCTCTCAGGCTCTGAGCTTCAGGGGCGGAAATGGAGACAGAGGGACTGCCTGAGGCACTGCAGCAGCTGTGGACCTGGAATTTAACCAGACGTGTTTTTTGCTGGAGGGCTAAGTGGCAGACTCCAGAGCATTTTCCTTTCAGTGTGAGACGGTTCATTATGTATACCCTGGGCTTCAGGCTTCACCATTCTGGAGGTGCCTCTGTGTTCACACTGATGTCAATACCTGACTTGCTTCATACTTCTTCCTGCCTCCGCTAGCCTCCACCCAGGGAAGGTGTGCTTCTCAGTAAGTCAGTTTGAGAGAAGCAGTGTAGTGTAGTGGTGAATAGTCTGGATTTACATCTTTGATCTTCCACTTACTACCCTTGTGACCTAGGGGGTGTTGCTTCCCCTCTCTGTTCCACTTATTTATCCATAAAATAGAAATAATAATTTGACCTCGCTTCAGGGGTGGCTGCAAGAATTATAAAAGATAATAAACATTGAGGACTTGGAAAAAAATCTCTGCATATAATAAATGTTCTACAAATGTCAGCTGCCATCATTCACACTTCTTTCTTTCTTCCTGATGCATCGATTTGAAGCATCTATCGGCTGCCTCTGATGCATTAACTCCTGGGAAAATTCACTCGGTGTTGCCCAGAGCCCTCAGGATGCCAAGGCTGCATAATACATATTCAAAATTTCATAATATTAATAATATTCATTCAGAAAATATTTATCAAGGGCCCACTGTGTGCCAGGTTTTGTTCTAGGCATTGGGGACTCATCAGCTGCAAACAACATAGAGAAAGAGTTTATATTAGAATGCATAAGACGGACAATGATAATGAAGCCACATAAATGAACAAAATCATTCCTGAGAGCTTAATGCTATGAAGAAAAAGAAAATGGTGGTGTGATCACAAATGAATAGACAGTGACTTTAGGTGCTCAAGAAAGGCTTCTGTGAAGAGTTGTCATTTGACTGAAGGTTTGAATGATAAGAAAGTATCTTTTCATTTAAAGATCTGAGGGAAGAGTGTTCAGGCTAATGGAACAGCAAGTGCAAAGGCCATGAGGCAGGAATGAGCTTGGCTTGTCCAGGGAACAAGCAAAAGATTACAGTGGTTGGAGTATAGAGAATGAAGGGATAAGGGCCAGGGAGGGGCCACTGAGCTAGCTGGGACCACATCACCCAGGCAAAGGCTTTGGTTACATCTTAAGTCCTAAGTTGAAGATCTGAAGCAGGGGAAGGAGAAGACCTGATTTACATTTTATATTTATATTTTTATTTTTAATTGATCACTCTTGCTACAGTGGAGGATGGATTTGCCAACAGGAGGGGAAGCAGAGAGGCCATCAGCTCCAATGTGGACTACTATGGAACAGGTAGTGGGGGAGGGAGAGAGAATGGCTCTTCTCCAAATTATTTTTTCATTCATTGATTTATTCATCCAACAGCTCTTTCTTATGTGTCTTATTGTGTGCCTAGTATGGAGAATGCTTGGCAGATTCGATTCACGATGTGTCAGCAATATGTTGGGCACTGGGAATACACTCACCCATGACGTTGGCATGAGCTCTGAGCTCTGCTGTCTTCGAGCTTTCAATCAAATGTCCCTCTTGGTTTCCTGGGTCCTGAGGCAGCTCTGTCTGTACATCATCTTTCATGAACATTTATCCTATAGCGGCTTACCCCAACCACACTCACTTTCACATGGGCTCACAATCGGGGCGATGGAGGGGTCGAGGAGCCTCCATCTTAGTTGTCCTTCTCTTTTCTTTTCTCTCTTCAAGAGAAAAACAGGAGGGTAATTAGGGCTCATCCTGTTGTCATCCCGCCCATCCCAGGTGAGTCTTGGAGCTTTAGCTCTTTAAGGAACATAGTTGGGACCGTATTGATTTAAACCATGACAGTGAGCAAAGATTGTGTGAATCCTTTTTTCCCTAAGCTAAATTTTATTTAGAATATATCATATGGTAGGGCTTTTTGCTAACAAAGCCATTTACATACACAGCATTATGTTTGATCCCATGAAATGGGTGTTGTTATACCTGTTGTCCAGATGAGGAAACTGAGGCAACGGGTGGCTAGATCATGTGCCCAAAGCTACACAATTGCTAAGGGCAAATCTTGGTGTCACACTCAGAGCCGCCACCAAAGTTCTTGCTTTGAACTAATAAACTCTACTTTCTCTCTTTGACAGGGTCTTCAATTCTTATCAAAAGTAGAAGGGTTTTAAGGAATGCTTACCGAAATGAGACAGGGAGGAGAAAAAGGAGGAAGAAAGGGTAATGTGGAGGAGGCAGAGGCAGAGGGAAGAGTTGATCTTAAGCTAGTGACAAAGAGGAAATTAGTGTAAAGTGATAAAAACCCAAGGAACCAAATGCTAAGAAAGGAAACTCCATGGAAAATCCAAAGAAAGATAATATCGTGAAGAAAGAAGAGAAGGAAGAGGTGGGCTCAGATGGAAGGTCACTGCTTACTAGACACCAAAATGCCAAGATTTCAACGGGGGCCAGCTGCCCTGGTTTCTATTTTGATGTGATTACTTAGTCATTTAAAGTCAAGTTAATGTTCACCAACAACAGATGGGGTCAGGACACAGGAGTTCTGCAGTTCATTGGAACTGGACAGTCTTTTAGGGAACCCAGCTCACAAGGCCACACCGTGGCCTGCCCCTGGATGGTGGCTTTTTATGCCATCAAATGATCATTTTCCCTCCATTGACTGACGTTTTAGCTAGGTTGCTAAAATGACAGGCCAGGTTGGAGTCCATGAACCAACAGTTATCAGATCCAAGGGACAACCTAGAAGCCAAGAATCTGTCTGGGGGATGTTTCGTTTGCCAAAAGAAAAAATCAGGGAAAAACAACCAGTAAGCAAGCTGTTGGCCTATGTGTGATGACTGGTAGCCCATTTGTGTGGAATCAATTACCAAGATGAGTGGTATCAAGACCATGCACCTCCACTGCACAAGTTTTGGGTGGAATTGGTGACATAGCTCCAACTGCTGCTATGGGCTAAGTGGGTGACTGCTGGATGGAGGCACCTGCCCAAGTAATGAAGGACAGGTCACTTTCTCATCCTCTGCCTTGGCTCACCTCTCTGGAACACCCCGATCATATTTGCTCCTTACCTAGTGTTTTTAGGTAAGGGATGTGGAATCATGAGGCAAGAGTGTTGGAGAGCATGTTGAGTCTTCTGGGAGGGAAAGGACAGAGACATTCTTTAAAGACCACTCTTTAAAGGACAGGAATATTCTTTAAAAATAAGAGAAGGCAATTCACATGCTTTCTCTGGTCAGATTCTCCCCAACTGTAGGCTAGGCAGTATTAACCCCACTCTACAGGAGATATTCAGAGATTTCTGAGATTCAGAGACATTATGCTGTCTGTCGAACTTTTATTTTTATTTATTTATTTTTGTATCTCCTTCTCCTTTAGGTTCCCTATACCTCTTTAGTGCATCTATTCTTAATCCCTTTAGATTCTTAGCCCTAACCAAAGGGTACCAGGATAGGTACCGAAGGCTAGACTCGAGGCCTGGCAGGGTCACTTTGGAAACCAAGCAGATAACATAACTATTAGAGGCAGTCAGGTATAGAATAACTGGATGAGGAGTATGATTAGAGGGAAAGTGCATATAAAGACTTTCAGATTCAAAGAAAACACCCTTACATTGGTAAACAGAATACATAAAGACAGAGCTTTCCTGTTTACAGCCTCCTGGCTAGATCATCCTTCAGGTCTTTTTGAGCGCCAATGTTTAATTTTTAAATTTTTTTTTTGCCATACATAAAAATGAGCACATCCCTTGCTTATCTTCAGGTTCTGCTTTCTATTGGCGGGAGTAGGCGATGGTGGCAATGAGCTCATCAGATAAGCTAACCTCTGCTAATGGGTAAATTAGCTAATGGGCAATTCCTCTCATGACTTAATGCTATCATTTGGTTAAAGCATATCCCTTCTGATCTTGGACCCACAGGATTGACAAATGATGGGAATTCAGCATCCCTGCAACTACACCCTAGCAGGCAGTTTCTTGGTCTTCTCAATGCCAGGGGCAGGGCTGGACAGAACTGGCAAGTGAGCCAGCCTCAATTCCTTTTAATAGTGGCATCAATACAATGACCAGAGCCTAATTATTGGGCTAAACGCTATGGATTTCTGTATCATCTGGTGGACCCGTGAAGGGGGTGGGGATGAGAAAACCTAGGCAATCTTAAAGTCATTTATGAATATTTTGGTTAATCACATTTTAAACTCTGAATAAACACATAAATACTTTTATTTTATTTTTCATTTGTTTTTGTGTGTTTGTTTGTTTTTTAAAGAGGGGTCTTACTCTGGCACCCAAGCTGGAGTGCAGTGGCACGATCATGGCGCACCGTATCCTCAGTCCCTGGGCTTAAGTGATCCTTCCACCTCAGCCTTCCGAGTAGCTAGGACTACATGCCCAGCTGGTTTTTTAAAAAATGTTTTGTAGAGATAGGGTTTTGCTCAGTTGCCTAGGCTGGTCTTGGACTCTTGGGCTCAAAAGATCCTACCACCTTGGCCTCCCAAAGTGCTGGGATTACAGGTGTGAGCCACTGCACTCTGCCTGTAAATACTTTTTTTTTTTTTTTCAGACGGAGTCTTGCTCTATCACCAGGGTGGAGTGCAGTGATGCGATCTCGGCTCTCTGCAACCCCTGCCTCCCGGTTCAAGCGATTCTCCTGTCTAAGCCTCCTGAGTAGTTGGGACTACAGGCATGCACCACCACATCCAGCTAATTTTTGTATTTTTAGTAGAGACAGGGTTTCACCGTGTTGGCCAGGATGGTCTCGATCTCTTGACCTCATGATCAGCCTGCCTCGTTAAAAAAATGCATTGTGGTAAAAACAAAAATATATGGAAAGACATAAAGTTTAAAAGTCATTTTTTCCTCCCATCTGCTCAAACTCCCAGGCCTGCTCCCCTAAAGAAATTAACTTAATGTCTTATAAATATCTAAGCTAAGGAAGATCACCTATAGCTTGAATATTCCACCTCCAGAGGAGCCAGAAACAAGCAAACCAACCAATCCATCTTAGTTCCCTCCTTCCACCATCCTAGGGCTACAAATTATGCGAACAGCACCGCCTCTTTCTCATGCATCTGTCTTCCATTCTCTTGGCTTTCTCTTTTCACTGCTATGGAACTCCACCTTATGTCCACCTTTTTGATTTCAGAAGTTGTCTTTTTCAGAGAAAACCTTTTATCAGCAGCTTATATTTGAGTGTAGAAAAAGATTATAATGAATGTAGTATTTGGAATCTGGAAGGAACCTTCTATAATTGTGGATGCAGAGGCCACCTCAGAAAAACAAATATACACCCATTACCTTGGGTTTGTGTAAAAGTTCAGTGTTTATAAGAGGGCTTTCCTGTCCATTTTTATACTTGACCCTCTTCCTGGCTCCTGTATGGAATCAGGGGAAGTCAGTATTATTTCCACTGTGCAGATGAGACAACTGAGCCTCTGAGAAGCTGACTTCCCCAACAGCCAGTGCACTTGTCCCGGGGCCACAGCCTTTCACCCCACTGGCATCAGCTGCTTGTGGAGGGACTTCAGGTTTGGTGGAGACAGTGGGCATGAGGCCATCCCCAGAGCTCCTCAAATTGCAACACTTGGGATACTGGCTGTTTTGCATAAGCTGACATTGAGCTCTGGCTTAGGTACTCTGCTGACTCCACTCTCCAGATTTGATTTGGCTCCTGGCCCTGGGTTTCCCAGGCATGGAAATGACATCACCATGGCTTGAGACAGAAGACCAAGTGGAGCTCTGGCACTCAGCCAGCCTGGGCCCTTCCCAGTCCCTGCTTCACACGTGGGACTCACCTTCTTTCCCTTCATGCTTTCCTTTATTCTTCCCTTAATTTGGTGGTGTTACCTCTCATGTAAGGGGAGTTGTCTGTTTTCCTAACATGACCTCTTTTGCCCAGGCAGGGGTAGGGGGAGTAGAATGGCAAGAAGGGGTTGATTTGAGTGACTACAATGAGCAGGTGCTGTGCTAGGGACACTGGTACTGAGACTAAGAGGGCAGCATATTCAGTCTTGAGGACCTCACAGCTCAGGGGACAGGTCATCAGACACATAGCAAAGTAAACAAGTGAGGAATTGCATTTAGCTTCAAGTAATAGAGAATCAAAACAACAGAGATTTAAATAAGAGTCTCTTTTTTTCCCCAAATTCCTTGAAGTTTGGAGCTGGGTGGCCCAGGGCTGGTTTGGGAGCTCTGTGATGTCACCAGGAACCCAAGTTCCTTTGATTCTTCTGCTTGGCAATGTTTAGTAGGATTGCTTCGTGGTCATAAGACAGCTGCTGGAAATCCACACTGCATGTCTCAAGCAGGAGGTGGGTGAAAGGCGGAAATGCAAAGTGGTATTAGCCAAGTACAGCCTATTTATTTATTTATTTATTTATTTATTTATTTTGAGACAGAGTGTTGCTCTGTCACCCAGGCTAGAGTTCAATGACACCATCTCAGCTCACTGCAACCTCCACCTCCCAGGTCCAAGCGATTCTCCTGCCTCAGCCTCCCGAGTAGCTGGGGTTACAGGCGCCCACCACCATGCCCAGCTAATCTTGTATTTCTAGTAAAGATAGGATTTCACCATGTTGGCCAGGCTGGTCTCAAACTCCTGACCTCAGGTGATCTACCCGCCTTGGCCTCCCAAAGTGTTGGGATTACAGGCATGAGCCATGGTGCCTGGCCAGAGTACACCGTCTTTAAATCACTTTCCTAGGGCCCCCATCCCATGATGTTGACTTACATTTCATTGCCTAACCTTATCTGCAAAGGAGGATAGGAGATCATTTGTTTAGCCTTTATTTTTTATTTTTTAAGCTGGGCACATTGTCATCTCTAGCAATATAGTCTTTGTTATTGTGAAAGAGGAGAAGAAGGGATGTTGGGTAAATTGCTAGCAGTGTCAGCTAATCTGGGCAATTTCAGTGCATTGTGGTGTACTCTGCTGAATGTGTGATTTAGCTAAATAGTTAAACCTCTCTCATCTTCAAAATGGATATACTAATAACACATACCTTGTAGTAACTAAACTGTGTAGGATTACTGTGAAGATTTGATGAGAAAAATGTATGTCAAGGGCTATGGGAGGTATTCTGTAAGTGCCCAATAAATGTTAGTCATGATGGTGAGCATGGCAAGGGTGATGATCCTGGGTTTGTATTCCCCCTCCAGCACTCCCTGCCCGGCCATGGGCACAGCCTTGTGATTCAGTTTCTTCAATGATAAAACAGTAGGATGGGAGATTCTGTGTCTCTAAATTGCTATCAGATTGAGATAATCCCTGGGGTGTGTGTAACAGTGTGCAGCACGTCCTAGGCATTCAGAGAATTATGATTATGGAAGCACCAAGACGAGGTGGGACGGTCAGGGAAGGCTTCCTGGATGAGGCATCCCTGGGTTGTGTTTCACAGGTGTAAAGGAGACAGCCTGGGAAGGAGGTGGGGAAGGCTGTCACATATTGTGCTCTGGGAGCTGTGAAGGGTCTGGGGCACCTGGACCCCAAGGTCAAGGTAGGACATGGTACAAGTTGAGGCAGAGAGGAAGGCAGTATTTGGGGCCATGCTGTGGGGCTGAGAGCCCTGGGGGTGTGGAGCCTGCTGCTCTGATCTCCTGGGACTGAGGTTTCTGAGACTGAGGAGATCATATTCACAGACAAGAGATTAACTAGTTTGAACAATGCTTATTTTATTGGCATCTGCAAACTGCCACCTGTTAACCAGAAGCCTGGGCTCAAACTCTGGCTAGATTCCTCTGGGAATAGGCTATTAATCAACAAATGACTTCCTCTTTGGCAGAGAAGGAAATGTCTAATAGCTTGAGGCTGATCTTATGACTGGAAAAATGGAAAGGCTGTTGTAAGTTCTCACAGGGATGTAAAGACAAGTTGTCTCTAGGTTTCCAACAGGGTTTTTTTTTATTACCTATTAGCAAATGAGCACAGATTTGTTTATCAGATTCCCCTAGAAATTAGGTTGTTGAGGCAGCTGGAGAGGTGAATTCTGGGGTGGGAGAAGGCAGAGAAGGGAACAAGAGGAGCTGGCATTACCATGGTGCATTGTACTTAAGGAACTATAGGAGCTGCTTGTTCCTGAGCAGAGGTCACATAGAGCACTGGACTTGATTCCAAAGTCACAGGGGCCAGTCTCACCTTTGCCTTGAGTTGCCAAAAACAATGTACGCTGTTCTGTAAAACATGGATAATACATACCCACTTGGGATTACCAGGCTCTCTGATGGTAACCTAGGAAAATGTATGTCTGCAAAGACACTTTGTAAAGTGCACCTAGAGTAAAATCCAACCCCACCCCAATCTCCCAGTCCTTCTGACAAACTACAGAGCACCCCAGGCTCTTTTTCCACTTTGTGCATTGACCATTGCTCCTTTTTCTGCCTAGAACATTCTTCTGCCCCCTCCTTGGAAGGGCCTTCCATGCCTTCTAAGTATATGCTCCCCAACATAGACAGTGGTTAAGACCCAGACTCTGAAACACCACTCATAGGTTCAAGTTTGGCTCTGATACATACCAGTGAATGGACCTTGGGCAATCACCTGACTTCTCTACCTCAGTTCCCACTTCCATAAGATGAAAGTAATAATTGTTTGTACCTTACGGAGCAGTTGTAGAGAAAGGATGACATTAACAAATGGCCATTATTACTGTTTTTCAGAACACTCTCTTCTAGTGCTAACTGTGATCTGTAATTAATTTATTTGTATATATGTCTATTAACTAACACCCATAATATCCTATTATTTTCCATGATGGGATCTTAATGAGGGCAGTGACCATGTCTTTCTCATCATCCTTATATAGCACAGTGTCAGAGACTTAAAAAATGCTCAAGTCATAGTTGTTGGATGAGGAATTCACTGAACGGGTATTTCCCAGAAGTCTCAACAGCCTGTCCCCAGAGACAAGAAGACACCACGAGGGGTGACTGAGGCAGCCCTGCAGACCCTCGGGGAAGAGCCAGGGAGCTTGTCAGATGGCCCTATTTTGCATTTCATTCTCCTAGTTGCAGGCTTTCACTTATGTAATGAAATAGCAGTGAAACCCCACTGATACCTGAGTGCTTCCCCTCTAGCCAGCCCAGTATTTGACCACAAAAAGGGGGAAGAAAAAATATGAGAAAAAAAGAAGCTTCAAACCACATGCTTCTTGGGACAGACAGATGAGCTGTCCTTTCCCCGGAGTCATGTGAGCATATTGTAGTAGCCTGAGGAGTGTTTTGCTGAGCATGATCTTTGTGACCAAGTGGTGAGAAATCAAGGGGCCCAGCCTGCGTGTCAGCAGTTGAGACTTTTTCCACTTCTGCCCCTGACCTGCTGTGCAACGTTTTTCAAGTCACCTTACCTGTCTGGGTCTCTTCAGTGACCCTATCTGCAAACTGAGGGATTGAAATAGATGACGAAAGTAGAGTAGCCATGCAGTTCTGGCTTTGCCTGTAGACTTGGTGTAATGATTAATAACAACCTCTTTCATTCTTCTTTTCTTTTGTTGAGATGGAGTCTTGTTCTTCAGGCTGGAGTGCAGTGGTGTGATCTCAGCTCACTGCAACCTCCGCCTCCCTGGTTCAAACGATTCTCCTGCCCCAACCTCCCGAGTAGGTGGGATTACAGTGTGCGCCACCACACCAGGCTAATTTTTGCATTTTTAGCAGAGATGAGGTTTTGCCATATTGGCCAGGCTGGTCTCGAACTTCTGACCTCAAGTGATCTGCCCACCTTGACCTTCCAAAGTGCTGGGATTACATGTGTAAGCCACTGTGCCCAGCTCATTTCTCTAAATGACTTGTATTGGATGATGAATTATAAGATTAGTTTGATGCAAGTCTCTGCCAGTTGTAATATTATTGTCCTTATTATTATTATTGTTTTTTTCTGACTGCCCATCCCTACTCCTACTCTGTCCCCAGATTCATGCTCTGTTCAGCTTGCTCTCTGACCACCAAAGCCACTGTCACTTGGCCACTCCCACTCTCTGGATTCCTGTGAGGTTTGGTGATGGAAAGCACTAGCAGAAGAAAGGAGTGTGGGAAAAGAAAGAAGCGGGGTCATTAATCCCTCAGTGCCCCCTTTACTGCATCCTGGGAAGTGTCTGTTTCCTGTGCCCATGGCTTCCATTGGCTGAGCTCTAGAAACCTTACACTTTCCCAGCCCCTTTAGGCCTAGGGGTAGTAATGGCTTCCCGGCATGTGTTTCCATCCCCAGCTGCTCCCTAGTTCTACCACACCTCTGAATTTAGTACCTTCAGCAAACTGTCTCCAGTTGACTGTTTTGAGGATGCTCCTTGTTTTCTGCTAGAACTTGGACAAATACAGATTCTTTGACCCTCTGACCCAATCTTCCCTTGAGGCACTGGGCTGTCCAATACAGGGACACCACATCCAAATGTAGGCAGCTCTGCTGCTGAGTCTTGGTTTTCTAGGATGCAGGGGGCCTGTGGCATAACTGGCAGCATGAATTGGTGGGGGGGTCATGACAATGGCCTCTGATGCCATTGAGGTGCCATTGCAGCAACATGGACATGAACTCAAGAAACTTACGGTGCATGTCTGATGCATGGTAGGCATTTGAGAATAGTAAGATTTCCACCCCTAGATTTTATTATGAACATTTTTGAACAATCAGAAAGTTGAAAGACTTGCACCATGAACACCCATCTATTTGTCATCTCAACTCTACAATGAATACTTTTCTGTGCTTGCTGTATCACATATTCATCTACCTAATCCTCTATCCATCTCTCAACCCATCCTATTGTTTATATATTGTATTTCAAAGTTAATTGCAAATATCAGTATATTCCTTCTCTAAACACTTCAGCAAATATAATAGAATTGTTTTCATTACAAAATCAATTGAAGCTAATAGTGAAACATACTGACAATACAAGGTGTATGAAGTGAAAAATGGAAAATATCTCTCTTCTCTACTTTCTCTAATCTCATTCCCCAGGCACAACTGCTGGTGGGTGTTGGGACTCAGAAAGCAATACTCCAAAATAAAGGCCTCAGAAGTCAAAAAGTTTTTCTCTGACCTCTGCTCTCCTGTCTCTCAGCCCCTTTCTCCCCCAAGGCTATCCAGAGAAACTAGAATCCCTTTTTCCCAAGGTAGGTCATGGGAACCAGAACCCCTTTTCCCCAAAGACAGACACAAAACCTAGAATTATTACTCCAACTTACCCCTCTGCTTTTCTGTGTAAAAACTGGCCATGAGGAAATTATCTGACCTACCTTGTTTGACCCCCATTCCAGAGGGGGGTCCCACCCCATTCCCAGGAGGAAGGAATGCTGCTCAGAGAGGCCAAGAAGAACTTCAACCGACAGGTCTCGCTGGGTTTCCCTGCTCAGTCTATTAGCATTAGATTAGACTTTTTTTTCTTTTCCTTTCTTTCTTTTCTTTCTTTCTTTCTTTCTTTCTTTCTTTCTTTCTTTCTTTCTTTCTTTCTTTCTTTCTTTCTTTCTTTCTTTCTCTTTCTTTCTTTTTTTTTGTCTAATCCTATTTCTACATGGCTGTTCATACTTTGTTGAACCTAAGCATAAAAATGGACAATTTCCCCTGTATCCTTGTTCTTCATCCTGAAGTCCCCTGTGTATGCATATTAAATAAATTTGTATGCCTTTTCTCCAATTAACCTGCCTTTTGCGAGTTGGTATTTCAGCATATCCTCAGAGGACCAAGGGGAGCCCTCCCTTTCACCCTTACATGGGATAGTCCAAAACATTAACGTACACATGTATTTTTGATATCTTACAAAACTTGAATTATAGCATACTTATCGTTCCGCACCTTGCTTTTAGAAAATCAACCATACCTTGAAAACATTCTTGCTTCTTAATAATAATGGGTCATCTCAACTTTTTTTTTTTCAGACGGAGTCTCTGTCTGTTGCCCAGGCTGGAGTGCAGTGGCATGATCTCGGCTAACTGCAAGCTCTGCCCCCCGGGTTCACACCATTCTCCTGCCTCAGCCTCCTGAGTAGCTGGGACTACAGGCGCCCGCCACCTCGCCCTGCTAGTTTTTTTTGTATTTTTTAGTAGAGACAGGGTTTCACCGTGTTAGCCAGGATGGTCTCGATCTCCTGACCTCGTGATCCGCCCGTCTCGGCCTCCCAAAGTGCTGGGATTACAGGGTTGAGCCACCACGCCCGGCCCGTCTCAATTTTTAATGACCATAGAAATTTCCACATTATGTACCTTCATTTATTTAACCATTTCTCACTGATGGACATTCATACTATTTTGGGTTTTTTTGGGATATGATAAACAACATCACAATGAAGATTCTTATACATTCCTTTACTTAACAAATATTCTAATAAGCACCACTGTGTGCCACACATGGTTCTATGCTTGGGGATATTAGGAAAATAAGACAGGTAACGTTTGTGTGGAAAGTACATTCTTCTGAGGGAGTCAGATAATGAACTAGAAAACATCAAAAGCAAATAAATTGTTTTTAGCTAGTTATTAAGAAAATAAAATTGAATAATTTGATAGATGGTGATAGGAGGGACTACTTTACAAATGGTCATCTGGAAGGCCTCTACTTCGAGGTGGTGATATTTGATCTGAGACCTGAATGAAGAGAAGGGGTCAGTTACGCAAAGTCCTAAGGAGAATGGATGGCACGAGCTTGGTGTGTTGAGGGACAGAAATACACACAGCATGGCAAGTATAGCAAGTGGTGTGAAATGGGGTTGGAAAAGGTGGCATGGGCCAGATCACTAGGACCAAGGAGTTTGAATTTTATTCTTAGTGCAGTATATCAGGTTGTATTTTTATCACTGGATAATCATAGAGTAAAACTAGCTTGATCTGTTACATGTAGAATGGAATATGAGCAAAAAATGCTTTGTATCTGGTTAGCTGCAGCATGGAAAACCATAATTTCCCTGTAGGCTGTGTGGCATCCTAGAAAGAGAATGGGTGTCGGAGTCAGAGAGATCTTCTTTCAAATTCCAGCTCCATTGGTATACACCCCAAATAATTGAAAGCAGAGTCTCATATTTGTACACCATGTTCATAGCAGCACTGTTGACAAAATGGAACCCCCAAATGGAAGCAGTCCAAGTGTTCATTGACAGAAGAATGATAACAATGTGGTATATAGGGTGGGCATGGTAGCTTATGCCCATAATCCCAGCCGAGGCCAAGGCAGGTGAATTGCTTGAGCTCAGGAGCTTGAGACCAGCCTGGGCAACATGGTGAAACCTTGTCTCTACAAAAAACACAAAAATTAGCATAAACACACAAAAATTAGGGTGTAGTAATGCATACCTATAGTCCCAGCTACCTGGGAGGCTAGATGAGAGGATCACTTGAGCCAGGAGGTTGAGGCTGCAGTGAGCCAAGATGGTGCCATTCATGTATACATATGTAACAAACCTGCATGTTGTGCACAGGTACCCTAGAACATAAAATATAGTTAAAAAAAAGAAAGTAGGTTAGAACAGAAACAATAAAATAAAATTTGTCATATATCTGTGATATTTAATATTATCAAATCATATTTAAATTGGTATAGTATTTAATAAATAATTTGGAAAAAAAAAAAAAGATGGTGCCATTGCACTCCATCCTGGGTGACAGAGTAAGACCCTGTCTAAAAAAAAGAAAATGGTATATGCACAAAATGGAATATTTTTCAGCCTTAAAACAAGGGAAATTCTGACCTGCTACAACATGGACATGTTAAGTGAAATATGCCAGTCAGTAAAAGACAAATACTGTATGATTTCACTTATATGAGGTACCTAGAAAAGTCAAATTCATAGAGACCAAAAGTAGAATGGTGGTTAGAAGGGGCTGTGGAGAGGGAGGAATGAGTAGTTGTTTAATGAGTGTAGACTTTCAGTTTTGCCCGATAAGAAGAGTTCTGGAGATTGGTTGCACAATAATGTGAATGTACTTAACATTACTTAAATGTGTGCTTAAAGTGGTTAGTGGTTAAGATGGTACATTTTGTGTTATGGGTTTATGTTATCCCCAGCTAATTTTTGTACTTTTTGTAGAGACCGGGTTTTACCATGTTGCCTAGGCTGGCCTCGAACTCCTGGACTCAAGCCTCCAAAAATGCTGGGATAACAGGTGTGAGCCACTGCACCAGGCCCTGTTACTCATTTTTAATTTAAAAACTCCATCTCCATCACTTACTGGTGGTGTGACTTGGTCAATTAGTCCTTCTATGCATGAGTTTTCTCATTTATAAAAGGAAGACAACAGTATCTCATAGCTGTTGTGAAAACAGACTTCAATGCTGTCTGATTCCAGTCTTCCTTTGCATAATTTGGAATCTCAGGCTCCCCAGGCACACAGCTTAAAGAACCTTTCAATGAATCCCAATTGAGTTGTCCTTGTACCTCGTACATAGTAGATGCTCAGTGAACATTTGTTGACTTGCTGGCTGACTGAATCCACTTATGTAGACATGATCTAAAAGGAAGCATGTGTAGGGAGCTATGTGCCTGGTACAGAGTAGGCATTCCATCAATATTTATGGAACAGGTGAATGTGTACACACCTGCCCACAAACTGTGGCAAAACAACTTGTTTGCTCCAAAATGCACACATTTTTTCCCCTCATGTTGTACCGTAATGGTTGCTTTAGAAAACAAACTGAAATCCCTACTGACTGAGTCTCATGTTAGTACTGTTGCTAGAAAAAACACACACACACACACACACACAACAGATTTCCACAAATATTGTAGTTTAAACAAGGCAAAGTTATTCTCTTACAGTTCTGTGGGTCTAACGTGGTCTCGCTGGGCTAAAATCAAAGTGTCAGCAGGAGTATGTGCCTTACTGAAGGCTCTAGGGGAGGATCTCTTTCTTGCGCATTCAGGTCTCTGGCAAAATTCAATTCCTCTGGTTGTAGGACTGAGATGATGTTTCCTTGCTGGCTATCACTGAGGGACATTCCCAGCTTCTAGAAGCCACCCGAATTCTTTGACTCATGCTCAATTCTTCCATCTTCAAAGTCAGAAGCTCTTATTTCCTGTCACCTCTCTGACTCATTTTTTAGAAAAGTGACCCCGTTTTTAAGGATTCATGTGATTGGATTAGGCTGTCCTGGGTAATACGGGATAATCTCAAGGTACTTAACCTTAATCTCATTTGCACAGTCTCCTTTGCTATGTCGTAACATATTCAAAGATTCTGGGGATTAGGTTGTGGATATATTTGGAGGGGTTATTATTCTACCTATTGCAGCATCCATTATCACTTTAGAATGGAATGGTTTCTCAGAACAGACAGTTGTCTGTCTTCCAGCAAAGAGCTCCAGAGAACTAGGCCAATGAAAGGGAAATTGGGATGAAGGCAAGAGAGGTGAGGCACTGGCAGTAAATGTGCCGGCAGGCCTGCGAGGGGTGCTACAGAAAGAGGTTCCTGATTTCATGGAATCCAGGTTATTAAAAGAAGAAATACTCACAAATGCCAGAAAAGTTAAATTTCATGTGTCTTACAATTTCCCTTCAGATCAGTTCTGCCAAAGATAAAGCGATCTTCATCTGCTGTGAAAAACAGTAATTCCTTTCTCCATGATTTTCATGATTTGGTTGATGGGTTAATGGTTCATCGCTGCAATTATAATTGAAGGACATTGTCTTTGCTGGTTTGGTGAAGCTTCCAGATGTTATCAGAGGGGGTGTTCCTTTAAGCTCACCCAGCATTGTCTCACTTATAGCTGGGCATTAGCTATACAAGAGCTATTTGGCCTCTGAGAGCAAAAGTTCAGCCACTAAGGAAGGACCTGGTAGTGTCCAACGTAGGCCTTTAGATCACTTCTGGAGCTTCTCTCCAGGGCCTAAGAAGTGACCCTGCCAGGACGCCATCTGTTTCAACCCTATTTTTTTTTTCTTCTTTCTGCCCTGGCAATCTTCTTTTTCTCTTTTTCTTCCTTTTTCTCTTCTCTCCTTTCTAGTGTTCTGATGTTTTAGGATCAAATCAATGAAAAAGAATAGAAACCGTTTCAACTCAGAAAATAATCCAAAGATGGAAAAAGGTGTGTACCAGGTTCACTGCTCTAATCATTTCTGTTCTGATAAAAGGAGTTTACAGCAAAGAAATAACTTTTCTGGGTCTCTGAGGCTTTGGAAAAACAAGGCATCGAGAAGCCTGGGGGCTGTGGGGGGTGTGGCGGGCAGCCTACTGCTTGTTGAGGTAATGCAAACTAAGGAGAAAGAGGCGTTGGCTTCCTCTGAGGCCAGGGCGTTTCAGGCTGCAGGTAAACTATGGATGTGGTTCCACAGATGTTGCCACAAGGGGAAGCCAAAATCTCACAGCTAACAGAGGTCACAGCTTTTGGAAACAGTGGTTGCGACACAGGGGAAACTCCCCCTCCCAGCCCTACCTCAAGCACATCCTTGCTTCTCTCAGTCACACCAGTTACACCAACAAGGGCAGTACTGGGGAGTACATTTGGAAAATAGTCAAGAGAGGATGAAACCGCTGGCGTGATGTCACCAACAAGAGGCTACAACCTGGGAAAATCTAACAGGAAAAAGGTAGTTGAGCCAGGAAAAGCCACCAGACCCTTTCTCTTGGCTTGAGGCAACATTTACATTTGAATAATAATCAAATTAACAATGTAATGTGACTGTTCAGCAACAATGATGTGCTAATCATGATTTTACATGGGTTATCTTTAGTCATTAAATTCTCTACATCCTAGAGATGCAAAAATTGAGAACGAGAGATGTTATGAGAGCTTTGAAAGGCCACAGAGCATGTGTTGTGGCTGAGATTCAAGCCCAGCTTTACTGAATTTAAAGCTTGTCTTCTCTTTCCCTACCTTGCTTCCTTTTTTTTTTTTTCAATTTTCTTTCTTGCTTCATGTGCTTTCTTTTTTTTTAAGAAATAAAATGTTACCCCCTCATCGATAATCCCTTTGTGTCTCTACTGTCTGCCACGTCCCACCCGCCTGCCATCCTTGCCAGCAGCAGCCTCTCAATTGAGGTTAGAGTTTCCCTCCCACCCTTCATCGTGCATGTTCATGGCTGTAAACAATAAGTATGCACGTTTTAAAAATTTATGTATATGAGAAAGAGCTTAAAGTATTAATTTACAGAGAAAAAAATGCAAATGGCTATTAACCATCAGAAAAGATTCACCACCTCATTCATTAAAAAAAGAGTAATAAAAATTCAAACCACATTGAAGCTGGGTGCAGTGGTGCATTCCTGTAGCCCTAGCTACTTAGGAGGCTGAGGTGGGAGGATGACTTGAGCCCAGGAGTTAGAGGCCAGCATGGGCAACATAGTGAGACTCCGTTTCTACAACAACAACAAAAAATTTTAAAAATAATCACTAAAAAACCCCTTTCACATTGAGATAACATTTCAAAAATCTGTCAAATCGGTCCATACCCAAGATTTGATAACAGTGTATAGAAGAGGCTGAGGGAAAAGAGGCACTTAAACTTTGATTGTGGGTAAGTAAACTGGTATAATCTCTGTAGAGGGCAATTTGACTATATATATGAAAAATGCAAATACACAAGTCTAGGTGTGGTGGCTTATGCCTATAGTCCTAGCACTTTTGGGAGGCTGAGGTGGGAGGATTGCTTGAATCCAGGAGTTTGAGCCTGCAATGACCTATGATTGATCCACCGCACTCTAGCCTTGGCAACAGAGTGAGAACCTGCCTCTAAAAAAAAAAAAAAAAAGCAAATGCACAAAACTATAAAATAAATCCCATTTCTTATAATTTATCTATAGATAAGTGTATGTTTACACATGTTCAAAAGTGCATGTGTTCAAGGTTATTCATTGCAGTATTGCTTGTAATAAAAAGACCAGAAACAGTCCACATATTCATTAACAGGGAGTGATTAAGTAAGTATGGTGCATCCTTGTAATGGAATCGTATGAAGGCACTATCTGTACTAATATGGAAAGTTTTCAAATACATATCAAGTGGAAAGAAAAGCAAGGTGCAGAAGAATATATATAGCATGCTATCTTTTGTGCTAATGAAGGGGAAAATAAGCCTATGTATTAATTTTTGTTTGCATGTGCACAAAGAAACTGAAAGTTTACATGCAAAACCTAATAGCAGTTTTGCATGTGGGATGTGGAAAGAGGGGTGGGATGAGGTATGGGAGAAGACTTTTAGATATATTTCTTAATTTTTTTTGAGATAGCCAATGTGGATGGACTATGTTACCTATTCCAAAAATTAAAAAGTTAAAGTGGTTTTATGCAATACAAGTCATTCTGTAATTAACCTTTTCCAATCAGGTTTATCTTTTTTTTTTTTTTTTTTTTGAGACAGAGTCTTGCTCTGTCACCCAGGCTAGGGGGCAGTGGCACCATCTCGGCTCACTGCAAGCTCTGCCTCCCAGGTTCACACCATTTTCCTGCCTCAGCCTCCCAAGTAGCTGGGACTAGAGGCACCCGCCACCACGCCCCACTAAATTTTTGTATTTTTGTAGAGACGGGGTTTCACCATGTTAGCCAGGATGATCTCCATCTCCTGATCGCATGATTCACCTGCCTCACCCTCCTAAAGGTTTATCTTTTTGAATTTCTATCCATGTGGTTGTGCCCTTGATTTTTCCATTAATTATGCTGCCTCGAACTGTAGAATTTTACAGCTGGAAAAGCTCTTGGAGAACACCCAGTTTCCAGCTTTCATATTACAGGAAAGAAAAATGAAGGTGCATCAGTGGCGAGTAATTACTGAGAGTAGCTTTGCAAGTCAATGGCAGAATTGGGGTTTGGCCTCAGAGCTGACTCTGATTCAGAGGCTGGGAGTGCCTTTCTCCACCCCACCCCCAACCAGTGCCAAAGCCATCTGCCGAGTCTTAAGAAGAGATTGGTATCTTTACATGTTATCCTTTCCTAGGCACATTTGCATTCAAAAACAAAACAAAGATAACAACAGACAACAAAACCCAGCGGTCACTGTTTTATGCAGTAGTGATTGTTCAGACCTCAGAAGTCAGGGAGATGCTTTGGGATGAGGAATAGGGAGTGGGATGGTAATAGTGCTTGGGCCAGTAGTCAGGGACACAGAAAACCTTCTAATATCTCCATTCCCCTACAAAATACATAAATCATTTAAAGGAAAAGAAAAAGGCAAATAAAAAACAAAACAATGAAGTTATCACTAGCTTATCCATATAAAGATTGTTTCTGTTTTCAGCTCAGGAAGAACTAATTTGAATTTAATATTAGTGATGACATTGCTGTGAATATTATCAATGTAACTAGATCTTATTAGACTTTTTGTTGCCATAGTGATAGTACAGGCACTAATAAGTCACAGTGTATGAGACCTCTGCCGGAAGAGTCATCTGGTATATCCCTCCACCTACATGCAGAACTCCTCTAAGCCGTTCTAACAGGTAAAGACCTTTCAGGATTTATGTTAATAAATGCCAGCGTTTCTGGAGTTCTTATAGTCAAGCACTGTGCCAGAGTGGCAAGAATACAAAGACTCAGAAGAAACGCACTTCCGAGATGGCCAAGTTCCTAGGCAGATAAAAAGGGGTCCCCGGAGAATCTCCAACTGGCCTGCGCACTGGGAAAACGGGGTGGAGCTAGGGGAAGTTCACACCATTTGCAGGAGGGAGGAACCTGGCCTATTCAGTTTCTGTGTGGTGGCCTCGTGTTCAGTCTGTGAGATGGGAGCCCACTGGCAGGATCCCTTCTTGCTTTGCTGAGAGTTTCTTTTTTTTTTTTTTTCCTTTTTGCTCAATAAATTCCTCTTTAAGCACCCTTCAGTGTGTCTGCGCGCCTCATCCTTCCTGGTTGTGTGACAAGAACCCAGTGTTAGTTGAACTAAGAAGCAAAATTCTGCAACACTTCCATCACAAATAGCATACATGGGTGTTTTCTAAAATTTTATACAAAAATATTTCATTTACTTATTTATTATTATTATTATTATTATTTTTGAGACAGAAGTCTCCCTCTTGTACGCCAGGCTGGAGTGCAATGACGTGATCTCAGCTCATTGCAACCTCCGCCTCCCAGGTTCAAGCGATTCTCCTGCCTCAGCCTCCCCAGTAGCTGGGATTACAGGCGTCCGCCAACACAACCGGCTAACTTTTGTATTTTTAGTAGAGATGGGGTTTCACCATGTTGGCCAGGCTTGTCTGAAACTCCTAACCTCAGGTGATCCATGCCTGCCTTGGCCTCCCAAAGTTCTGGGATTACAGGTATGCGCCACCACGCCTGGCTAACAAAAATATTTTTAACAGTAAAGGAATAGAAACAATGTGTAGAGACCTCCCCATGCTTGAAATTTTGGTCACATTTGGAATTTTAACTCATAATTTAATTCAAAATATTGGATTCTACTCCATAGTATAAATGTGTTTGCTTTAATGTCTATTAAATGTCTTACATGTATAGTCTGTTAACTATTTTTTTCTTCCTAGTCTTCTAGTAAAATTGATGCTCCAAGAAGATACACAACGTTGACCATGTGGATTCAGATATCTCCTGCTTGGATCTCAGCCTGGATCTTGTTTGAGAAGCATAGATTAGCTACAGGTTGGTAAACTTTTTTGTAAGGGCCAGATAGTAAATATTTAAACAGTATATGAGCCACACTGTTCCCGGACAGAACGAGGTCCTGCTGCCTGTTCTTGTGCTCCAATAACGAGATGCTGACAGACTGGGAAAGAAGGGAGTTTATTTCTGCAACTGGTTACAGGGAGAAGGTCAGAGTAACTCACCAGACCAACTCAAAATTAGAGGTTTTTCTCCAGTGTTTATGTTACTGGAAGGAGGTCCCAATCCAGACCCAAAGAGAGGGTTCTTGGATTTCACAGAAGAAGGAATTTGAGGCGAATCCAAAGGGCAAAGTAAAAGCAAGTTTATTAAGAAAGTAAAGGAATAAAGAATGGCTACTCCATAAGTAGAGCAGCCCCGAGGGCGGCTGGTTGCCCATTTTTATAGTTATTTCTTGATGACTTGCTAAACAAGGGATGGATTATTCATGCCTCCCCATTTTAGACCATGTAGGGTAACGTCCTGACGTTGCCACGATGTTTGTAAACTGTCCTGGTGCTGGTGGGAGTGTAGCAGTGAGGACGACCAGAGGTCACTCACATTGCCATCTTGGTTTTGGTGGGTTTGGGCTGGCTTCTTTACTGCAGCCTGTTTTATCGGCAAGGTCTTGATGACCTATATCTTCTGCGGATCTCCTATCTTATCCTGTGACTAAGAATGCCTTAACCTCCTGGGAGTGCAGCACAGCAGGCCTTCGACTTATTTTATCTAGTCCCTATTCAAGATGGAGTTGCTGTGGCTTAAATGCCTCTGATATGCCTACATGTGGGGCCTGGGGTCTGGAAAATTACTTCAGAGGCTTGGAACAATTACTTAATCTAAAGTAGGTCATGGCACAAGGTGTGCAAGAACACCTCCATTATTTTAATTAAACTCTAAGGTCTGAGAAAGCCCAGGTGGAGTCTTAATGGACTTGTTTTTACATTCTAACCTTTGTACTAAGGCACCAGTTTCTCCAGTTCTTTAAGGTTTACGTATATGTTCATCAGAATGACAATAAGGTATTGGTGAAGGCTAACTGCTCTGGTGGCTAATGGAGACCTGGCCTGACACAACACTGTTTCTGTTACATGCCCTCAACCCAGCCATTATAGCAAAAAAAAGCCCAGAGATAATATGTAAATGAATTGGCATGGGTGTGTTCCCATAAACTTTGCTTATAAAAACAAACAGATTTGGCCAACGGCCTGCATTTGGCCTGTAGGCTGTAGTTTACCAATCCCTGGATTAGAAAATGCCCCAAGAATTTATAAAAGGGAAGTTTTTGGCCAGGTACGGTGGCTCATGCCTGTAATCCCAGCACTTTGGGAGGCTGAGGTGGGAAGATCATGAGGTCAGCAGATGGAGACCATCCTGGCCAACATGGTGAAACCCTGTTTCTACTAAAAATATAAAAGTTAGCTAGGTGTGGGGGCGCACGCCAGTAATCCCAGCTACTTGGGAGGCTGAGGCAGGAGAATGGCTTGAACACGGGAGGCAGAGATTGCAGTGAGCCGAGATCACACCACTGCACTCCAGCCTGGTGACAGAGCGAGACTCCATCTAAAACTAATAATAATTTTTAAAAGGCAAGTTTTTTTCAGCTGGAAAAAATAAGAAGTGTGGAAGTGGAAATTCTATTGGTTATTGAAGGCTGCGTAGTATTTCAAACAGCAGAGAGGAGATGTCAGCATTATTGGTAGAGAACCAGTATAAGCAAAGGCAGATGTCTTAAGGCTTATTTGTAGATGGGACTGGGGGACAGGGAGGACAGTAAATAGATCAGTTTGACTGAAGGAAGGAACTCATGTCAAAGAGAAACATTCTAAATCATCAGGACTAGAAAAGACTTTGCTGATTATTTGCTTTTCATTGTACAGATGGGGAAACTAATGTGGGCGATTTCAGATCTGGAAAGAGAATAGAGTGGCATGCTTCGAATCTTGTCTTAGTTCATTTTGTGCTGCTATTACAGCATGCCTGAGATGGGTATTTATAATGAACAGAAATGTGTTGGCTCTTTTCTGGAGGTCAGGAAGTCCCTGTTTGAGGGGCAACATCTGGCAACGGCCTTTTTGCTGCATCATCCCAAGGTGGAAGGGCAAAGAGAGGGAGGGAGAGAAAGAAAAGTGGACCAAACTTACCGTTTTATGGCAAACACACTCCTGTGATAATGGCATTAATCTGTTCATGAAAGGTGGATCCCTCATGGCCCAATCATCTCTCATTAGGCCCCGCCTCCCAATACTGTTACATTGGAGATTAAGTTTCCAACAAATAAATTTTGGAGGGCATATTTAGACCATGGCATTCTGTACCTGGCCCCCAAAACTCATGTCCTTTTCACATGCAAACTACATTCATTCCATTCCAATAGCCCCAACATCTTAACTGTTTCAGCACCAATTTAAAAGTTCAAAGTTTAGAGTCTCATTTAAATTTGATATGGGTGAGACTCAAGGCATAATTTATCCTGAGTTAAAACCGCACCAACTGTCAGCCTGTGAAATCAAACAGATTATCTACTTCCAAAATATATTAGTTGAACAGGTATAAGATAGACATCCCCTTTCCAAATGGAAGAAATAGGAAAGAAGAATGGAGAAACAAGTCCCAGGCAAGTTCAAAACCCAATAAGGTGAATAATACTGAATCCTAAGGCTTAAGAATAGTATTTTTGGACTCAGTGTCCTACCTTTGGGTATAGTAGGATGGGGGTTGGTCCCTCAATGCCTTGGGCAGCCCTGCCCATATGGCTTTATGGGTGGTTAGGGAGAGCTAGGCCTGTGCAGCAGCTCTCAGGAGTTGAAATCTCATGCCTGCAGCTCCTCCAGGCTGTTACCTCGTGGTGGTGACTCTACAGTTCTGGGGTCTTGGGAGTGGCCTTACCCTCATGGCTCCACAAGGACTAGTAGGGACTTTCTGCAGCAGCTCTGATCCCATTGCCCCAGTGGGGGCTGTCTGCAGTGACTCTGCCCATGAGAAAAGTTCTGCCTGGGCCTCCAGGCTATCTGAGACATCTTTTGAAATCTAGGTAGAAGAAGCCATGTTCCCACAACTCTTGCATTCTGTGTACCTGCAGACTTAACACCACATGGATACTGCTAAGATTTGCCACTTGGGGTGCTGTGCCAGAATTCAGAGAGCGGAGACTTGACCTGGCCTGGAGCCAAGGCCCCGTGGATGCCCTAGGCCTCTCTTTTGATGTATTTTCTTTTCCCCGACCTTGTCATTCTGAGCCTGCAGTAGGAAGGTCTGCATCAGTAATCTCTCATGTGCCGTTGGGGTCCTTCTCCCCTTATCCTGATAAATAACCTCCAGCTTTATTCTATCCATGCTAATCTCCTTATCAAATAGTCCCTTGGCCACACCCTTGGTTTCCTAAAATATTTTTTTCTCTTAAAAAAAAAAAAAGCTTCTTTTATTCTCTACTATATAGCCAGTCTGAGAGTCCTCCAAATCTCTATTTCTCTTTTAATTTTAAATTCTGTCTTTAAATGATTTCTTTTTCTTGCATTTTACTTTATGCAGTTAAGAGAAGCCATGCTGCTCCTTCAGTATTTTGCTTAGATATTTCCTCCACCAGACACCCTAGTTCATTGCTCTTAAATTCTGCCTTCCGTAAAGCTCTTGAGCACGCACATAATTCAGCCAAGTTCTTTGCCACTTCACAACAAGAATGGCCATGACTTCAGTTTTCAATAAAGTATTCTTCAATTTCTATCTGAGGCCCAATCAGTATGACCTTTACTGCTCATATATTTATGAACATTCTGATTATGATCACTTAAGTAAAGTTTCAGACTTCCTCTACAGCTCTCCTCTTCTTTTGAGCCCTTACCAGCATCATCCTCAAGGTCCATTTATAGTAATTTTGGCATTTTGTAGCCTGCTCCTCCAAAGTCTTTCAGCTTCTGTTCAATTGCATAATTCTGAAGCTGCTTCCACATTTTCAGGTGTTTGTTATAGTAACAGTTCCACCTCTTATTGCCAATTTTCTGTCTTAGTCTGTTTTGTGCTGCTGTAACAGAATACCACAGACTGGGTAATTTATAATAAACATAAATCAGTCAGCTCATGGTTCTGGAGGCTGGAAAGTCCAAGATCGAGGGGCTGCACGTGGTGAGGGTCTTGCTGCGTTTTCCTATGGCGGAAGAGCAGAGAGAGAGAGCAAGAGAGAGAGAGAGAGGGAGAAAAGGAGACCAAAGTTACCCTTTTATAAAGAACCCACTCCTGCAATAAACGCATTAATTCATTCATGAGAGTATTGCTCTCATGGTCTACTCACTTCTCATTAAGCTCCACCTCCTAACACTGTTGAACTGGGTATTAAATTTCCAGTGCATGCTTTTTCGGGGACACATTCAAACTATAGCAAATACTAAGTTAAGGAAGTTTCAGCTCTGTTGGGCAGCCTCATAATATTTCAACACTTCATCATTTGAATGCTTATTAATTAACCAACTTCCTGTATGCCATGTGATCAGATGTCACAAGAGGAGTTCCTTTGGGATGAAGTTAGTTCTTTGTGCACCATTGTGACGTAGCACTGTAGTGATGGTGACAAGACACATCTGGAGTAGGCAACTAGACAAGTGCCAAGTATTAGAAGCCTTAGCATCTCAATCTGCCACCAACTTGCTCTGCAAGCCCAGACCAAACCCTGAACTTCCCTCTGGCTTTCTCTTTGGTTAAACAAGAAACATTTATCTTCATCTCTCCATCAGAACCAGTGGCCTGCTCCTCTCTCCCTTCTCTGCTTTTGTTCTCCACCAACACTGAAGTCATAAAAGACTAGAGGGAGCTGGAGTGTGAGGTCCAGAAACTTGTATGACCCAGGTATTCATTTATTGATTTTTTTTCCTCAATTAATTAGTGAGCATTTGCCATGTAACAAGTGCTGAGGATAAAGTGAGCAAGGCAAGCAGGCTTCTGCCCTCACAAAGCTCATATTCTAGTCCTGCATATGTGTGTTGGTGGGGGAAATGTAAACAATATACAAGTAAACAAATGAAAGAATTTCAGATGGAGATAAGTGCTATGAACAAAGTAGAACAAATTATTGTGATAGTGACTAGAGGGGTGTCTGTGGCTATTCTAGTGAAGGAAAACCTCTTTGAGGAAAGACCTGGAGAAGAGCCAAAGAAGAAGCACTCCAGCTAGAGAACCCTGAGTATGCTGTGCTGGGGATACAGAGAGAAGACCTGTTGACTTGACTGTGGGTTAGTAGTCAAGGGGAAATGCATGGTAGACAAAGAGAAAGAGGTAGACAACATGAAGAAATCGATGAGTTTTAATCTGGTCAATTGAGTGACTCAGTATAGTTTCTATTTTTAAAAGAGCATTCAAGCTGTTACCTGTAGAATGGTTTGAAAGGGATAAGAGTAGAACAGGTAAGATGATAGGCAAAATTGTCAGGCACAATGGCTTGTGAATATAATCCCAGCTACTTGGGAGGTCGAGGCAGGAGGATCACTTTTTGCCAGGAGTTCAAGATGAGCCTGAGCAACACAGCAAGACTCTGTCTCTAAAAACACACACACAAAAATAGCCAAATGTGGTGGCACGTGCCTTTCATCCCAGCTACTCAGGAAACTGAGGTGGGAGGATCACTTGAACCTAGAAGTTCAAGGCTTCATGGAGCTATGGTCACACCACTGTACCCCTGCCTGGGTGACAGAGTAGAGACTGAGAGAAGTGGCTGGATTCGGGATCTGTTCTGGAAGCAGTAGAAACAGGACCTGTTGAGGGACTGGATGTGATGTCCTTGGTAGTGGTGGTAAAATGAAAGCAGAAATCAAGGATGGCTTCTTAAGCTGGAGCTGGAACAACCAGGTTGATGGTGGTGCCTTTTTTTTTTTTTTGAGCGGAATGTTGAGAGATGAATAGTTTGAGTGGGAGGTGTGGTAAGTTGGTAGGTCTTTCGTGGGTGTGCTAAATTGGAGATGCCTCTGAGACTCCAGGTAAGGATATGCAGTCAGCATGTGGAAGTACTTTTCTTTGGTGTCTCCAGTCTTAAAGAATTAAATTAGCATTCTCTCTAATACTCATATAATAATCCCAGCCTTGATTTGTTTGACCACGTGTTTTATAATATCCCCCCGACCCCTGGAATTTCCGGGACTCCTTGGAGATATATTGATTCCATGGGATCCATCCTAGTTTCTGCATTTCACATCTCCCGGCCATCCTGCCCCCACCTCTGCTCAACCCCTTGCCACTACCTGTCTCCCTCTGCCCACCTACTTGGCCCCACGTGGTCATCTTTAAGGGACTGACACATGTTGTCATATCAGTCTTCCCAGAGATTAAGCCATTTGCATTCCTGTTAGCAGAGCAGGATGTGTCCATTTGGCCACATTTTAACCAATTTCAGGCACCATTATTAGCCAGTTAGATAGACGGTAACACATTTCAATTTGCATTGCAAAGATATGCTCCTAAACAGCGGAGTATTCTATGTCTGTAAATAGAAACACACAGAATCAGTTCAAATGCCCAGAAACCACATGCAATTATTTGGGAATTTCAGGGTGCAGATAATAACAACCGTTAACATTTGTTGAGATCTCGTTATGTGCCGGGCACTGTGCTAAAGCATTCTGCAGATGTAGTACCTATTATTACAGCATTCTGATAGGGTGGATGTTATGATCAGCCTTCATTTTCCAGATGTGGAAACTGAGGCAAAGGAAAATTAAGTCATTTGTGCAAGGCGCAGAGCTGGAATTCAGATCCCAGGTCTGTCAAATCCAATTCCAGCCAGTCTTCCTTCTGTTGCTCCAAGGAGGAGTCCTACCCAGAACTGTTCCTGGCCCTGTGTGACAGCATTGATAAGACTCCTGGAAATTTGGGTTACTTCCTAGTCTCCACTTTCTACCTTCCCATTTTCTCCTAATTTTCTCAATCTTTGTTGGGGTTTTCTCCTTCTTGACACCTGGCCAATATAACCCTGCAGGATCTTCACTCAACAAAACATCGCAGTCAGGAGTGGGACGGGTAATGAAAGCCTCCCACAGGTTTACAGGGTGGGGAGGGGACTCCCTGGCAGGTAGACCGCCATCTCCTCCACCTCGCTTTGAGGTAAACTTTGTTCTTTCCTGGTAATAATAATACGATAAAGTATATTGAGGGCCTGCTGTTTGTGCATGCGCTGTTTTAAGTACTACTAATCCCTACAACTCCCCAATGGGGTACTCACCATGATAGAAATTTTACGTGCATATTGTAAAAAATGTGAATAACAGAGTATCTAAAGACTGCCACTGCTAAGATGGTGGTGTATTCCCTTCCAGTATTTTTGCCTAACATAAGTATTTTTAATATTTTTCTAGAGTGCCGTGTCGTACATCCAATAAAGTTCAACTCTGTAAGCAAGAGAGAGAAGAGGAAGGAAAGGAGAGAATCTAAAGTATGTGATTCTGTTTACCATTCCACAGAGTAAGTGGCTGCCTGGGAGTGAGTGTGAGAAGGGAGTGGGAGGAATCTTCTGTTCTTCCCTTGGACCTCAGTTCCAGGGAACTTTTCAGTGTGTAAACATCTTACCATGGACATTCTGGGTTTCAATTTAAAAATATGTATTTTTGGTTTGACATAATCTGTCACTGAAACCAGCTGCTTCAACTGATGGTCAAACTAAGAGTCAAGGATTTATTGAACTGTTAGGGACACAATGGCCATGGCAAAACTTACTGAGAAATGGCCATCTCCCATGTAGCATTCTGCTAAGGGATTTCAAGGGCATTTTGACTTTTGACTTTTTTACCTGGTGTGCTGACTTGGCGAGCTAACCCCTGGGCAAGATGCCACTCAAGAAGCTACTCTGTTGTTTATAATTAAGACAACAGTTGTGGTGGCCCTGTACTTTGAGGTTTAAACAATAGTGACTTAAGCTCTTTCTCCTGTTTTCTGTGGGACGTCCAGCTTGCTCACTGAGAGCCCCGCTGTCTCTGGGGCTGACAGTCCTGTGATTTGTTCTGGCTCCAGATGTCCACCCCCGAGGAGCTCTGAATTCACGGTCTCACATGAAGGGACAGCACCCTGCTCTCCCTATGCAAGTCACTGAGCTTCATGTCAAACTTGGCCTCTGTGTTTTGTTCCCACCAGGCCCTTCTCCCAAGAAAGGTACACGTGGCAAACTTTACTCAGTGTGGGGACTCAGGAGGGATTTTCAAAAAATCATAAAAATGCCGAGTTTAAAATTAGATTGTATTAGTGTTGCTTTCCTTAGAAGGAAGAAAAAAAGTTTAAAAATTAAAAGAAGAGATAAAATTAGATCTTATATATCTCTCTCCTGAAAAGTCCCTTAACAGCCTTGCTGTAGGGAATGTTGTTCTCACCGACCACTTTTCTTGGAAGATTCCAGCCTTCTACCTTGTTGTTTGCCTTCTCTGTCCGTAAAACATTCAAATTCTCTCATTTATCCTAGAAGGCAATTTAGATCTACAGCCCCTACACAGTCCTAGACCTCTTTTCTGTATCTACTATTAAGTACCATTCACACCAAGGGTCACCCACTCTGAGTTTCAATCATTATTAATGAAGAAGAGAAAGTGGAGGCTTAGAAATTCCCATATTTTCTTCATGTCTCTCCACCAGTCTGCAAGTGAAATAGAGTCTGATAGAGATTTATTCTCTCATTGATATTAACTATGCTTCTCCTCTTAGAAGACAGAGGCATCTGCAGTCAGT
This sequence comes from Theropithecus gelada, assembly GCF_003255815.1. Classification (NCBI taxonomy): domain Eukaryota; kingdom Metazoa; phylum Chordata; class Mammalia; order Primates; family Cercopithecidae; genus Theropithecus; species Theropithecus gelada. Next base: position 155,982,899 of record NC_037673.1, read on the forward strand.
GTCAAATATTTCCCACCCTACCATATATATATGAAATACATGGATTATGTTCTGTGGACAATTTGGTATCTTGTTTGTTTCAGTTACTATTGCTGCATAATAAATCATTCCAAACTTACAGGTTAATCAACAACAATTTATTGTGTCCACAGATTCTGCAGATCAGGGATTTGAGAGGATCATGGTATAATCACTTGTTTCTGTTCCATGATGTCTGGGGCCTCAAATGGGGAGATACAGAGGTTGGGGATGGCTTCGTGGGTGAGGGCTAGAATTATTAAGAGGATTATCGCTTACATGCCTGGCAGTTGATGTAAGTCATCAGCTGAGATGTCAGCTGAGGACATCCACTGAAACACCTACTCATGGCCTGTCCACATGGTGCCTTGGGCCTCGTCACAGCATGGTGCCTGGGTCCCAAGAGTGAGCATCTCAAGAGAGCAAGATGAAAGTGTATGGCATTTTAATGAGTCAGCCTTGAAAGTCACATAATGTTAGTTCTGCACTATTCTTGGTCGAGGCAGACACTAAGATCTGCCCAGCTTCAAGGGGAGGTGACAAAGACCCCATCATTTGATAGGAGAATTGTCAAGGTCACATTGTAATGAGAGCCTGTGAGATAGGTGATGATGTTTCCGCCATGTTGGAAAATGCAACCTGCTACACTGGTCTTTTCATTTAACATATCATACCATTAAAATAATCCATCAACTCTGTGAATACATCCGTAGAACTTATTCATTTACTAATTCTTTAGTATAGGACTTTTCTCATCACTTCTCCATAAGAGAGAAGAAGGAGGTATGGGTATTTTCCTTCCCTAAAACCAAGAGAGAGACGCCCAAAGAGAATTATTTGACAAGTAGGATTCCTATTCCTCCAGTGTCAACTCCTTTAATTTGGGGTCTGTTATCTTTCCTTTCATGGCTTTTGAGTCTTGTACCAGCAGAAGCACCTGATGCTGCTTAGGACATGGACATAGGGGTCTGTGACTTCTCAGGTATGTCAAGGACACATACATTTCCCCTGGGTCAAGGGAACACCTTGGAAAGTGGGACTTGAGCTGTTCTGCCATTATTCCCCAAGTGGGTTGCCCACTGGATGAGATGCTCCTGGCAGAAGGAAAGTGTGGGGAAGACTGTGGTTGGGGAGGAAAAGGAAAGGAAGCAGCTAGAGCCCTAGCCAGGCCATCCATTTAGATGAACATGCAGGGGATGGCCCTACAACATTCTCCAAACAACCCAATGGATGAGCCCCATGAAGGACCCACATGGCAGGAGTCAAAGCCCAGTCTGCATATCCAGGAACCAGTAACCACTGAAATAAAAAGGATCAGCTCCTCATCATAAGCAGCTAAATGAGGAGACATCTCTGTCCTTCCCTCTTTCCATCCTGCCCTAACATCAGAGGGCATGTGCATAGGAGATGGCATGGTGAGAAGAGACCATACTCTTTCCCCCACAACCTTTAAGCAGCTTAGAAACTCAAGTCTAGGTTTGTTTATGTGTTTAGGCGTCACGAGGAAAAGAGAGTCATTATTTGAAAACAAGTTTCAAGTTTCTAAATGCATGGAACTGAGTCCTACAGAAACAAAAATGTCACCGAATAACCCTTAATAACTGGAAATAAATGGAATTGCACTAAGATGATGTCAAGCACCATTAAAGAGGATTTGAGAACACACAGTTTGTGGCAATTTTGTGTTTGAAACAGTGGTAAGCTGAGACTCCTTGATAAACTAGGTACAATTGTAGTTATTGGGTATCAGCCTTTAAAAGACTTAATTCTTAGCCAAAATGCCCTTCCAGAAAGGCTGTGTTCTTCCCAGCTCCTTGAGGATGCCCACTTCACAGGATGACATTTATTCAGGCCTGGAGAGGTGCAATCTCATTATGTGGGTCATTAAAGGAAACGCATTAAAGGCAACAAAGGGAGTGTCGCCAAAAGACTTTGTAGCAAGTTACGTGGAAGTGAGCAAGAGAACAGGACTGCCTCACTTACCTCTTGGGGGTGGCGAAGGATTATGTTTAGGTGGGGTGTATATGAGTGTCTGGCTTTTTTTTACCCACATTGACGGCCAAATTCTTTTCCCCTTCTGATTCCCTTTGAGAATCCACTTCTGCTACCTGCTTCTTGCTGCAAACTGGGAGTGTAAAATCATACAGTCTAGGGTGTCACCCGAATTGCCCTCACATACAGCATAGCTGTGTGTGTAGAGCAGAAAGAGGTAGGGAGGGAAAGTCATGCTGAGCTCAGACTGAGAGAGAAGAGGGAATCAGAAAGATGGGCCATTTGAAAGCAAAACTGCCTTGAATTCTCTAATAGGCTCTGTCTTGCAAACAAGAAGAGGAAGATAGGGTGAGAGGGGATGTTAGTTTTTAGCAACTGTTTTAAAACTGACAACAGAGGAAGAGAGACCAGAACCACAAAGTTAACATTTGCAACTTAGGCATCTTTTGATTTTTTAAAAAAAGTCCCCAATCTTAGGAGGGGCTGTCCTTGGGTGAAGGGTTCTGTTTTGAACTGGAGGGAGATCTGGGTGAAGCATGGATGAAGTATATATTCCCTTCCTCAAGTCACTCTCCATCTGCATCACCTGATGTTGGAAATCCCCAGGGTTAGCTTTTTAAAATTTTTGGCTACATTATGAAGTTCATTTAATGCCTTCCACAATGGCATCTCAATTTACAGGTGAGCTAACTGAGGCTTGAAACAGTTAAGGCAGTTAGTGCAAGCCTGTGCAGCTGGTAAAGCACACAGCCCCAGATTTGGACCTAGATCTGTCTGATTCTAAATTCTTTCTATCACATCAGTGGCCCCAGCAGATGCTCACTCCTTTAGATTAAGTACCCTCTCCATCAACTGCGTTACACAGTTTCTTAAGCAAATAGCATGGAGGCTCAGACTATGGGCTTTGGAGTCAATAGGGCTTGAATTTAAATTTTGACTCCAGCCTTGATCGTTTGTGTGACTTTGGGCACACAACTCGAAGTCTACTCAAAAAAGCTGTGAGGAGGATGTCCAGCAAAGCTGTGGTAAATGCTCTACTAGATTATTGTTATTGTTATTATTATTATTTTGAGATGGGGACTCTCTCTGTTGCCCAAGCTGGAGTGCAGTGACACGACCTTGGCTCACTGCAGCCTCAACCTCCTGGGCTCAAGCCATTCTCCTACCTCAGCCTCCCAAGTAGCTGGGATGACAGGTGCATGCCACCATGCCTGGCTAATTTTTTTTTTTTTTTTTTTTTTTTAAAAGAGATGGAGTTTCACTATGTTGCCCAGGCTAGTCTCAAATTCCTGGGATCAAGAATCGATCCTCTCACCTAAGCCTCCTAAAGTCCTGGGATTACAAGTGTGAGCCACCACGTCTGGCCTATTGTTAAATTTTAAAAAGTTGTTGTCTCTCTTCGAGCCATGTGTGTGTGATGATAGAACAGGAGGGGGACAGATAACAATGATCAGAACACTAGCTAATACTTCTTGAGCACTTAGGACGCATCAGACACTGTGCGAAGTGTTTTCCATGGTACTATCTTAATCTTCCTAACAATTCAACGATATGTACCATTAGTCAACCTCAATGTGTAAATAAAAAGCACATCCAGCTACAAGTAGAGGAGCCAGGATCTGGATCTAGGTGGGTGAACTCTGGAGCCTGGGCTCACACCAGGAGGTAAGCTTGCAGGGGCCCCGTGGGACTTTGGGAGCAGATGGTGATGCTTAAGGAGGGTTGAGTAGGAGGCTGTGGTCCTGGGGTCAGTGTGTGGGTTTTGGGCATTGGAGGGTAGGGAAGAAGGTAACAAGAACAGGGTGAGAAAAGGTAACCATGGAGTGGGGATTTGGACATTTGAAACAGTTGTCACCTATAGGACGATGTGTTAGTCCGTTCTTGCGCTGGTATAAAGGCACACCTGAGACTGGGTTATTTATAAAGAAAAGAAGTTTAATTGGCTCACAGTTCTGCAGGCTGTACAGGAAGCAAAGCAGCTTCTGCTTCTGGGAAGGCCTTTGGAAGCTTCCAATCGTGGCAGAGGGCAAAGGGGGAGTGAGGTGTTTCATGGAGCAGGAGCAGGAGCAAAATAGAGTGAGGGGAGGAGGTGCTGCATGCTTTTAAACAAACAGATCTTGTGAAAGCTCACTCACTCTCATGAGAACGTCACCAAGGGGATGGTGCTAAATCATTCATGAGAAACTGCTCCCGTGATCCAATCACCTCCCATCAGGCCCCACCTTCAACATTGGAGATAACAACTCAACCTGAGATTTGTGGGGACACAGATCCAAACCATATCAGATGGTTTCTAGGGAAAGGCATTTGGATCTGAATCCCAAAGGTGAATCACAGACTGTCAGGGCTGGGAGTTCCTTAGACATGGTCTAGTCTGATGGCCTTTTAAACTGTACCCATGGAAGCTTAGTAGAGTCCTTCAAGGGTGCCAATGGATAGAGGCAGTGGGAGGGAGGCTGAGCAAAGGGGTCTTCAAGACCTTCTGGTTTGCGTCAACCAAAGTCATTCCATTTCTCTTTTTACCCTTTTTGTTGTTGTCGTTGAGGTACAACTTATGTATAATAAAGCACGTGAATCTCAATTCATGTGATGAGGCTGGACACGGTGGTGCATGCCTGTAATCCCAGCACTTTGGGAAGCTGAGGTGGGCAGATAGCTTGAGCTCAGGAGTTCAAGACCAGTCTAGGCAACATGGTGAAAACTCATCTCTACAAGAAATACAAAAATTAGCTGGGCATGGTGGCTCATGCCTGTAGTCTCAGCTACTCAGGAGGCTGAGGTGCGTGGATCGCTTGAGCCCGTGAGGTTGAGGCTGCGGTGAGCTTTGATTGTGTCACTGCACTCCAGCCTGGGTGACAGAGTGAGGCCCTGTCTCAAAAGATACATGAGATAAAATAAAATAAAGCCTGATGAGTTTCTATAAACTTATGCATCCATGTAACCACAGATCAAGAATCTTTCCAGAGTCCCAGTAAGCTCTCTCTGGTTCTTTCCCATCAGTGCTCTCATGAAAGAGAACCACCATTTTCATATTATCTATTTTTGAATTCATATAAGTGGAATTATAGAGCATGCATTCATTGTGTCTAACTTCTTTTGTTCAAAATGATGTCTGGGAGATTCATCCGTTTTCTTGCCTGTAGGAGCAGTCCACTCTTTTTCATTGCTATGTAGTGTTCTGTTGTGTGACTATACCAGAATTTATTTAGCTTTTCTGCTTTCGATGGGCGTTCGGGTTGTTTCCACATTTTGGTGTTGTGAACATAGCTGCTATGAACACTCTTGCACAGGCTTTTTGGGGAAAAAATGAACATATTTCTGTTGGGTGTATACCCCGAGTGGTATTGCAGGGTTACTGGGTGGCTGCATGTTTAGCTTTGGTTGGTAGCGAAGCTCTATTTTTGAACAGATGTTTCATACAGTAGGAATCCTCATATAAGATTTTGCCTGGAGAAAGGGTGTGATTGCTTACATTTTTCTTTAAATGGAAAAAGTTTCAATTCCTTTAGTGCAATCTTCTGCATTTACAGATGGTGAAACTGACACTCAGAGAGGAAAGTGATTTGCTCAGACTCAAACTGCGGTAAAGCCACAGCCAGATCACTAGACTGAACATTTCATATTGACTTTCAAACTCTATGAAACGGATCCTAAATATCACTCAAACTGGTTGCTGGTCAGATGTGGACAGAAAACCATAATTAGAGTCAGAAGCCTTGGGTTCAGTCTCCAAAACTCACACTAACAAATGTGTGAGTCAGGGTGAGGTACTGCTGTGGACTGCCATCTCCCTAGCAGGGAAGTGGATGTACTTGCTTCACAGCATTGCTGGATGGAAGGAGGTAATGATGGGGAGACGTTTGATAGCTGGGAAGCTCTTAGCAAATTGTTATTATCATTATCAAGATGTATTCTAAGGGGATGCTTGGGCAAACATGCTGTTTTCTTGCAGTATGAATGTTTATAATAATTCACTATGTTCTGTTTTATATTTTAGCCTGAGTTAATAGTTTTTAATGAACATTTCTTCCTCCTCATTAAAGAGCTAGTGTGGCAGTTAGTATTTTCCAGAGATAGCCACACCAACATATAGCCCATCCTCCACGCTGCTCTTACACTGGGGACATTTTTATAATGAGACACACCTGCATTGAAGCCAGGGTCTGTGTTCCCTCCCCTTGAACCTGGGCAGGCTTTTGTAACTGCCTCGACTCACTGAAAGTCCAGAAATGGCAGTGTGCAAGGAGGAATGCAGAGTTAGAAAGGAAAAGTCTAGCTTTTGGGGTGTTTCCTGTAGAGAACAGAAACCCTCCCTGGGAGGAGACACTGCCGTGGCTTTTACTTTTCTGGTTTTACACTGTGGCCCTGTTCACTTTCCAGATTTCTTCATTAAAACTTGCCCCCAAAGAGGAAAGCCTGTGTCTAGCAAACACCCCGAGAAGTTAAAGCTGAGGTGAGAACTGAGTGCTCCATAGCTTCCAATTCAGGCAGAGTTTTAGTCATTTTGGGGGAGCCTGTTGACTCTGGGAGAAAGGCCTAGAGCTCAGATTCTCCTGGGGTTTTGGGGCTGGGAACAGGAGCTTTGAGTGACAGTACATAGAGGAATAGTGACAGCTTCCCTTCGCCTGAGGGGCAGATGGACTCCTAGCGCCCAGAACCCTAGAGGCAGAATGGTGCCCATGGGGGTGAGTGGTCGAGAGGGACACAGACAGATCTGGATTTGTGCCCCTTGACGTCCCCTCCCTGAGAGTTACAGATTTCTAAGAAAGAAGGTCCTCACCACAGTTCTAAAAATAATAACTATCTTGGCTGGGCACAGTGGCTCACACCTGTAATCCCAGCACTTTGGGAGGCTGAGGTGGGAGGTTTGCTTGAGCCCAGGAGTTGGAGACCAGCCTGGGAAACACAGTGAGATCCTGTCTCTACAAAAAATACAAAAACCTTAGCCAAGCGTGGTGGCTCCCACCTGTAGTCCCAGCTACTCAGAAGGCTGAGGCAGGATGACTGCTTGAGCCCAGGAGTTGAAGGTTACAGTGAGCTATGACCACACAACTGCCCTTCAGCCTGGGCAACAGAGAGAGACCATGTCTCAAATACATACATTCAACACATACATACACATACATACATGCCTTATATGTGTAAATCACTTTACATACTGGGAGGCAGGTTCATACATGTGACTTTTTTTAATTTTTCCAATGACCCTGTAAATAAGCCAGAGAATGTGTCGTCGTCATCATCATCTTAATGTTATGTTTAAAGAAACTGAGAGGGAGAATAAAGGCTTCACCCAAGTTCACACAGTAGTAGGTGGAAATGCCAGTGGGAAAACCAGGTATTCTGGCTTCGTGAGTTTTCTTTCATTGCACTGCATACTTGATCCATGGAGGAGCGGGAGTTTGGGGCACACAGCAGATCAATGGCAGAGCTAACTTGGGGGAGAGGCATTTTCACCCCTGAGATTGCCCCCAGAAGGTAGCTGTCTCTTTGGCTGACAGCATGGTGTTGATTCTATGTGAGAATAAAGTGTCCTGGGCTGGCCACCTCTGCCCCACCTTTGTCCCCCTACCTCCACCACCCCGTGACTCCCCATTCCCTATCAGAAAAGAACCATTCTATCAGTCATTTACACCTTCGTTAGAATTTAAGGACTTATGCTTTCTCTCTTAGCCATATTTGCATTTAAATCTTATCTCTTATTATGATTTTTGTCTCCAGGAAAAAATGGTTTGTGGCATCAGTAAGCTGATAGAAAAGTGTTATCTCAGGGGCAGGGTGGGAGTGAATGGGAGAAATTTTACAGACATCCTCCTCCTGTGTCAGCAGATCCCAGCTACTTGAATCACAGAAAGTCACTTATCAAATATCTGAGTGCTGGATGCCTGGGACAGAGTGATAATAGAATATGGTCCATCCAGGTGCTGGGATACAGCATGAAGAGAGTGCAGTTCATGGCAGGGGCCACAGACTGGTGGAGGAGACAGGCAAGGAAGCAAGTAATTATGATCTGCTAAGTGCTACTATAGATGTAAGTGTTCAGGGTGCCCTGGGAGCATGAAGGAACTGGGGTCGGAATGGGGGTGGAGGTGATGTCATTTGATGGAATCTGGAAAGGTGATAGAATTTCCCTTTATTGAATGTCTTCGTCCAGGTACTCTCGACAAGCAAATCTGAGGGATCGTGTGCTCAAACCAGGGCGGGAGTGCGACCTCAGGGAAGAAGGCGCTAGGGAAAGGGTGTGCGGTGGTGAAGGAGGAGAGTAATGTGAAGGAATGCATTCTTGTTGTGACCACGGTTCTGCAGCAGCCCTGTAGGTTGCTCCATCCTGCTGGACAGTCCCAAAGAGGTCTTACGGACCTCTGCCCCCTGAGCAGGGCTCTACAGGAGGCCAAACACCTCTTCTGCTTCTTTCCCATTTTGAGGCCCCCAATAGCTAAGCTTGCTCCATGGGGAGTCATCTCTTGTGCATTTCTAGTTTGAGTCATATGCCCTGCAGCTGGCAAGTCTGGGGGTGATGGGAGCTGCCAGAGGTGGCCGGTGTCAGTCATAAGGGCAAACACAGATCTAGTGGCCAAGATGCCAGCAGAGAAAATCCAAGGTAGCCTATAAAAGGAGCCTCTTTGAGATGTCAGAGCATTTGTACACAGTGGATTGTCGAATCCTCACAATGACCCTGTGTTGCTCATTAAATTGTGCACCCCAAAAAGATAGGTTGAAGTCCTAACCCCTGGTACCTGTGAATGTGACCCCATTTAGAAACAGGGTCTTTGCAGATGTAATCAAGATGTGATTTAAGATGAGGTCATACTGGAGTAGGGCAGGCCTTTAATCTGATATGGATGTTATCCTTTAAGAAGAGAAGAGATACAGAGACAGGTGCACGTAGAGAGGAGAATGCCACATGAGGACACAGACGCACAGGTGAATGCTCTGTGATGATGGAGACAGACCGCAGGGGCGCATCTACAAGCCAAGGAATGGACTTGGCTTGTAGATGGACTTCTGGCAACACCAGAAGCTAAGAGAACGGTGTGAAATGGGTTCTCTGCAAGCCTCTAGAGAGAGCGTGGCCCTGCCAACACCTTGATTTTGGACTTTTGGTTTTAGAAGTGTCAGAGAATACATTTCTGTTATTTTAAGCACCCCCGCCCTTTATGGTACTTTGTAACGGCAGCCCTAGGAAATCGAACGAAACAAGGCTCTTGCTCACTTTTTCACAGCTAATAATTAGAAGAGCTGGGGTCTGAAGCCAGATTTGCCTATTGCCTAGATTTGATTCGAAAAACAGTGAAGGCTTTGCAGGGGTGGGATTGGGGAGACCAAAGCGTGTTCATGTCTGTGGGTAAATTGTAGGTGTATATATTTATGAGGTACATGAGATATTTTGATACAGGCATGCAATGCATAACAATCACATCAGAGTAAATGGAGTATCCATCACCTCAAACATTTATCTTTTGTGTTGAAATAATCCAATTCTACTCTATAGTTATTTAAAAATGAACAATTATTATTATTATTATTATTATTATTTTACTATAGTCACTCTGTCGTGCTAGCAAATACTAGGTCTTATTTATTCTTTCTATTTTTTTGTACCCATTAACCATCTCCGCTGACTACCCTTCCCAGCCTCTGGTAATCATCCTTCTACCTCTATCTCCATGAGTTCAATTGTTTTCTTTCTTAGCTCCCACAGATAAGTGAGAACATGTGATGTGTGTCTTTCTGTATCTGGCTTGTTTCGGTTAATATGATGACCTCTGGTTCCTTCCATGTTGTTGGAAATGACGGGACCTCGTTCTTTTTTTATGGCTGAACAGCTGTCTATTGTGTGTATGTACCACATTTTCTTTATCCATTCGTCTGTTAGTGGACACTTAGGTTGCTTCTAAATCTTGGCTATTATGCATAGTGTGCTGCAAGAAGCATAGAAGTGAAAGTATCTCTTCAATATACCGATTAAAGTGAAAAATTTAATAAACTAGATAGTGCTCCCTCACACACACGAGAGAGCAGCTCTGTCCAATACAGAGACCTTGTGGCTACTGAGTGCCTGAACTGTGGCCGGTCTACACTGAAAGGGGCTGTGTGTGAAAAATACACACTGGGTTTAGAAGACCTAGCACAGAAAAGAATGTACAGTATCCAATTACTAATTTTTAATATTGATGACATATCAGAATGATTATATTTTGGATACACTGGGCTAAATAAAATATATCATTAAGCTTCCTTGCACCTTTTTAAAAAAGCGGCCACAAGAAAATCATAGTCACATATGTGCCCGTGGGATTTCTATTGAACAGCACTGCTCTGGAATATGAGTTCTCTGAAGGTAGGGACCACCATCTCTGTGCTGTTGACTGTGGGTCTAAGAGCCAGAGCAGGGCCTGACACGCAAGAATTTCTCAACACATAATTGTGGATAATTAAATGAATGAATAAACGAATGACCAAATCCAATCCAACCCTGAATCTGCTCGTCTGGTCCCTGTGAACATAAGATTGGATGTAATTTTCACCTTGCTTTGTCTCTCTGGACAGTTATTCAATGACTCTGAGGCTTACCAAGAGAATGCATGCCGCACAGTGCCAGCTAATGGAGAGGCTGGATGTGTGGTGGAATCTGGAGAATAAAAATGGCCAAAGTATTTCCAACCACAATGGCAGTGACCACTTATTGGATTCAAATTTTGTGCCTGGCATCATTCTAGGCACATTATATGGAGTGACTCATTTAATTCTAACAACCTATGACATCAGTCCCACCATTAACTCTATTTGACAGATAGAGGAAATTAAAGCTCAGACAGATAAAATTATGCCCCCAGGGTTACAGAGCTGTTTTTTTTCCCAGTTCTGTCTGACATGACACTTGTGCTCTTCACCACCATCACAGAACACAGAGAAAAGGGGACTGGGGGTCCTGCCAACACAGGGTGACAGTAAACCAGGTCCCTTTGATTCTGAGGCCCCAGTGCCTGAAAGCAGGTGGCCCCAGCCCTCCAGGATTTGGAAAACTCATTGTCTGTGTCTAGTACCTTGGAGAATTTGGCCACATATTGTCTGTGCATCTAGACATGTCCTGCCCATACATCCAGCCATATCTTGTCCGTGCATCTCCTTCACCAGATGGCGGGACCACCCTCTGTACCTATGATGTGGCAATGAGTGCACAGGTGAGTGAGCATTCCCTGTGTCGGAGGAGTGGCCTGGTGGGCAGTGATTGAATCAGGGGGGTGGTCCTTCATGAATGGTTTAGCACCATCTCCCTTGGTACTGTCATCGCGATAGTGAGTGAGTTCTCGTGAGATCTGGTTGTTTGAAAGTGTGTAGCACCTCCTCCTTCTCTCTTGCTCCCACTCCCACCGTGTGAGATGCCTCACTCCCCATTTGCCTTCCACCATGATTGAAAGCTTCCTGAGACCTCCCCAGAAGTAGAAGCAATTATGCTTCCTGTACAGCCTGCAGAACCATGAACCAATTAAATCTCTTTTCTTTATAAATTACCCAGTCTTGGGCATTTCTTTACAGCATTGAAAGAATGGATTGATACAATGGGCAATCCAGACTGAGCAAACCAAATGGAAAAAAGCACAAAGATATAAACCCATGGTTTACATTTGGGGCAGTAAGTAGTCCAGAGTGGCAGTGGCATGTGTGTTTGAGGTGGGCAGACGGAGGGAACATCTTATGGAGAGAAAGCATCAGGGAAAGGGGCTGGAGGCAGACTGTATGAAAATCTGAAGGCCAGGTAAGGGGCTTGGACTCTCTCTGGGGTCCCTGAGGAGCAGGGATATGATGGGCATTGCTGAATGCTGCCAAGTCTGTTTTGGCTGTTTAGTGGAGAACCGATTGGAGGCAGGAGGCCAGATGCTGTTTGAAGCCAGTTCATTTTGTGTGCTTATGGTAAGTGAGCATTAAGAGTAGATGGCAAAGGAACTATGTTCGTCTGCATGTCTTCCCTTATAGCTCTATGGAAAGACTTGTCCCATGTAGGTCCCAGAAACCTCATTTTCAGCAGCTAGTTCACTAACAGATGCAATGCTTTCTGGGAATCGGGCAAAATTACAATGAGTCTACATATAATGGAGCATGTAATGCAATTATCTTCCACCTGATCTTGGGACTTCCCTTCCACCCAAGCTTTTTGTACAGCAAGTCATTTGTGGGTCCTAAGAAGCAGGCAGAAATAACAGCAAGTGGGCACCTGCTAAGTGTCAGCCACTGTTCAAGGCTCTTGACATGTGTTAACTTTAATTCCCACAATGTGTCATGGAGGGAGGAGCAATTGTTATCCCATTTTACAGGTTAGACAATCAGATAGGTTAATTAACTCGTTGAAGCTCACACAGCCAGTGAGTGGAAGAGCTGGATTCAAACTCCAGAGCCCACAGTCTTAACTGCTATCTTATATTGCCTCTCCCTTTTCAGATATGATACTTATTATTTCTACAATGATCACAGCTCCTTATGAAATACGTAATACCATTACTTTTCAGTTTATAGATGAATAAAACAAGGTTTGAAGAGGATTCATAGTTGTTCCAGGTCACACAGCCAGAAAGTGGCTGAGCTAGAACTTAAACCCAGGTCTGTCTGACTTTGTAGCCTCACCCCTGTTTTCCAGGAAGGGATGAGGAAAGAGGAGAGAAGGTGAATGCAGGGGCCTGCCTTGTGATTCCTCACCAGAGGGCAAGCATCCTCCAGCCTATGATGTTTGGGTCTCGTGCCTCCATAAGAATGAGATTTTTTGTTTTCATAATTTGGAAATTCTACAGTAAGGCACAAACATCATGACTCTACCCTTGGCCACATCCACCTCTTCTCTTGGCCAGGCCTTTGGCTCTTTCAAGTTGTGACAGCAAAACCCTGTCTCAGAGCTGGAGCTTGTAAATGTCAGGGCTCCCATCTGGGTCTGGAAGATAGTGATTTCAGGGAGTGGTTTCTTTATGAGCAAAGAAAAGTGCTATTCAAATCCCATCTTACTTCACATTTCAAAACTCTGCTCGTAGGCCAGTGTGTGTGCGCATCCATGATTGTCAACAGGCATCCAGGGATGGGGCGGGAAGTGATGCTCCGTGGCCACCATAGGTCAGATAGGAACTGGGTAGCTGACATATAATGAATTAGGCACTGCTTCATTTTCTGATCAGCATCACCTTCAACTGATGCTCATCTAGCAAGGCTGCCCTTGAGGAAATCTGAGCAGCGTGTAGTAATAACACATCTGAGCACTCATTACAAGCCAGGAACTATATTAAGCATGATATACACACCATCTCACTTAGTGCTCAAACAGTGCTGTCACAGATTTCATTACCCCTGGTTGAGAGATGGGGAAACCGAGCGGCTAAGTGACTTGCCACCTGGCTGAGGCAAGATTCGGACCCAGGTCAGACTCAAGTGTACAAACTGAACACCTGTATGTCTGACTACTGTGTGAAAAATAGAATGTAGGAGAGCAAAAGTGGATACAGAGAGACCAGTTGAGAGGCAAGTGCAATAGTCCAGGTAAGACAAAACAGTTGCTTGGACTAAGGTGGCACTATGGAAGTAGTAAGAAGTGGTTGAATTCAGAATATAGTTGAAAGAAAGGCAAAACAATAGGGCTTGTCAATGGAGTGGAGGTGAGCCATATGGGAAAGAGATGAATCAAGGATAAGACCTAGACTTTTGGCCTCAGCAACAAAGTACAAGGAGGTGCCATTTAGTGAGATGGAGTTGCTAAGGGCAGGAGAGAGTTTGGTGGTGGGTGTCCAGAGTTAACTTGGTGGGTCAATTAGACAACCATGTGGAGACATGATCAAGGGAGAGGTGGGGGAAGGAGGTGTGGATTTGTTGCCAGTTTACGGATCCAATTTAAAGTCCTGGGGTGGATGAGATCATCAAATGGAGGATTATAAATAGAAAAATAGCCAACGGCAGAGCTTTGTAGAGCCTAACAATTAAAGGTCAAGTTGAGGAGGGGTAGCGGGCAGGGGAGACTGAGAAGGAATAGCAGCAGGTAGGAGGACAACCAGGTGCTGATCAAAGAGGAACCATGTTTTAAGAAGGAGGGGTGGTCATCTGCTCACTGACACTGAAGGTCAAGTAAGACAAGGAGAGAGTTGGCCAGTGACTTTGGCAAAGTATAGCCCATTGTTGACTTTGGCATTTCAGGAGGAACAAATGCTTTAGACCTGTCATGTTGGCTGTCCTTGAATTTCTGGGCAGGAATTCCCAAGATTATGGAGCCTAGAGATGGCAGAGTCAACATTCAGACAGTTCCAGGTTTGAACCTCAGATCTCCCAGTAGCTGTGTGACCTTGGGTAGTTACTATCCCTTCTTGAACTTCATTTTCCTCATCTATGGAATGGGAGTGATAATGCTTATAACTTGAGGCAAAGATTGAATGAAATAATATGTAAAAACATAAAGCAGCAAATGCTTAGGAGATACTAGATATTTTTATTATTTTTATTTTAAAAATAAAGACAGGATCTCACTCTATCACCCAGGCTGGAGTACAGTCATATAATCATAGTTCACTGCAGCCTTGACCTCCTGGGCTCCAGTGATCCTCCTGCCTCAGCCACCCGAGTAGCTGGAACTACAGGCGTGCACCACCACGCCTGGAGACTTTTTTATTTTTAGTAGAGATGGGGGTCTCACTATGTTGCCCAGGCTGGTCTTGATCTCCTGGCCTCAAGTGATCCTGCCGCTTTGGCCTACCAAAGTGCTGAGATTACAGGCATGAGTCAATGTGCCTGGCTTATTATTTTAATTTTTATATATTTTTAAAACCATTGTTAGCATAAGAGTGATACCCATATTTCTGAGAAAAATCAATGATCTAATTTTGAGCAGAGCTTTATTAATGCCTAGGAATCTGACGGAAAATTCTTTGAGGATTGAGACATTCTTTTCCCTGTGCCATCCCAAATGTCCAGCACCTAAGTGGATTTAAACCAATCAGGTCGATCCCTGTTCTGAGCAGTTTTATATTGCTCCCTGGGAAGCAATATAAAACTACCCAGGCTTACAAGACTGGGTAGTCTGGTTCCATCTACCTGTGCTGCCTGGTCACACACAATACTTTCCCAGTGACTCTCAGTTCCCCCATGGCACTGTGCTTGGTCCATGCACTGTGGGGCGCTGCACATTCTGTTACCTCTCCTACACACTCCCTTCCCTGTCCTCTTCCCTGTGTTCATTTCTTCTTGTCTCCTGGGGCTGTGGCTACTTCCCCAGGAAGTCCTTCCTGAACTTCTGGACCAGGTCGATTCCTTTCTTAGAGGCTACCAGAGCCCCTGTGCCTCTCCTTCCTGGCACTTAGCATGTTTCTGGTCATACATTCTTGGTGCACATCTTAGTTTAACACCTGACTTTATCACTAGACTGTAAGCACACGGGGGCAGGGGCAAACCTGTTTTGCTCACCACTGTGTGTCTTGAATTGAGCCCAGGGCCTGGCACGCAGTAGGAAGGCAACACATAATTGTGGACTGAGTGAGTGAGTGGGTATTTAATGCAATGAATACATGAACAGATGGCTTTCCTTTTGTAGAGCAATGCAGGTGTCTCCAAAGGGTTGTTGGAAAGGCAAATATAATACCAAATCTTACTTCATTTAGTTTAATTACAATACTAAGGAGTGGAATAAATCTTGCCCTTGAAATGTAATAAAAGCATACTTTAAAATCTCAGCTGTCTTTTCACTGGCTTATTTTTAAAAATGATAATTTCCTGATAAGCCATAAGTAATACCACTTAAAATAGATTCCTGACTTGGCTCGGCCACTAACTAGCTACTGATCATAGGCAAGTCACTTACACTCTGCATGTCACCAATTGTGAGGCTCTGGGTCGATGGCATGAAAGTCTTTGATAGCAAGGTCTTATTTATTATCCATTATTCTCAGTCTTATTAATAATAAGAAGGAACAGGCTGCGTGCCAGAGATAGTTGAGTAGATTTGCAGGGCTGGAGGATTGAGGCCACAGAGAAAAATGAAAAGAAATGAGATTGGTTGAGAAATATTTAAGGGGAGCATTGGGAGAGGAAGGGTGGAGGGGACCAGAGACAGTAATGGCTGGGGGTTTATATCTATCAGGCTGAGCAAAAGGTGGGGCTGTTGGTGACCTGAATAAAATCACTCTCATGGCCAAATTCTTAGAAACCGCACAGGGAAGGAGAGAAAGGAATAAACTCCTTGGTTCACCATGTGGTGGCATAAGAGAGATGCTGGGCAACTCCCAGGTGACCTTGGCTGATCAGGGCTGTGGCTCTGAGGTCGGGGAGGCTGGCAGCTACCGGTGGGGATGGTGAAGCTGGTGCTTGGTCCACCAGGCAAATTATGCTGCCCAGCGCAACCTGAGCTCCACCACTAGGAGGGGACACAGACGCCCCCAGGCCTGGGAGAAGGAGCAAACCCAGCAGGACAGGGTGGGGAGGGGTGTGCAATCCAGGCCTTCAGGGCTGGGCAGGAAATGGAAAGAAAAAGAACTGGGCAGCCCAGAGGGGATGGGGTCTTGAAGAGCCCAGCCCAGTTAAAGAGCAGCAGCACCTCAGAAACAAGCAGCTGGTGCTGTGTGAGGATGTGGCACCCACCGTCGCTACCCAGCTTTTCCAGAGAGGTTGCTCGTCCTGGGTTTTAAACGTGGAATCATGCCATTTGCAGAAAAACAAAAACCAACCAACCAAACAAACAATAACAACAACACCTCTGCAGACCAAACAGGACAGATCCGATGACTGTGCCTGGGCTGCTGTTTTGTGGTCTCATTTGATGCCCCATTTGGGGGCTGCAGACAGGTCCCTGCCCTTCCTCTTCCGGGGTGGGGATGGAGAAGACAATTTGACTCTGTGGGAAAGGGTGCTGTAAGCTCACCTAACCCATCTTTCATCTTTAGGAAGACCACCAGAAGCGAACAAACAGAGTAAAATGTCAGCTTGCAGTAGGTGCTCTGAATAAAGATAATGCAGGGTCAAGGGGAGAGAGAGTGATGGAGGCATTTATTTTCGGTTGGATGACCAGGAGAGGTCTCTGTATCCTCCCTCCTTCCGCGCTCTCAGCAGCTTAACAAGATTTCACCAGGTTTCCTGGGCCTCGTTCATAGGTGCTAATGAGCAGCTGGGGGTTGACTGAGTAGCTACAGTAATCCAAAAGGGTTTCCCTTCCACCCTCTACATCCCTGGCCTTGGAATTAGCCTCAGCCCCAGCAAAGGGAGCAGGTGCAAAGCCCAAATCGTGATTGTGAGTAAGTATTTTCACCTCTACAACTGGAAGCAGCTGGCCACTGAGTCTGGGATGGGAGGAGGCTGCATGCTGAAGGACAGCAGGTGGGGGAGGGGAGGAAGCAGGAACCACCAGTTTCTGGCCGTGGTTGTTCATCTCCTGCTCAGTCTTACTCAGAGGGGACTCGACAGATATAAGGGATGCGGTGAGTCAGGACCGGTCCCACTGCCTCACATATGTCTTCTCTCACCCAGGTCTCCCTGCCTGAAATCTTATCATCAGACAGTAACTTTTCTGAAAGCTGCAGTGGCATCTCTAAATCTCTTCTTTTCCAAGACAGAAAACTGTGGGAGTTGTAATCCTTCCCATCTCAAAGAGAGAAAGAGTTCTCGCTGTGAGCTGGAAGGCCGTCTGTGGTATCAGCCCCAGCTCACTGGGATGGCTACATAATTTTAGGGGCCCAGTGCAAAATGACAAATTGGCCTGCAGCATTGTTACCATCTCCCTGAGCACAGAGCTTTCTGTCTTTGTTTTGGCTTGATGATGGCTCTATCTTCAGTGCCTGGCACCTGATAGAGGCTTACTATTTTGTTGTTGATGTTGAGTAAAAGCATAGTATTTGAGTCATGATGTGGATGTATTGGTAGGACTTCTTTCAACATTTATTATGTTTTTTTGGCATCGGGCTAAGGAAATGGGGTTTCAGCCCTGGCTGCACAGGGGAATTGCCCCAGCAATTCTTAAAAATCTCAATGCCAGGCTTTACTTTGGACTAGTTATGTCAGGATCTAGTGGGGTGTGTGAGGGGCCAGCAGCATTTTCAAGCTGCCCAGCTGATTTCTATGTGCAGCCAAGTTTGAGGACCAGTGCACTGGCTCAATCACACTTGCTCTCAGTGGGTACTGCGCGTTGTTAGGCAGCTTGTTAACTGCTCAGAAGGCCCAGGGCCATTTTCAGATTTTCCGGATTGTTAAATTTGGGAAGGAGGGTCTGTCCTGTTAGTAAGCTCCCCAGGGAATTTTGCTTATCCCAAAGTTTGCAAACCTAAACTATTCTCAATCCTGTTCATTTTACAGACAGGAAAAAAGAGACAGAGAGAGGTTAAGTAATTTGCCAAGGTAACAAAGTAGGTAACTGGCAGAACCAGGATTTGAACCTAAGGCTTCTGAGCTTACCTAGTAGCTTCTCTGCTTTTTCTTTTTGGTTTTTTTGTTTTGTTTTGTTTTGTTTTTTTTGAGACGGAGTCTCGCTCTATCGTCCAGGCTGGAGTGCAGTAGTGCGATCTCGGCTCACTGCAAGCTCCGCCTCCCGGGTTCACGCCATTCTCCTGCCTCAGCCTCCTGAGTAGCTGGGATTACAGAGGCGTGCCACCACACCCAGTTAATTTTTGTATTTTTAGTAGCAATAGTGTTTCACCATGTTGATCAGACTGGTCTCCAACTCCTTACCTCATGATCTGCCCTCCTTGGCCTCCCAAAGTGCTGGGATTACAGACGTGAGCCACTGTGCCTGGTGCTTCTCTGCTTTTTCTTTGTGACAAAAAATCTAAGTGCTCCAGGAGCTGGTGGTGAAAATAAAATAAAGATAAGGTTAGGTGCAGTGGTTCATGCCTGTAATCCCAGCACTTTGGGAGACCAAGGTGGGAGGATCGCTTGAGCTCAGGAGTTTGAGACCAGCCTGGGCATCATAACCTAGTAAGACCCCACCCCCATTTCTACAAATAATAAAAAAGATAAGATTAAGAAGATATGCATGTAATATTGTGTATTTTGAAGATGGAGAAGTCGATATTTCCATTCCATGGTGAGGAAACAGGTCCAGCTTGGTGAACTAACTCCCACTCCCAGGGTCTTTGGGGCTTTAAGAGGCAGAGCCGGGATTCCAGATGAGGGCCATTTTCTCCAGACTCTCAGGTTTTGCAGGTGAATCATTCAACACCTAGGGCATCCCGGAATCCATGTTGATTGGTGCCTAATAGGCCCATAACCAATGATGAGAAATGAGTGGTGGGAAGGCTGGCTAGGTGAGTGGGTGAACCGGTGAGGGAGTGAAGGAGTCATTTGGCTATTTCATGGATTCATTCTATTTTTCAAGTAGAGTTGGATCACTAGAGGGCGATATCGGACAAGAGAAAGAAGAATTCTTCACCACCGTTTCTAGGACTGGTGAATGTAAGACATCTGTGGCCGTGGATTTAAACCAAAAAGGGAGACTCTAATTTACAGAGCAGTTAAAGTGAGCTTTGCTTTCCCCTGGGCTTGCAGGCTGATGAGAACCTTTCTCAAGCCCCATTAACACATGGGGCCACTCCAGACCTTTGTAGACTTAAAACCAACAGGGCAAAGGGGAGAGGAGGGAAATCTTGGTTGGCTTGAAGTGTGGATGTTTATAGATAACAGGAGGTTTTAGAAAAAGACATTTTGTAACTTCCCAGATTTTTACAACATTGATGGGAGTTAATGTTTCGAGAAATGGTATTATGATGAAGTTGTATGCTGAATTAATTTTCCATAAATAAGACCATACATTTCCACAGATTGCTTTTCCTGCTGTGTCATGGGAGTGCGTCCTCTTGGTGGATGAGCATTCTCTCCCGTTCCTCCACCTACCACCTCTTCTCTCCGTGACCCCTAGAGCAAAAGCGACCTGGGTATGTCTCCACTGGTTGTGTGGCCTTGAGTAGGTCACTTAATTCTTCTGAATCTCGGAGTCATCGATGGTGACATAGAAAGTTTGTCCTGAGGTTTAAACACAGAACATGTGGGTCTCCTTGGAACTCCTTTCAGGCTCCTGTTTCTTTGTCTTCTCTTCTCTGCTCTTCCATTAAGCACCAAAAGTTCTGATGTCAAAAGTGCAGCTAAGTCTTTACTGAGAATTCACTAGTTGCCCCTCCCTGGGGCTATCACTGACCCCAAGATGTGCATTTTAGAAGTTCTCTGAACTGGAGGGGCCCCTAAGGAATGAATTTCAAGTGAAAGCCTTTCAGACTCAACACCTACTTAGTGCTAATAATCATTACAATGATAATAACTCCTATTGAGCACATATGATGTGCTAAGCATTGTGCTGAAGGTTTTATAGGCATCACCTCCCTTAATCTTTGCCACAAACCTTATGAGGTAGGTGTTTTGTTACATCTTTTTTACAGATGGGGAAACAAGATCAGAGAACTTGAGTAACCTGAGGTCATACAGCTATTAAGTGGCAAAGCTGGAGTCAAACCCAGATCTGATTCCAACGCTTATGGTCAAGAAGGGGGCTAGCAATAATGTATGTGTATCATTCACCCCGTGCCAGGGTGACTTCCATAGAAAGGTTGTATGTCCAGGATACTGGAAGGAAGAGGAGGCCGCACATGATAGAAACACTTGGAAACACTTCCCAGAAGCAGGGTCATTTGAGCAGGGCTCTGAGGATTAGCCTGGGTTCTGGCAGGCAGAGATGAGGAGGGAAGAGAGTATTAGAGGAACCACCAAATGCAAAGACAAGGAGACTGGAGAGCATGGGGTTTGCTTTGGGGATGTGGATGTATCCAGTAATGTGCCACCATATGAGGTGGGTGCTACCTATCATTATTTGCATTTTGCACGTTAGGAAAATGAGGCACAGAGAGGGTAACCGATTTGGCCAAGGTCACACAGCCCTACAAGTGGCAGGGCTGTCATTTAAACTGCCATCTCTCTGACTCCACTTCCATAGGGTAGAGAGCACATATGGATCTCAACTCAGTCACAACTAAGAGAAAGGCTTTAGTACCTGCAGCTTCTGGGGGGATCCCAGGGCCAGCAGCCCAGCCATGCCAGAGGTTCGCACACCAATATGCTCCCCACCTGGAAATGTAGAGGGAAGAATAGTGGGGACAGGACAATGTTCAAGTTCTAAGACACCAACAGTAAGAATCTACCTTTGCACAATACCCAGCCTTCTTCTCACTCCCACCTTGGGATCAGATTACTCTCTTGCATTCTTTCACATTTCGTAATAACTGTTCATTAACCATGTGCCAGACCCTTAAACAATATTGAGGCATGAGGTTGGTTTAGAAACCTGTGGGAGGTCACGTGGTGAGCAAGTGGTAGAGGGAGGATTCAGTCCCAGCCTGGGCTGCTCACTGCAGTGCTGTTTCCCTCTCTTGGGGAAAAGAGTGGGGAACACATGAAGAGCTGGGCTCTTGCGAAGCCCGTCCTGTTTCTCCTAATGGCTCCACAAGGCAGCTGGTCATAGGTGAGGCTCAGGAGCTCTGAATGGTTTACCAGGGCTGGTGGAACCAAAACAGGAGGCCAGATCCTGACCCTCCCTGCTGCCCCACATCCAGCTGCCCTCGGAGTCTCCAGGCCACCACCTCTCCTCCAGTCTGTCCCAAGGCCTCAGTTGCTGGTGGACCCCGGGTGTCCCCAGTACCACCACAGCCAAAGTCCTGGCCTCAGGCTCTTGTTACCTGAGAACTTCTGCCTGCAGGGGACAAGGACCCCAGGCCACTGGTAGTTCTATTTATGTGGGTTTTAGAATCAATGGAGTCATGGCTGGTTTCATTCTATGGCCAGAAACTGCCTTGGCCCTAAAGGGACATTTCTAGGGCCCCAGGCAATATCCACAGATGGACCACATGCTGATGTTGGCACACACACAGAAATCCTGTTTGGAGAAAGGTAAGGTATAAAGCGCCCCAGAGGGGATCCCTTGCCGTGGAATGAAGGGGAATCACCAAGGTAGTGATGAGAGTGGAAACTCATCTGCATGTGTTTTTGGAGGAAGGAAGGGAGTATGTACATTTATTCATTCATTCACTTATTCATATCATTAACTCAACAGACACACGTGGGGAACCTATTATGTACCAAGGAATGTGCTAGGCATCAGAGAAATAGCAGGGCACAGAACAGAGTAAATCCTGACCCTCATAGAGCCCCCTTGCTGGACTGGTGATGACGGGCATTGGGGAAGAGGAACAATCGACGAGCACATAAGTCAAATACCTAAGTTAGGTGATGGGGAAAAGTGACATGGATGGAAACAAACCAGGGAAGGGGCTGGGAGGTCAGGTGGGTGGGATTTGTTTGGAATGGACCATCATTCTCACTCCAAAAGGAGCTAGAATTTGGTTCTTTTTCTCATAAATGAATGGGTCTTAATTTAGAGAATCCAGATTCACTCCTCAGGGGTAAACTGCAGGCAAAGCTCCAACACCTCAGCGGGGCATGCTTGGAGCCAAAATGACATGAGAGTGAAGTTTCTCTGGGCTCCTCACAGCATCAGTGCTCTCTCAGCTGATGGGGTAAAGGAGGTGGTTTGTACCCAGAAGCCTGGGCCCATTCTCATAAGGTGGGGATGGGAGCAGCACTTCCAGGAGCAGGTGCCGGTGAAGACCAGAATGTTCTGGTGTCCTGTCACACAGTAGGGTGACTACGTCAACAATAAGGTGTTTTATATGTCAAAATAGTTAGAAGTGAGAATTTTGAATGTTCTCGCTACAAAGGAGCGATAGATGCTGGCAGGGATGGGTATACTATTTACCCTGAGCTGATTATTACACACGCACACATGTATCAAAACATCACACTGTACCTCATAAATATGCACAATCATTATGCATCGATTTTTTAAACAGACCGAAATGAACATGTGTCCCTGTGCCACGGGTTGCCTGTAGAGGTGCAGGGCTTCTTGCTGTCTGTTGTGGAAGCAGTCGGGCCTTTTCCTGACTCCCAGTGAAGGAGTTCTGGGAGGGCCAGGAATTCTGGGGCTCAGTTTTCCTGAAACAAAGATAAGGACCCAGAGTGTGACTTCAGCTCACCGTGTTGTTACATGTTAAAGCATGGTCTTGGCGCCTGAACTAAATTTGAATCAGCTGCCTTCTGTTGAGGGCCTATAAACATTCCCTCATTTCAAAGTCTCTGGTGGCCAAAGAAACACAAATATATGAGAGAGTGGCTTTGCTTTGTAAACTTAAACCCTCAAAAGGGAATTTTGGGAATCTCTATTAAGATATTATGAACTTCGTTTTTTAAAAAGATAGTAAAAAAATAGTAAATATGATCAACTTTGAATTATTTGATTTATTTTCATTAATTGCCAGTCATCCAAAAGAATTTATTGAGCACCTTTTAGGCACCAGACACTGTTCTAGGCACAGGTGTGAGCAAGATACACATGGTCCCTGTCCTCATGTAGCACGCAGTCTGGTGTTGACACAGAGTAAATGGGTAGTCATAACACGGGGCTCTGAGAGGGGAAGGAAGGGGGTATCTTAGGAGATTCTTAAGTATCAAGGTCAGGGATGGCTTCATGGAGGAAGGAGTTGACTGGGTGAGGAGTCATGGGAACAGCGTAGATGCCCAGATGAGAGTGGGGCCGGCCTGGAGTGAAGAGGGCATTGAGCACACAGCTAGAGTGTCATAACCTGGGTGGTTTAGGGAGGTGAAGGAGTCTCTCTCTAGCATCTCTGCTAGGGCTGCCAGAGCAAAGTACCACCGACTGGGTGGTTAAAACAACAGAAATTTATGTTCTCATCATTCTGGAGGCAGGAAGTTTGAGATCCAGGTGTTGGCTGGGTTGGTTTCTCCTGAGGCCTCTCTCCTTGGGTGGTAATGGCCATTTTCCTCCTTGTCTTCACACGGGCGTCCTTCTGTGCATGTCTGTGTCCTTATCTCCTTTTTGTGTAAAGACGTCAGGCATATTGAATTAAGGGCCCCCAAACATGACCTCATTTTAACTTAATTACCTCATTAAAGACTCTATCTCCAAATATAGTCATGTTCTAAATTACTGGAGGCTGGGGCTTCACTGTATGAATTTTATGGGACACAATTCAGCCTGTAATGGATGCATAGTCGCTGGATCAAGCAAGGCCTTGGAACCATGTTAAGAAAGATGGACTTTATCTGGAAGGCAAGGGGGAGTCACTGAAGAGTCTTACACAGAGGGGTGATGCTCATGTTTGCACTTGGCAGAGATCTTACAGCAGTGAGGGGAAAATTGGAGAAGGATAGCGTTGGGTTCAGAAGCTACGAGATGTTGTCTAAGAAAACTCTTGGCAGAGGGAGATTAGGAGGTGGAAACTGCAGGACCTGTGATGGGTCACTCCTGGGGGGCAGGGCAGTGGAGTGTCAAGGTGAGCTGGATTTCTGGTTTGGGCCACTGGGTGCACCATGGAAATCTTCACTGAGAGTCGTGGTCTGGGTGAGGGAAAGGAGATGAGTCCAACATTAGGGGGGTATGCTGAGTTTCAGGGCCCTTTGGGATATCTGAGTAGGGCAGGTCTCAAGCTCCGGAAATAATTCTGGGTTGGAGATATGGATTTAGGACTCATTTAGGATGGTAATTGAAGCCATGGGAATGGATGCGGGAGGGGGACTAGCCATGAGTTTGAATATTCAGAAGGGAGCTGGCAACACTTCTTACTAATGCTGGAGATGTGTGTGTGCCCAGAATGACTAACACCTCCACTCATATGAAGGCCCAGTTAATCTTCAAGCCCATGTTTTCCTCTCGGAGGAACCACTGGGGTCCTGGGGTAAGAGAGGATCTTGGGTCTCCTGGGCATTTGCTCCCTTCCCAAGACGTGAGGACATTTAATCAATTTTTGATACTTGATGAGTCACTGAATGCCTTCACAGCTGAGTCAGCCAAGGTACCCCTCCTGGGAAGCACAACCCAGGCAGTTCCAAGTACCGGCCTTGTTTATCAGAGGGATGGGATGAGAGGGTGGGGTGTGACCTCCCAGAGCAGCGAGCTGCAGTGTCTGACTACATGGGGCAAGGAAAGACACCAGTGGACAAAAGGTATTTGCTGGACTTAAGGGTGCGTGACGTGTATTTTTGGTAGTAGTGGCAGATTAGTCTTTTCAAGATGTCTTTTTTGAGCCACTTTTAAAATAACAACAGCTGACATTTATAGAATCCTCACCAGCTTCCAGACAATGTGCTAAGCATTTTACCTGCATTGTCTCAATTCATCCTCACAGGCAGGCACTGTGGTTATTCCGATCGTACTAAGGATATGATAGAAGTCACACGATGTGTGAAAGCATCTACCTGTCTCTCTCAGTCTGTCTCAGGATGTATGCCAGGGAGCCACAAGCCAACATGTGAAATGTCTGGTTACCCTGCAGGTGCTGTGCTGGAGACAGCATGTGGAGAGACTCCACAGAGAGTGATGTCCAAGGATCCTCTGCTGTTCCAGCCTCCAGATGTTTGGTACCAAATGGAGCATGAGTGAGGCTTCCAACCCCACCTTTGAGCCACCTCAGCTGATGCCGCTAGAGCAGAGATGAGCTGTCCCCACCAAGTCCTGCCCAGATTGCAGATTTGTGAACAAATGAGTGTTTTTGCTTGAAGCCTCTATGCTTTGGGGTACTTGGTCATGTAGCTCTACGGCTAACTGAAGTATAGTGAGAAGTGACAAGATTCAAGGTTGTATTGCTGCTTAGGGGAAGAACAAAGAAAGTACACTCTCCTTGCATTCAAAGCCTAGTTCTTCAATTTGCTTGCAGTATGACCTTTGGCAAGCTACTAAACCTCTCTGTGCCTCAGTTTTCTCACCTGTATGATAGGGATGAAGATGGCATTTCTTCAGAAGGTAGTGATGAGGAACAAATATTTCATTCTTCGCATGTAGGAAAAAGCTAATAAGTAGCTGGGTTGGGATTTCAATTCAGGCAGTCTAACCCTAGACCCTAGGTCTGGAACATTCCCACCAATCCCTGAAAAGGAGGCCAGAGAGCAATATCCCAGGTACTCCCATTTTTTCCCCCGTAGGGCATGATTCTGAGTCCTCCTTGGCCGCCCTTCTCTGTTCACTGGGCATTGATACATGATTCTCTGAACTGAAGGCCGCACCATCACTGCTCTCTGTTTAGTGCAGCCCGAGATTACACTGGCTTTTTTGGCAGTCACATCACATTGTTGACTCATTCTGAGCTGGCAGTCAAAATCCTAAGTGTTTTTATCACATGTGCTAGCATCAAGCTGCATTCCTTCCCATCTAGGATTGGTGCAGTTGGAGTTTTTAAAAATCCAACTACAGAATTGTCTAGTTTATTAGATTTTTCTCATCATGGTAGTGTGCCTAGGAAAGAATCCAGATGTGCTCCTCTCCAGGCTTCTCGGAGATACCCTGTATCCTTTTAATATACCTTTCCTTTTTTTCTGAAGTCCATTTGAGTGGCTTACTGGTACTCGCAACACAAAAAGTAAGCCATAGAGTGACTTCTGGGTGGTCCATGAGCAGGAGGAAAAGAGGTGTGGCAGGGTGCTGTGGTCGAGGGCAGAGAAAGCAAATGGCAGGAGCGTGTGCCAGGTGCCACGTCTGAGCTGTGGCACACCTTGCAGTTGATCGTGACTCTCTTTTCTGCTGAGTCAGGAAATGGCCTCTACTTTGATGAGCTGCCACCTGAATAGGACAGAACTGAGGACAGAGGACAGAGCTGAGGACAGAGACTGCTCTCAAAGTGGATCCTGGTATACTGAATCAGGCTTCAAGCACATTGGTTGTTCGGATGGTTCCCAATTCCCCCAAATGTGCTGCCATCTCACTCTCACTTTCTCAGCTTGCCCACAAAGATAAAATGACATTTTTATCAAGTCTCATTTCTTGCTGAACTACAAGTTCTCTAAGTGGCCACATCACTTGATCCTGCTACTATGTACGGTGATGCTATGTATGGTGCTTGCTGAACTGGTCACTCTGGTCGGTGGGTGACTCAGAGTGGACTGAAGAAAGTACCAGAGTCTGATGGACATCACTTCTGCAGTCAGTGGTGAGGTGCTGGCTCCCATGGGAGGGGGATTTTCCCAGGTGCCTTAGCTCAGGAAACATACGGTGCTCAGTGGAATGGACCCTGGTGTGTCTCCAGTTCTCTGCATAGCTCCTGGGCTATATGGAAGGACAGTGCTGACTCAAGCAGAGCCTGAGCCATCTCTAGACACTTTTCTACCTTGTCCTTGAGTCCTACAAATTAGGTCCTAATTGATCTCTATTCTCCCCGCACCCTTACTCTCCAGCCTAGAGGCATCTTTCTATTCTGGGAATAGGATGCCTTACCTTTACTCCACTCATATTCTCTCAAATATGTTGTATGTGCATGAAGCCTTCCTATTGCCTATGCTTAAGCTCTTGAAGCTCAAAGTTGATCATTAACTTTTGGTTAATGATCCTCCTTTTTTTTTGGTCCTCCTTTGCTTTCTTTTATGTGAACTCTTCCATGAGAGAATGAAGGCAGACTTCTGGGCTGAACACAAAAAGGGGAGCAGCCCAGGGGTATAAGGAAGTTCTAGAGTAAAGAGCACATTGGTTAATAGCTTAGAAATGTTATGCCCCTAGACAAGTAATAGAAAGTTGCTCAAGCTCGCCTCAGCAAATTACGGGAACTGATTGTAAGAGGCAGCTTAGGGAAGCCAGGGGTGGAATGGCTGATTGGATCGGAAGTGGCACAGGTGCCTGGGGGACGTGCTCTCACAGATTCTTACTTCTTCAGGTGCTACAGTCTCTCATCTCTGGCTCCTCTGAATGTCTACCTCGTCTCTTCTCTCTCTGGGCTGGCTTTCACTGCATTGGTGGACGTATGACATGAGGATACCCAGGCTTGCCCATGACCCAATTGCCCATAGCCCAGTTGTGCCAATTAGAAAAGCTGCCCCTTCAGGAAATATTGTAATTGCCATCTGCTAGGAGACTGAGTTAAAAACACACAAATAAGCGAGGACCGTACGTGCTCAATGGACCGCTGCTACATGTTTGTGTGCAGTGATGGCAAGTGGGACCCGGAACTCTGGCCTCTGCTTATCCTCAGAAGCGGGCAGCAGAGAAAGAGGAATGTGCTGGAGTCTCAGTCCCCAAAGAAGGAGAAACACATTGGCCCAGCTTAGGCCCAGTGTCTGCCTACCTGTGGTTCAGTCAGCTGTGGTCGGGGGCAGGACGTGCCCGAAGGAGCGTATCTTGGCTGTGTGGGTTGGGCAGATATCCCACAATGCTCATGTAGGGGGATTCATTGCATTAACTCTGGTTATTTCTTTGGCATCCCCCCACTATTTTTTAACATATAATTTACAATATTGAATGAATAAGACTAGGAATAAAAGTTATTTGACAGAACACACGTGGTAGTTGCTTTTGGGACTAACTGCTCTGCAGGTCGCCTAACGCATTATCATCTGCTGTTGTTGCTTAAATTCTATGTATCCGCTTTTATGTCACTTCCTAGGTAAACCTTACTTCCCCCTGTAGGAAACATGGTTCACTCAAACAAAGTAAATAAAGGGGCTTTCCTGAAGGTGTGGGCAGATTTAAGGGAATCCGACAAGAAAAGTAGGAGCTAAGAAGGTCTGGCAGCCGTTCCCCTGCTAAGCTAGAACAGGCAGGAAGGGAGCAGTTACGGGGGCCAGGAGAAAGGTGGTAGCTGTAGGGATGTAGGACATGGCACCTCACGGGATCTGTGGCCTCATGCAGAGGGAGGCAGCCAATCTGTAGCCACCTATTAGGGAGGGAGCTGGGCAAATAAGTGCCTCCACCTTGTTCTCCTCCTCCTTCTCTCCAGTCTCCTGCCAGTGCCTCCAATAGTTGAACCTAGCTGGGAGCCAGTGGACAAAAGATTCTGTTTCGGATCCATAAATGTGATCCTCCTGGGGTACAAAAAAGGATAGAAATAGGTGGAAAGTGGATCTGGGAGCGGCTAAATGGAAAATGTCCGGGATGTTCCAAATTGCCTTCCTCTGCTATATGCCTTCCCAGACCACAGTACTGCCCTATCACAATGCTCATCCTAGTGTGTCATATCTACTGAAAGATTAGGCATGCAGAGCATATGCCTCATGGAAGTTAAGGACTGTACCTGACTTGTTATTGCTGTATGCCCAGAACCTATCCCTGCATCTGATTATCAATGATGTGTAATGGAGCTTGGAACGTGAATGGGCACATATGTCTGATGTCTCCATGTGACCATTCTTTGGGAGCCCTTTGGGGACAGTGAATCTCCCAGCACTTACTTGGAAACAGTAAGGACTCTTTAGTGAAAGAACATTCACGATTGAGTGAATGGATGAATTCTAAAGGTGGATCACTTTTAAAATACCTGAATGTCAATCTCATGGTACCAAGTTTATATCAGAACTCAACCTCAAATTAACTAACTTCCATTCCAGATCTGTTCCTTTCTTGGTGACATGGCAGCATATGCATGCCTCATTTTCTCCTGCCTTATATCCATATCCTCTTGGTCTGGTGGCACACCTTCCATTTCTTCACAAGCAACCTGGGATGGTTAACTTAGGTCCCCAGCCCAGCCAGAGCTTCGACTAAGATGGGGACAAGGAGGCTCTCCTGGGATTTTGCCTCTCAAACCATGGATCATGTGCTTCTCCTCTCCTTCCTCTCTCTCTCTTTCTTTCCGCCTTTCTTTCTTTCTTTCTTTCTTTCTTTCTTTCTTTCTTTCTTTCTTTCTTTCTTTCTTTCTTTCTTTCTTCCTTCCTTCCTTCCTTCCTTCCTTCCTTCCTTCCTTCCTTCCTTCCGGCTTAAGTTAAGCAGAGGTGGCATTTGTTGCTTGTATTCAAAGAACTCATCTACTCAGACACTAGGAGGAGAGTTCCAGACTTATCAGCCTATACAGTGGCATGGTTAAGGTCTTAGGCATTGCAGCTACATTGCTTGGGCTCGAATCCGAGTTCTGCCATTTTTTGGCTGTGTGACCCTAGGCAAGTTACTTATGTTCTCTGTGCCTCAGATTTATGATCTTCATAGTGGAAACATTAGCTGAGATAAAGCATGCAAACACTCTTAAAACAGTTTCTAGTATATGGTGAACACGCAGTATATATCACAGGGTCTTGACCATCCAAGCAACTTGAGAAGAAAAAAATATGATGGAATTATACTTCTTTAAACAAAAAAGAAAAAAATCACAAATCACGGAATAAATTGGAATGAATTCAATGAGTTTTCAAGGACTGCTATGTCTTCCTACCCACTCTGATGTGGGGTATGTACAGAGAAAAAAGAATCTGGAGCTGTTTCTAAACGGGGCATTTAAAAATGAGCTTGTGCCTTTATATTTTTCAAGAAAAATCAGAGGCTATATGTGCTGTTCTCTCTTTCTTTTCTGGGAAAGTTCATGAGTTCTTGGCCCCAAATAAGCTTAGTTCTCTACCGCTTCCCACAAGGAAATTAAATTTTCAGGTCCTGCACAAAAGTTTAGTTATCGCTAATATAATCATTGGTGCTGTCACTGTAGGTCTGTAGGAGCTGAGTAGAAGGATTGAATTTGACAGCAATAAAAAATTCTCTGGTCTCAGACACTTGGATACACATTTACACACATGTGCACAATGTGACACACACCCTCAGGCACATAACCCGCACAACCACACACACCTATACCTAAAGGGATGGCTTTCCCAGAGATGGTTATCCTGAGTGTTTTTTTTTTTTTTGAGACGGAGTCTCGCTCTGTCGCCCAGGCTGGAGTGCAGTGGCTGGATCTCAGCTCACTGCAAGCTCCGCCTCCCGGGTTTACGCCATTCTCCTGCCTCAGCCTTCCCAGTAGCTGGGACTACAGGCGCACGCCACCTCGCCCGGCTAGTTTTTTGTATTTTTTAGTAGAGACGGGGTTTCACCGTGTTCGCCAGGATGGTCTCGATCTCCTGACCTCGTGATCCGCCCACCTTAGCCTCCCAAAGTGCTGGGATTACAGGCTTGAGCCACCGCGCCCGGCCCTGAGTGATTTTTTTTTTAACCTGAGTGTTATCCTGAGTGATTTTTTAAAAAAACTAAACCCATCTAGTATCTTTGGGTACCCACGTTGCCAGAGCTGGGCATGGGGAAATGGGGAAGAAGTTTGTGCTATAAGCACGATTAAAGCTGTAGTCCTGGTCCTGCCTTCTAGGAGATTCTGAAACAGTGTTTTGGGGGTGAGAGACCCCTACCAGTATCTAATAAAGGGTGTGTTGTGAAAAGGTTATGTGAGAGGTTAGAAAGTTGCTACAGGTTGCTTTGCTTTCTTTCTTTAATTTTTAATGTGATTCTGGAGTAGTTTCACAGGGTCTCAGTCTAGCTTTGGAGCCAACCAGCCTTGTTCTGCATTGGTCTGGATTTAAAGACTGGATTTGCTGCTTATGAGTGGTGACACTTACTGAGCCTTGGTTTCCTAGTCTGTGAACAAGGTACGAACATCACCTATCTGTATGTGTTAAGACTGCATCTGCTGGAAATCACAGAGGTCAGACGGCAGTGACTTAACCAAATAGGAGTTTATTTTTCTCATGTAATAAGTAGTTCAAAAGTGGGCAAGCCAGGGTTGGTACCATTGTTCTAGGGACTCATCAAGGACACAGGCTCCCAAAATCTTCCAGAGCCACAGGGTGGCTGCCCTGGTTGCAGGCAAGATAAAGGGGACTGGACGAAATGGCAGGAAGCTGAAGACATGAGCCAGCCACATCTGTTCCCCTTTGAAGAGCTTTCTGGAAAGCCCCACTCACTGATTGCATCTTATACTTTGTTGGACACACTATGCCAAGATGACCAACACTACTTGCAAAAAAAAAAATCTGAGATATCAAATATTTTAGCTGAACATACAGTTGCCTTAAACAAAATTGAAGTCCTGTCACAAAGGAGGAAAAAGAGACTCCAGCAGTATCTGCCACATGATACTGGCAGAGTTGTTGAAGAGATTCCCTGAGATAATTCATGCCAAACTCTTGGCCCAATGCCTGACATGTGGTAACTATTATTATTAGTTGGGACTCTCCCCATTGTCTTCTCAGAGGATCCTCCAGCAAGGTGACAAATGTAAACGCAGCCTCCTCAGTGTTCAGGGACTCCCCCTGCCACCAGCCACCTCCTGTCTGAATCTGAGTCATGCTCATGACTCAGCCCATCTCATCTCTTCCAGAAAGTCTCTCCTCACCTCTGTGGTCCTCAAAGATATCACCTTCTATTTTGAGAACCTGTAGCATGAAATGAGTATATCAACCAAATGTAATTTCAAAACATATTTCCTAGTATGAATAGATCTATATTTCTGTGTTTATTTTTTCTCCCTATTAGGTTACAAGTATCTTGATGGCAGGAATTACATTTTATTCCTACATCCCTGCCACAAAGCTCTGATTACTGGTTCTTACGCATCTCAGATACCCACCCTGAGTAGACTATAGGACATTCTGAGGTGGCTAGCTTTTGTTTAATTTGCTGTTGGGCTGAAGTGTGGTGTGCCAGGGATTTGCTCATGTATGTGCAATAATGAATAATGCTCTTTTGGGCATTTGCTGTTTTATTAAAAATATTTTTTGAATTTTTTATTCATATATAATAGGGGACATGTGATCTTTTGTTTCATGCATTGACTGTGTAATAATCGAGTCAGGGTATTTCGGGTTTCCATCACCTTGAGTATTTGTCATTCCTGTATGTTGGGAGCGTTTTAATTCCTCTCTTCTAGCTATTTTGAAATATACAATACATTGTTGTTAATTATAGTTACTCTACTCTGCTATAAAACAGAACTTGCTGTAACTCAGGAATGGAAAACCAAATACCGTATGTTCTCACTTATAAGTGAGAGCTAAGCTATGAGGATGCAAAAGCATAAGAATGATATAATGGGCTTTGGAGACTCAGGAGGAAGGGAGGGAGGGTGGTGAGGGATGAAAGACTACGTAGTGGGCAAAGACTACGTAGTGGGCAAAGACTACTGCTTGGGTGACAGGAGCACCAAGGGCATTTGCTGTTCTATCTGCATCGATTTTGGAAGCTCAGATAGCCAAGGTATTGTCTAGTAACATACACCAGGGTGACCCTCAGAACAAAGGGGAATCAAACGTGAGGTTTAGGCCAGGCACGGTGGCTCACACCTGTAATCTCAGCACTGGGAGACCAAGGCAGGCACATCACCTGAAGTCAGGAGTTCAAGACCAGCCTGGCCAACATGGCAAAACCCCATCTTTGCTAAAAATACAAAAATTAGCCAGGCGTGGTGGTGGGCATCTGTAATCCCATCTACTCAGGAGGCTGAGGCAGGGAGAATTGCTTGAACTTGGGAGGCAGAGGTTGCAGTGAGCCGAGATTGTGCCACTGCACTCCAGCCTGGGTGACAGAGCAAGACCCCATCTCAAAACAAAACAAAACAAACAAACAAAAAACATGAAGTTTAGAATGCCCATCTGGAAGCATTCATTCGTTCATTCATTCACTCATTCACCAACTATGTGCCCGATGTATGTGAGGCATAGTTCTGAGTGTGGCCCTCCTGCTGCTGTGTCACCTCCCACGGCTGCTTCCCGTCTCAAGGTAAGAGGAGTGCCTTTAATCAGCAATACTCACTTTCTTCTGATTTTGACTCAAGGGTACTTCCCTGCACCTATCAATTTCAAAACCATTTCCTAAATCTGACTTAGCCACTTGATTTCATGGGGCGCCCTGTCAAATAATTGTGAAAGAAGAACATCAAGCAGGACTATTGTGGGTGGGAAAGCCCCATACTTACCTGCCCCTTTTCTAGCCAGCTCATATCTTGGTCCCTTTGGGGTCCCCAGATGAAGTACCAGCACCCCCTCTTCCCACACCCCACCAGTTCCATGGAAAGGAAAGAACTTATCGTCAGGAAGATTGGATTTTGTGCCTCAAAATGAATGAATTCAGCAAAGAATTTCTGAGGTCTTATATGTAAGGTACTGTGCCGGCGTGGGTGACAAGAACACAGCTATATTAACAAATCAATCAAGTAACTGATTAAGTATTAGACTGTGCTAGCTGATGAGGATACTTTAATCTTTGTAAGACTGATAGAGCAGTCTCTGTGTGCCAGGCTCCATGCTGAATGTCTTATGTACATTTTCTCCTTGGATCCTCTAAGGATTCATATCAACACTCTGAACAGGTCGAAGATAGAATGATTATCCTCTACCTGCCCCTTCCCTCCTGCTTTGTGTAGAACCTATCAAGGTGTGGAGAGCGTTGGAGATCTAAAAACAGGATCTAAATCCTGGGAAGAGACCACTTGTCTGTTGAGGTGTCCCATGCCAACATGAGGTGGCCTCTGTTGAGCAGTATGCTGGCATTTTGAGTGGAAAGGATCCGAGATATTCCCCTGTACTCTTGTCTCTGAGTTTCCCTCAGGTCCAATGGGTGTAAATGAGATCTGAAAATGTTCAATGCCCTGTGGTAGAGGAGAGGAAGGTAGTTAAGAAGTAAGATCATTACTTCTTATTTGCAGTTATTTGCGTGGGATCATTGTGATGTGGTTTGAGGGGAACACTGTGGCAGAGTCTTAGTGTGGATGAGCCAAAAGTTGGGGCTCAGAGAGCACAACAGGATCAACAGAACCAAGTGGAGGCTGAGTCACAGGGAGGACAACCTACATTTACTGTACCACTGTCGTATCAGCTGTGGACACTTTAGAAGTATGTGTGATAAGGAAAAAAGCCGATGTCCAGCCATGACGTTGGGTGTTACCTAGACCAGCCAGGATGACAGGTGTTACCTGGAACAGATACCCTTCCCAAGGAAGGGGAGAACAAGTCAGGAGGGTATAACAAGTCTTCTGGGAACTTAACTTCGCTCTTGGGAAGACAAGAAGGAAAAAGGGGAGAGAGAGAACTTTCAATTCAAGGGAATAAATTACTCAAAAGAGATGGGCTATAATCTCTTTTGAATGGTGTTATCTTGATGTAAAAAGATTGATTTGATCTTTTTGTGTCACTCATAGAAACAGTGTTTCCAGAACTGTGACTATGAATTTTATATCCACAACAGGAGTTTAGGTGAAAATATCCTCAACTATTTTCTTTTCTAATCTTTTGCTCTTGGCTTCCTTCTCAGAGCACCTCCTCATAACCTGAAGCGCCTGCCAGGACCAAGGTAGATCTTAAACATATGAATAATGGCTGAGGTTTCATCCTTAGACTGCCTGGTTCCCCTAAGGGAGTACATATTTCTATTCATCTTTCAATCAATGGCGAAACCAGAGGATGACTCATTCCCTCAAAGCAGAAGAGGAAGTCATGGTGCCCTTGACTGGAGTCCCTCTGGGTTTTGGTTTCTTCTCCATGGGGTTGCAGCAGCCCTGTAAGGAATGCATGAAGGAAGGGGGCAAAAGGTGCTGGGAAGAGAGATGGCAGCTGTTTGGACAAAGGGCTCTTTCTGTCAGTGGCTCCATCTCCACCCAGATCCAGGCTCCAGTTCAGAAGTTCAGCTCCCTTCTCTGACACCCACGCCCAGATTCACATGCTCACGCTCAAAGCTATTCCCTCACCACCAGGGCTGGGAGAGACCCTGCCTGCAAGCCCTTTCCTCTTCCAGATGCTGAAAGAAGAAGGAATTATAGAAAACAAACAAAACAAAACAAAACAAAACAAAGGCAACACTATGGAGACAGTAAAAAGACTAGTGGTTGCTAGGGGTTAGCCTGGAGAGAGTAATAAACAAGCACAGTGCAGAGAATTGTTAGGGCAGTGAAACTAGCCTGTATGAGACTATAATGGTGGATGCATGTCATCATACATTTGTCCAAATCTACAGTATGTAAACCAAGGGTGAACCCTAATGTGGTAGTCTCCCTTCTCTGAGGTTTTTCTTTCCAAAGTTTCAGTCACCTGTGATCAACTGTGGCCCAAAAATAGTAAACAAAACTTCCAGAAATAAACAATTAGCAAGTTTTTAGATTGCACACCATTCTGAGTGGCATGGATGAAATCTTGAGCTATCCTGCTCTGTCCTACCTGGGACTTAAATCTTCCCTTGGTCCAGCATACTGTCTATGCTACCCACTGGTTAGGTCTGAAAAACATAGTGTGTATGGGGTTCAGTACTATCCCAGGTTTCAGGTGTCCACTGGGGGTCTTGGAACTATTCCTTGGGGATAAGCGGGGACTACTGTATACATTATGGACTTTGGGTGATGATGTGTCGATGGAGGTTCATCAGCTGCAACCAGTGCACCACTCTGGTGGGAGATGCTAATAATACAGGAGGCTTTGCTTGTGTCAAGGCAGAGGGTATATGGGATGTTCTGTACCTTCCTTTCGATTTTGCTATGAACCTAAAACTGCTCTAAAAAATTAAAACTTTAAACAACAACAGTGACCTATCCTATAGAAAGCAGTGGGGGCAGTTTCATCCTTCCCTTTCTCAGAGCATAAAAAGTTGCACTCATTTTTTTTTTTTTTTTTTTAAACCAATGAAGTAGCTGGGGAAATTGAAATGGAGAGAGCCTCATGGTGTAGGTTCAACTTATGGAAATTCAATATACCAACTTACAAGTCAGATCATTTAGGAGGTGATTTTTTATTTTATAGGCAACTGCATTACTTCAACACAGGATTCCTATAAACAGTGATTCCCCAGGGTATTTAAGAATTTGCTTATAGATCATGATTATTTTAGAGAAGGCAGAGGCAGGCAGAAAACCATTTTGGAGCCATCATCTGTTATAATTCTGGGAGAAGTAAAGAGAAAAGATGAAGTATCTCTGAAGTCAAATAAATCAATAGGAAAACAGGATGGATTTCCCAAATTCAATTTATACACAACTTTTTACTGCATTATAAAATATAGGCTGGGCACAGTGGCTCACGCCTGTAATCCTAGCACTTTGGGAGGCCAAGGTGGGTGGATTGCCTGAGCTTAGGAGTTCAAGACCAGGATGGGCAACACAGTGAAACCCCATCTCTACTAAAATACAAAAGAAATTAGCCGAGCCTGGCAGCACGCACCTGTAGTTCCAGCTTCTCAGGAGGCTGAGGCAGGAGAATTGCTTGAACCTGGGAAGCAGAGGTTGCAATGAGCCGAGATTGTGCCACTGCACTCTGCCTGGGCAATAGAGTGAGACTCCGTCTCTACAACAAATAAAAATAAAAATAAAAATAAATTTTTAAAAATTAACCTTTCCAAAGACTCAACGTTTACTATATATGCTGAACTAGACAGTTTATTTACATGAATCCTCCTAACAGCCATGAGAGGTAGCTATTAGTCTCCTCACTTTATAGATGAATAAACCGAGGCCTGGGATAGGGAAAAGACTGGTCAAAGGTCACAGATATTTCAAGTTCGTATTACTGTACTCTGTAAATCCAACTGTGTATGCGTCTCTTTTTTGGGTGCATGGGGAACGAAGCACAAGGGGTTAGTCAGCATTCACTCCTCTATTTGAAAAATGTTCTTTAAAAAGGAAACTATTTTTGGATAGGGAATTAAAGAGTAAACACGAGTCTCTGCTAGTTTATTTTCACTGAGTGCACACACTCCTCCAATGATAATTCATCCAGGATGTGAGCTGGAACTCATTAGAAGTCACCAGGCCTGGGGGAGAAGATCAAACCACGATTAAAGACATCTGAGCCCTTTAGGACAATTTATTATCTTGGATTTCATATTTAATAGGAGACATGAATTCACACAAGAAGTCCCTGGGGCAAGCAAATAATGCCCTATAATTGCTGTAGGGCTCTGGAGTTTCCAAGCGTGCACTTACTCCTGGGCTGGATGAGGTCCTAGGTTTGCTGGGAGGTTCCACACCCAGGAACTCCTCTGAAGCTCTATCCGTTTGGCATTGTAGGAGGAAGAGCTCTTGCCAAAAACCAGAACATACCTTTAAGTTATTTCTTATAAGATGGCTGTTTTTTTTTTTTTTTTTCCCTCAAAGGTCTCTCCATTCATACCAATGGGAG
The DNA here is from genome assembly GCF_003255815.1 of Theropithecus gelada. Lineage (NCBI taxonomy): Eukaryota > Metazoa > Chordata > Mammalia > Primates > Cercopithecidae > Theropithecus > Theropithecus gelada. The sequence continues at coordinate 156,020,795 of NC_037673.1, forward strand.
GGGAAACTTAACCCAGTAGATAGGTCTGAAGCATTAAAACAGGTGACAGAGTGGCTTTTTTTTTCTTTCTCTCTTTCTTCCTTCCTTCCTTTCTTTCTTCTTTTTCTTTATCTTTCTTCTTTCTTTCTTCTTTTCCCTTTCTTTCTTTCTTTCTTTCTTTCTTTCTTTCTTTCTTTCTTTCTTTCTTTCTTTCTTTCTTTCTTTCTTTCTTTCTTTCTTTCCTTCCTTCCCTCCTTCCTTCCTTCTTTCTTTTTTTCTCCTTCCTTCCTTCCTTCCTTCCTTCCTTCCTTCCTTCCTTCCTTCCTTCCTTCCTTCCTTCCTTCCTTCCTTCTTTCTTTCTTTCTTTCTTTCTTTCTTTCTTTCTTTCTTTCTTTCTTTCTTTCTTTCTTCTTTTTCCTTCTTCTTTATTTGTTTATTTATTTATTTTGAGACAGGGCCTCACTCTGTCACCCAGGCTGGAGTGCAGTGGCACGATCACGACTCACTGCAGCCTCGACCTCCCAGGCTCAGACATTCCTCTCACCTCTGCCTGCTGAGCAGCTGGGACTATAGGTGCTCACCACCATGCCTGGCTAATTTTTGTTATTTATTGTAGAGACGAAGTCTCACCATGTTGCCCAGGCTGGTCTTGAATCCCTGGGCTTAAGGGATCCACCCGCGTTGGCTTCCCAATGTGCTGGGATTACAAGTGTGAATCAATGTGACAGGCCAAGAGTGGCCATTCTGAGAGCCCTGTTCTGCCTGGTAGTGAAGTGTGCAAGAATGATCCTTGGTGGGCCTCTGGTCCCCTGTTTGTGAAACGAAGAGTTTGGACGACAGAGTCTCTAAAGTCCTTTTCAAATCTGTGGCAGCGTCAGAGAGGCAGAGTGGGGAAAAGCGTTCTGGAGTTCAAATCCCTGCTCAGTCCCTTCCTGTGTGTGGAATGTTGGAACTATGATCACAATACCAGCAAAAGAGTGTTGATTGTTTACTAAGTGCCAAACATTATGCTGAATCCTAGAAACACTGGGGCAAGCCTATGAAGTAGGTACTGCAATATCTCCATTTTGTTGTTGAGGCAATTGGAGCACAGAGGGACTAAGTGACTTGCCCAAAATCATATGGAGCAGGATAGTTTGGTTCCAGGTAGTCTGACTTCAGCATCTGCACTTCTGCTCATCACTATCTTCACTCATAAGATGGGATAACTGCATGCCTACCTTATAGCGTTATAATGAGGATGGAAGGATGCTGTGAATCAAAGTGCTTAGCATGGATAGTTCCTGACCCATAGTAATAGCTTGTGAAGTAAATTGGGTTTGTTTAGCTGGAGAAGCTAATGAGAATAGGAGACTTAATTATTGCCTTCAAATATATGAAAGATTTTTAACGATTCACTTATGTTTGATGAATATCAAGCCTCCACAGAGCCAGACTAAATGCTTTGTATTATTCTTAAGTCTGTGTCATCCAGGAAGAGAATTCAATTTAAACACGAGAAATTTAATTAGACATAAAAATAACTTGACCTTCATACTGGGTATAAAATTTCAGAATAAATGATTGCAATTAGCTGTGAAGTTTGTATCCATGATGTTGAAATAGAGAATTACTATTTGAAGGCCTGCCATGGACAATTGTACAAGTTGTTTACTGCACGTAACCAGGGACTGCCATTCACACCATAGTCTATGTGAATGGTACCCTCTGGAGATGTGCAATATGTAATTTGCATATCCTTTTATCCTGCCTATTAGCCCTGAAATGTTTAGATTGAAGCTGGTCCCATTCTAGCTGTAGGAATCCATGGCTTTGAATGAAAGTTGAGAATTGAGACAATTATCTAAGAAAGGTAAATATGTGTTTTGCACAATACGACTCACCACTCAGGGTTCTGTGGCAGTCACAGATAGTAGACCATAGCCTCAGAATCTTCTCAATGCAACACTCCAGGGAATTGCTATCAAGAAATCAGATCTGCTACTTTATCTAAAACACAAAAGCTGTTTAACATAGTGATCAGAAGCCTAGTCTAGAGTTATAATGACTGGGTTCAAATCTAAGCTCTGATACTTAGTAAACTGATGACCATTGAATCAGAAAGGAAGCATTTTACTGCAAATAATAGAAACCAAACCAAAAGTGTGTTAACAATAAGAAAAAGTTGTTATCCCCCTTTTAATAACCTAAGAAGCATGCACATGTGTGCATACACACACATACATTTTATATTTTTAACATCTCTGATATGAGGTATGCTATGCAATTGCTGTTGCTAAGCATTGCCTGTCCTTGTGCAGAATCGAACCTGCAGAATGGTGATGGCCTCTTGGGAACAACTCCAGAGATTACAGAAGGGCACTTTCTTAAGAAACACAGCATCACCAATGTTCTTCATGGTACAGAGGATAAGTGTATGTGGAAAAACTAGAACATTGATAACTCTGATTGGACAAGTGATTCAAGAGAGTTTGACTCAATGTAAAGCAGATTTAGGAATACCTTGACTACTTTACTTTATGTATGTATGTATGTATGTATTTATTTTTGGAGATGGAGTCTCAGTGTGTCACCCACACTGGAGTGTAATGGCGCTGTCTTGGCTCACTGCACCCTCCGCCTCCTGGGTTCAAGCAATTCTGCCTCAGCCTCCCAGGCAGCTGGAACTACAGGCGCAAACCACCATGCCTGGCTAATTTTTGGTATTTTAGTAGAGACGGGATTTCAGCATGTTGCCCAGGCTGGTCTCGAACTCCTGAGCTCAGGCAATCTACCCGCCTCGTCCTCCCAAAGTGCTAGGATTACTGGCGTGGGCCACTGTGCCCAGCTAAATTTACTTTAAACTAGTAAATTTATATTTAAATTTAAATGCACAGGCGTGGTAGGTGGTGTAAAAAATCTAGGCATAAGTAAATCTAAATGGACTTTTTCATTAGGCATATTCAAAAATTCTAGAAGTATATTCTAAAAATATATTCTAAAACTTCTAAATGATAATATAGCATCATAGTTAATTTGACAGCATTAACAAATTTTTTTTAGTCAGAGACAATGTAATGGTGCATCTTACAATTGATGGCATTTTAAATGAGAAGAAGTATGGCATATCACATTATAAGAAGGCCAGAGAAAAGGCAGTGCTGGGGTTGGTCAATTTGGCAGCTTAATAACATTGTTAAGGGCAAATCTCTTTTTATTCTTTCAGGCTGCCATCCTCCTTCTATCAGCTTGTTCTTTCCTGACTCCTCTTGCTACCGAATGGGAAGTCTTGACTATGAGTTGTTCAGGTTCTTGGCACATTGAACAAAGAATTGAATAAAATGCACAAACAAAGCAATGGAAGATGAAGGCACAGATTTATTAATATTAAAGAGAAAATATACTCCATAGAGTGTGAGTGGGCTTGGGCAAGCAGCTCAAGAGCCTTGAGTATAATGTCCCCTGGGGTTTTTATGAGCTAGAAGAACTTAATAACACCCTTTAGAGGCTTCCGATTGCTTACACCCTATGCGAATGAAGAACTGGCCAATCAGAGGCTAGAGCCCCTATGCAAATGAAGGCTTTGTCTGTGGCCATTCAAAGGGCGAGGTAAAGGCTGGGCTTGTGGCCAATCAGAGGTATTTCCCGTTTGCTGAAGGGGAGAGGAGTTTTGCTGAGGGAGGGGGCCTCCAGCACCTTGTCACTTGGGCATGGAGAGGTGGGGTTTTCCTTTTGGTTCAATTCTAAGAAGTGAGCTTGAGTTGCTCTTAAGCTCCCTGCCTCTAGACCCTATTCTCCTTCCTTACTCTCATGGTTCTAAGAAGACTGCTCCAGTTCTAGGTACTCCATGCGGATGACAATGTCCAGAGACAGAAAGAGAGCCTCTCTCATGTATCTCCTTTTAGTCTGCAAGGATTCCTAGCAGACTTCTTTTCATGTCTTCTTGTCTACAATTGTGTCTCACATGTATAATCATGACCAATGCAAATGGGATTACCATTGACTTAAGCCAATTATGACGTCCCCCTGGGCCTAGGGTAGGACTCCACTCCCCTGCAACACATGATCCCCTGAACAAAACTGAGGTTCTTCTAGCAAGGAGAAGACAGGGAGAATGACTATCAGTTAGTCAATCAGAAGTATCTGCCATACCTCACAAATTGCTTATCTTTTTTTGGCTTTAGTGTTTTCATGTGTAAAATGGCAATAGTAATAATAATAATAATGACAACTGCCTCAAAGGGTAGTGAGGATTACATAATGCATATAAGGCTGAGCACAGTGGCTCATGCTTGTAACCCCAGCACTTTGGGAGGCCTAGGTAGGTGAATTGCTTGAGGCCAGGAGTTCAAGATCAGCCTGGTCAACGAGGCAAGACCTTATTTCTAAATACACACACACACACACACACACACACAGACGTACAAACTGCTTATATATATATATATATATATATATATATATATATATATATAAACTGCATATATATAAATAGTGCTTAGAATAGTGCCTGATACATGGTAAAGGCTCAAGAAATGTTTAGCATTGATTGATACTGTTCCTGTTGTCACTGGTCGTTATCATTATATTACCCTATATCTAGATAGGCAAAGTCTCAATCTGCCACTGAAGAAAAGGAAAATGAGGGCTTAAACTAGCCTTAGATATTAGTACAGATAGTCATTGGTCCACAGGTTTTTTTCTTGAGCAAGTCCTCTATACTAGGTATTGTTCCGAATGTAGAAAGAATTCAAAACACAGCTCTGAGGAGTTTATGTTCTGGTTGTAGAGGCAACTAGAGATTTGGAAAAAAAAAGTAGAGATGTCTTGCTTTCTAGCTTCTTCATATACTCTTTCCTCTGTCTGAAACAAAATTTATCATCACCTCTCTCCTACCTTAGCCTGGTGAACTCATATTCACCTTATTACGTCAGCTTAATTGCTTCCCTGACCCCAGATTTTAGGTAACCTGTCTATGCTGAATGCTTTCATAATTGCTATCATAATAGCAATATTATATTGAAGTGTGTCAGTCTTTTGTCAGTCTTCCCACTTTATGTCTGAAGTTCCATGAGGGCAGAGACCATGTCTGTCTGTTTCATGACTGTATCTCCTATTCACAGTGCCTGATACAAATGTAGGCAGGCAGGGTGAACTTGTTGAATAAGGGAGTAGATGAAGGAATGTGTTTCACTTAGAACTCTTTCTGTCATAAGTGACAGATATAACCTGGTTTAATTAAAAAAGAGATTTATAAATCTCATAACTGAAAAGCCCAGAGGTTGGTCTGATTTCAGTCGTGATTTGATTTAGGGGACTCAAATGATGGCATTAATATTCTGTCAGATCTGCCTTTTCCAGTGTGGGTTTCATTTCCAGGTTTCCTGTGGTGTTCTTGGCACTTCCAGAGTCTCATCTTTCCAATTCACACACAAAGGCAAAGAACATATGCCTCTCTCCCACCAGATCCGCCAATATCTGATTCTCATTGGGTCACATGCCCATCACTGAAAGAGTCACTGTGACCAAAGCTGGACTTGAGGTGGGATTTTTCTCCACTGAGTACATGTACGGTAACCTTACATGTTACCTAAGAGTGGGGGTTGTAATGACTCCCAGGGATAGATTTGGGATATTATAATTAGAAATGGGGTAAATAGATGCCAGACCACAAAACAACAGATGTTCACTATAGAATGAATGACTGAATCATACAGGACCATGTGATAAAATCAGATGTAGAGAAGAAAGTACTACAGAATTTGTGGTAGGACAGAAAAATATGCCCGCCCCTGCCCCCCCGACCCCCAAACTTGTTCGTATGTTACCTTACATGGCAAAGAGGAATTTAGGTTGCAGATGGAATTAAGGTTGCTAATCTAATGATCTTAAAATAAGGATATTATCTAGGATGATTTGGATGGACTCACTGTAATTACAAGGGTCATTAAAAAGGAGAAACAGAGTCACCAGAGGAGGGCGGAGTGCTGTCATGTGAGAGGAACTCAACCCCCTGTTACTGGCCTTGAAGATGGAGGAAGGAGGCCATGAACTAAGACATTCAGGTAGCCTCTCGCAGGTAGAAAAGGCAAGGAAATGGATTTTCTCCCAGAGCCTCCAGAAAGAAACACAGCCCTGTCAACACCTTGAATTTAGCCCAACGAGACCCATGTTGGACTTCTGGCCTACAGGATTGTAAGGTAATGTATTTGTGTTGTTTTAAACCACTACGTTTGTGGTAATTGGTTATAGCAATAAAAAGCTAATGGAGTTTAAACAAAATAACAGACAGTCCTTATAGAATGAACAAATGAATGAGCGAATGAATGATGCGGGACCATGTAATGAAATCGGGGATAGAGAGAAAAATGCTACAGAGTTCCAAAGAGGGAGACCTTTTTGTTGGTGTAGTCAAGAAAGGGTTCTCAGAGAAAGCAGGATGGTAGCTACAGTATTTTATGAGCTTCACCCAAAAAAAGAGGGATCTGGGGCTGAGAAAAGTGGAATGTTCAAAGTCAGGAATGAATCAACACATTGGGAACTTCATTGAAATTGCAGGTTGTGGTTGGAGAAGGGTATGAGATGGGGTTGGGGAGGTAAGAAAGGGGGTCTGATGGAGTTTCTGCAAATCTGGGAGGAGGTGTTTCCATTTATTACAGTTAGCCATGAGAAGGCAGTGTAGGTTTTGAGCAGAAGCCTGTCATGATGCACACACACAGAGGTGCCCAGGATGAACTGGGGACAAAGGAGACCAGAGATGAGCCAGGCTGACAATGTGGAAGTGCTGGGCAGGTAGCCTATCTGCAGGATCCATGGCTGACTCTGCAATTGAGTAGAAATGGGAGTGAAAATAACAAAGAAAGGAGAGAATCCTGGCAGGCAGGGAATCTTCACTTGGGGCTCATGGGTCCTCTCTCCTCTGTTCATGACTTCAGGTAGTCAATGAGACTCCCAAGATTAGATGCACAGTTAGGGGTTTTGTGAGCTTTTCTGGGGAGAGGGCCACATCCTTTATCAGATTCTCAAAGGGCTCTGTGACTCGAGAGAGGTAAAAGTCACTGATGTAAGTTTAAAAATATGCTTTATTGAAGAATAATACACATGTAGAAAAGTGCACATGTCATAAATGTACAGCTTGATGGACTTGCATAAACTGAATACCCCTGAGGAACCAGCACCCAGATGAAAAATCAGAACCATACCAGCACTCCAGAAGTTCCTTCTCAAGCCCTGCCGTCTTCCTGCTACAGTAACCACTACTTTGATTGCTAACTCAGCTGTAAGGTATTAAGCAGGGCTGTATCACGTTCAACCTCCTAGGAATTGGACCACCATTATTAAAAGCAACTATAGGCTAGAAAACCACATATTGTGGGTTTCCTCCAGGGGATTTCAGATAGAATTGGATGAGAAAACCACTGTGGTGCTTTGCAATCATCCGCACGTTGTTTTGGCACTGGGCAGGACTGTTGCAAGCAGTTTCCTTCCCTGGGTTTCTAACCCTCTGACATGCAGCCAAAGCTGTGCTTCCCCCTCCAGGGCTCAAAATCTCTGTGCTTCACTCCATTTGCTGCATTAGTCACCGTAATCCTGGGGGCTGGGCCATGGGAAGAACAAAATATAATTTGGGCATTTCATTTTATGAGTTGATCATTATTTGGTTTCCTTTCCTGGTTCAGAATCAAGGGCCAAGAACACAGGCTCTTGAGTACATAGTTACCATGGCATGTTTATATGCTGCAGCGAGTGGCTGCAACACATTGGAGGGTAAGAGGATTAGACAGCAAACGGCACCTGCTAAATATGAATAGCGAGTCATCCTGCGAGGGGGTTACAGTGCACTCCAGCAGGCCCAACGCTGGAGGGACATGGATGAGCTATAATAGGGTTCAGAACCGATCTATTTGCCTTTTCAAACAATAGTCAAATAAATAACAGTAACTGGATTACAGATTCAGCTTCTGCCTAAGCACATAAAAGCAGAGAACCCAAAACAAAAGAAATGAGGTGAAGGTTTTGTGGCCTCACCAAGAATTAGGGATTCTGGCAGGAAAAAGAACCCCCAGAAAGAAATTAAATTTCCTCAGAGAAACAGGGAGGGAGGTAACATAACCATACCTCCTTGGTCCCATTCCTGGTGCCCCCACCCTTCCCACTGGTCACATTAGGTATCTCTTGAGGTCAGAGCCCATTGCTATGGGTTTTGGGGTACTGCCCTAATTCTCGAGTTCGGTTGGCATTTTGTGGTATTGATTTCCGTTCGATTTGACATCGGCTGGACTCTCAAACTCTTTTTGTTTTGGAAAGGGTTTCATTATGATGGTATTTATTCTACTTGGCAGGGCCTGACTCTGGAGAGGTCTGTGAAGAAGGTGGGATTTGTTGGGGTGACTCCTTCCCCACCCTCTCCTGGCCAAGCCCTTCTTCTCTTTGCATTTTCCCTGCACTGCTTTTCACATTCCTGCTCTCTCTCTCTCTCCAACCCTGCACTGGTGCAACAAACCAAGGAATCGCCAGCCTCTTCCAGGACCTGAGCAGAGTTTTCATGTAAAAAAGCTGTCACAGAAAGAGATAATACTTTTAGTGTCACCTGCCTTTTTGTTTTTTTTGAGAAAATATATGGTCAAAGCTAATAACATCTCAGAAAAGCCCTTAAAATGTTTATTTTTGCTAATTATAATGGGAAATAAATAAAATATATTTATTTTACCATAAATAACATATAAAATCAAGGTGCTTTAATATAAAAAATCAAGATGCCCTGAAAACTTCCATTTAAATGTCACAGAGTGAACAGATCTATTAATTTTGGTTTCTTCCTCAAACTCAGCTAAAATGACATTGATTGAATGAAGGTGGTAAAACCCACAAAGACAAAGAAAGTGGGAAAATGAGAGAAGTCAACAGAATGCAAGCTGGGGGGCAGGACTCATAAGGGTCTTCTTAAAGCCTAAGGAAAGCCTGGGAGGCAAGAGGGTAGAGAATCATAAAGAGCAAGTCAGCTCACCCCACAGAACCTCTGGCATCTTAGGAATTGAAGGCTCAGAGGTCCTCTGCAAGCCAAGGTGTAGGTGGGTCTGAACATAGGAGGATGGGTTTAAGTCTGATTAAAGAACAATTGGATTCTCAGAGTTCATCCCCCAGCCTGAGCTGTTAGGCAACTTGCCTTTCCTTAATCCAGCAGCAAACAGAATGTGTCCCCTCCAGAGAGGTTGAAACTGAGACATTCTGGGCTCAGGACACAGCTGGGCACAGAGACAGAGAACATCACATGTGCTTTATTAAAAGCAGGGGGATTAAGTGAAAGATGCTACATTGAATGTGGAGGACTCCAGCTGCCTTCCACCGCTCAGCTCCCAGAATGCAGCAGCCAGGCTCGCTGCACTACACAGGTAGATTGGATGGTTGTTCTCAGGGAAAGTAGACCAACACAAGAAAAGAATCACACAGCTACTACCCTTTGGGTATCCCCAGTGGAGCGGTGGTGGGTCCTTTCTGGTCAGTATTTCTCTCTTAAGTCAAAGAATAGCCAGAGGCTCCCCTCGATGTGGTCATGGCTTCTAACTTGAAATGTAGATAGCAAAGTAAATTAACAGGGAAAATAAAACACAGAAAACAAAGACAATGCAGTGAAAGAAGAAAGGTTTAAAAAATATGTCAGTATTCACTTTGGGAGGCCAAGACGGGTGGATTACGAGGTCAGGAGATTGAGACTATCCTGGCTAACACGGTGAAACCCCGTCTCTACTAAAAATACAAAAAAATAGCCGGGCATGGTGGCGTGTGCCTGTAGTCCCAGCTACCCGGGAGGCTGAGACAGGAGAATGGCGTGAATCTGGGAGGCAGAGCTTGCAGTGAGCCAAAATCGAACCACTGCACTCCAGCCTGGGCGACAGAGTGAGACTCCGTCTCAAAACAAACAAACAAACAAACAAACAAACAAACAGTCAGTATTTTCTTCATAGAGATAAAAAATTGTATCTATGAAATAAGAAGAGGATGGTGTAAAAAAAGGAACGAGTTTTTCTCCCAGCTTTGTTGAAGTGCGATTGGCAAATAAAAATTGTGTATATTTAAGGTGTACAATATGATGTTTTGATATACATATACTTTGTAAAATGATCACCACAATCAACCGTATCAGCAGCCCTCACATAGTTGCCTTTTTGGTGGTTGGAACACTTGAGGTCTACTCTCTTGGCAAATTACATTTCTAACTATAGTCACCACGCCGTACATTAGTTATTCAGAACTTATTCATCTTATGACTGAGACTTTGTACCTTTGAACAGCATCTCTTTCTCCCCACACTCCAGTTTCTGATAGTCATCATTCTACTTTCTGTTGATATGAGTTCAACTTTTTTTTAGATTTCACATATAAGTGAGATCAGGCAGTGTTTGTATTTCTGTTTTTCCTATTTCACTCAGCATAACGTTAATTTTTTAACGTTCTAATTTTTTGTATTTTTAGTAGAGATGGGGTTTTACCGTGTGAGCCAGGATGGTCTCGATCTCCTGACCTCGTGATCTGCCCACCTTGGCCTCCCAAAGTGAATACTGACATATTTTTTAAACCTTTCTTCTTTCACTGCATTGTCTTTGTTTTCTCCTGGTTCATCCACATTATCACAAATAGCAGGATTTCCTTCTTTTAAAATGCCAAATAACATTCCATTGTGTACATATACCACATTTTCTTTAGTCTTTCATCTGTTGACAGAATCTCAGGCTATTTCCGTATCTTGGCTACTGTGAATAATGCTACAATAAACATGGGAGCGCAGATATCTCTTCAAGTTAGTAATTTTACTTACTTTGGACGTTTACTCAGAGGTGTAATTGCTGGATCATATGTTAATAATATTTTTAATTTTTTTGAGAGACTTCCATTCTGTTTTCCACAATAACTGTATCAATTTGTTTTCCCACCAACAGTGTGCAATAGTACCCTTTCTTACATACCCTTGCCAACATTTATCTTTTGTCTTTTTGATAATAGCCATTCTAACAGGTATGAAGTAATATTTTATTATAGTTTTGATTTGCATGTCCCTGATGATTGGTGATTCTGAGCATCTTTTCATATACATGTTGACCATGTGTATGTCTTCTTTGAAAAAATGCCCATTCAGGTCCTTTACTCATTTTTTAACTGAATTATTTGTTTTTTGGTATTGTGTTCTATGAGTTCCTTACACATTTGGGATATTAACTATCTTGCTGTTTTCCTTTATAATTTGATTATTTTCTGTAGTAGTGTGCTTTAATTCCTTTGTATCTTTTGTGTATTAACTGTAGATTTTTGCTTCAGGGTTACAATGAGGTGTAAGAGCCTATTTAAGCCAATAACAACTTAACTTTGAATGATTACAAAAATTATACTTTCCCCTCCCCCATTTTATGTATTTGATTTCATAATTTACATCTTCTTATATTGTGTATCTATTAGCAAGTTATTGTAGCTATAGTTATTTTTAAGACTTTTGTCTTTTGACCTTTAAGCTAGAATTAAAAATAATTTATACATCTTGATATTACAATATTAGAATATTGTGAATTTGACTATATACTTACCTTTACCAGTGAGCTTTATACTGTCACAAGTTTTCATTTTATTAGTTAGCAGCCTTTTATTTCAATTTGAAAAACTCCCTTTAACATTTCTTGTAAGGCAGGTCTAGTGGTACTGAACTTCTCCAGTTTTTGTTTGTCTGAGAAAGACTTTATCTCTTCTTCATTTCTAAAGGATAGCTTTTCTAGGTAAAGTATTCTTGGTTGCCTTTTTTTCCCCAACACTTTGACTATATCATCCTACTCTCTCCTGGCCTGTAAGGTTTCTGCTGAGAAATCCTCTGATGATCTTGTAATGTTCTTTTGTATTTGGTGAGTTTCGTTTCTCTTGCTGCTCTCAAAATTCTTTCTTTGTCTTTGATTTTTGATGTTTTTGTTATAATGGGTTTGGTGAAGTACTCTTTGGGTTGAACCTGTCTGAAGACATTTGAGCTTCATGTACCTGGACGTCCATATCTCTCACCACATTTGGAAAGCTTTCAGCCATTATTTCTTTAAATAAGTTTTTTGCCCTTTTCTCCTTTCCTTCTCTTTGCATAAGACTTATACACATGGTTCTCAACTTACAATGGTCCAACTTAAAACTCATCAACTTTATGATGCCATGAAAGTGATACACATTCAGTAGAAACCATACTTCAAGTACCCATATAATCATTCTGTTTTTCACTTTCAGTACAATATTTAATAAATGACATGAGATATTCAGCACTTTATTATAAAATAGGCTTTTTGTTAGATAATTTTGCCCAGCTTTAGGCTACTGTAAGTGTTCTGAGAGTGTTTAAGATAGATTGGCTAAGCTATGATGTTAGGTAGGTCAGGTGTATTAAATGCGTTTTTGATTTATGATATTTTCAACTGATGATGGGTTTATTGAGACATAACCCCATTCTAAGTCAAGGAGCATCTCTAGCAATTCTTTTAATGGCATCCCACAAAATCTGCAGGCTCTCTTTTTCTCTTTCTCATTCTTTTTTCTTTTGTGACAGGATAATTTTAAATGATCTGTCTTTGAGTTCATAGATTATTTTCTGCTTGATTGAGTCTGCTGTTGACGGCCTCTATTGCATTTTTCACTTCATTCATTGTATTCTTCAGCTCTGGAATTGGTTTGGTTTTTTAAAAATGATTTCTTTTTGTTGAGTTCATTGTTTCGTTCATGTGTTGTTTCTATGATAATGTTGAGTTATCTATCTCAACAAAGAGAAGTTATCCTCTTCTAGCTCACTGAACTTCCTTAAAACAATTATTTCAAATTCTTTTTCAGGGAATTTGTAGATCTCCATTCCTTTGGGAGTGGTTACTGAAAAATTGTTCCTTTGTTGGTGTCATGGTCCTTAGTTAGTGTCACAATTATTTTCTGTGTTCCCTGCAGTGTTACCTTGCTATCTTTGCATTTGAAGAGGCAATTACCTCCTCTAGTCTTCACTGACCAGCTTTGAGAAACACCTTCACCTATCAGTCTGACTAGGGATTCTGAGACTCTCTCCTAACTTTTCTATGAATATGCCCCCTCCATACCTCTTATTCTGTCTTGGGGGATGAATTATTAAGATTATCAGCCTTCTCTTTGTCCTGCAGAGCCAAGCCAGGTGCTGAGATCCTCTCATTTGTTTTCCCAGGATGGTGCCCTAAAATACTCAACTTTGTGTACTTTTTTCCAATCTTGCCAAGTCAGGCTGTCTGTCTGCATGTACTTGTAAACCTCCTGCTGAGATGCACACTTTCAGTCCATGAGGCCACAAGTGGGAAGCTGGAATGGGGGTAGAGGAGATATGTGAGGCATGCGTAACATTGCAAAGGCCTGTGGGCCAGTTGGGGAGTCTGCAGGTGAGTTGTCCCTAGTAGTTTTGGACAAGCTTCCTGATGAAGTTCGTGAAGCAGTTAATAAAAACTGCAGCCCTTTGCTGAATACTGAGTCTTGGTTGCTATGAGTCTCTTCTCTTCTCTACTCGCAATCTCTCCTAACTGCTGAGCTCTGCCAACCACCGTGGTACTTTCAGTGGCAAAAGAAAGGTGTAGCCCTCTTGGGCAGCATTCCACATGACTGGGGAAGCCAGGTACTCACTTCCTATGTTCTCACTTTCTCTCATGGGAGCAATCACGGGCTGAGAGATTCTCTCTTTGTACTGAGCTGTATTGCCCTAGGGGAGGGGTGACATGGGTATAGTGAAATTTTTCTTCTTACCCTCTTTAATGTGCTTTTCTCAGATTTTTTTTTCCCACAAAGTGTGTTGGAACTTCTTTGCTGGATTCTCAGACTCCCACAAAGGTAGTATGATCCATGAGTGGTTGTCAAAAGTGATGCTCTGTGGGGAGATAATGGTAGAAAACTCCTATTTCACCATTTTGCTGATGTTACTTATACTGAGCTTCTTGAGAGTAAAAAATATGGTAACAAGAATAGAAGTTTCAATAAAAGATCTGTGTGATAAAGTAGAGCAAATCTCGAAAGTAGGTAGAAAAGAGGAGAGAAAAGCTAGAAGACAAAGAGAAAACAGAGGAGATGTTTGTAGAAGGTCCGACATTTACTTAAAAATTCTAAAAAAGGGAATAAAAAACCAAAATGAAAAAACAATGCCTAAGAAATAATAAACATATTCAACAAGAGATGGACATGAGTTTCTAGCTAGAAAGCATCAACCAAACTGTTCAAAACAATAACATTTGAAAGTCCCTCACAAAGCACAATATTTTTAAATTCCGGAATGCCAGAAATAGAGATTTTAAAGCTTTCAGAGAGAAGAAATAGGTCATATACAGAAAAGAGAAATCAGAATGGCATGGAACTTTTAAACAGCTACCTTGGAAGCTAGAAATCAATGAAGTGCCTTTATATTACTGAGGGAAAATGGCTTCCATTCTAGAATTGCTTTTCCAGATAAACTATGAATCAAGTGTTAGGATTAAAAGACGCTTTCCAATGTGTAAGGTTTTAAAAATGTTACATCTCGTGGTAACTCTTCTCAGTTTTTGTTCAACCGTATTGAGAAAATAAAACAACAAATAGAAAACCATGGGATACTGGAAATGGGGATCCAATACAGGAGAGAGCTGAAGGGAATTACTAGGCGGATGGTGAAAGATGACCCACAATGACAGCTGTTTGGCAGGTCTAGAAACTCAGTACGGGTTGAAAGGAAAAGGCGGAAGTCTCCATGGTGGATGTTCCTAAGAAGAGTGGAACTGAGAGACTACTAATGGATTCAGGTATATTGAGAGAAATTCTTAGGGCTCCATGGGAGAGTTGGGGGATAAGTTAGTGACAGGCACATAGAAAACTAAGCAAAAAATAATGTTAATCCCAATGACAGCAAAAACAAAGAGAGACAATTCCAGAAAAAAGCCACAAAGTTGTACAAGAAAGAAAATAAAATCATAGTATGATCACTTCAGTGAGTAATACATAGTTATAGTATTGGGAATGGTGATGTTGAAAATTTAGTTACAGTGTTAGAAATGCTAGTGTTGGAAATTTAAGTATTTTAAAAAATACTTAACAAAAGCATAATGTAAATGTGTTAGGAGAACAGAGAGAGAGGAAGGGTAGGTAGGAAGGAGACCTGTGTGGGGATATTAAGGCCAGAGTAGACAGTCAATAGATAAGGTATAAAATGCAAAAATCAGAATGTACTGGTTTACAAACATTATTTTTATATATGGAAGGAAATAACCGAGAGAGATATCCCAAAGCTGAAAGTGATTGGCCCCAGGGAGAAGATAAGGGTTACAAAGAGAGATAATGAGAAGTCTTGTTTTTCCAGTATAAACCTTGTGGAACTATTTGATTTCTTAAAAGATGTTTTATCCAAATTACTCTGATAAATTTAAACCTAAGTTTAACAAAGGGAAATAAAAGCATCTTCTAATCTCACTCTCTGCATATTATTTGTAAATAGTCTGGTGAATATTCTTTTGGACTTTGTTTGCTATGTGTAGTATAACAGAAATATAATTTTTAATTTTCCCATGATTAGATAGTACTATGCAAATTGTGTTCCATTTCTCTTTTTCACTTGTATCTTGGATATCTTTTCCACCTTAGAGAGGGTAATAGTAATACTTTTTAACAAGTTATGTTTTACTAGTCACAACTGCAACTTTTTGCATTGGGGAAATAGCAGTACCTATAAGTAGAAGAATTATTAGGGGCCCCATTTATTTGGGCCTTCCCTCCAGCTTACTCAACTTTGGGTATCATTCGTTCAAACTCCTACTCAGGTGTTAATCAATAAGGGCTTAATAAAATATGACTTTTTTTTTTTTTTTGAGACAGAGCCTCGCTCTATTTCTCAAGCTGGAATGCAATGGTGCAATCTAGGCCCACTGTAACCTCCACCTCCCAGGTTAAAGCTATTCTTCTGCCTCAGCCTCCTGAGTACCTGGATTACAGGCATGCACCACCACACCCAGCTAATTTTTGTATTTTTAGTAGAGACGGGGTTTTACCATGTTGGCCAGGCTGGTCTCTAACTCCTGACCTCAAGTAATCAACCCGCCTTGGCCTCCCAAAGTGCTGGGATTACAGGTGTGAGCCATCACACCTGGTCTAAAATATGACTTCTCCCAGAGATGTTTATGACTTAATAGATAACTCCTGAAGATTAAAGGACCTTATAACTTTAAGAATGAGCTACTAATGAGGAAATTCCAGGTACTTTCATAGAAAGTAGAAGAGATCGTCTTTGGGTAGAGGATATCCATTAGATATCTTCTCTCGTTCGCTCTCTCTCTGTGTATATGTATATTAAATATATATAAAAAATTATATATAAATATATAATTCATACATATACATTCTATATAAAATATATGTAAATGCTGTATATTTCATATATAAAAATTATATATTATAAAATTATATATTATATATAACATTTTATATATATATATATATTTTTTCCCTAACCCTGCTTCCTGTATGAGAAGGGGAACTCCCTATTGTGAGTGCCCTGTCCCCCACTATGAAAATCCTTCCTCTCTCCCTATAACCACAGACAACTAGGGCATGGCCACCTGCTCCAGCCCTGACACCCTTCTGCCCAGGGCTTTGATCTCGAGAGAGTAACACAGAAATGGACAGAGGTGCATGTTTTGTGGTGGTATGCCATGTTAGCCGTTGCATCCCCACTCTTCCTCCCATTTTTCTCATCTGGTGTCCATGCTGTCATCCATTGCTGTTTGTTCCTGCTACCCCCTCTCTGACTTTGGAGGTGGGTCTCTGCCCTCCTAGTACATCTCCATCTTAGGGCTGAGCAGAAACCTAGCTCTTTCATTTCCACAGTGCCAAGAGGTCTGGCTGCACTGTCTAAGGAGAAAGTAGCAATGACTGGAGACAGTGGAAGAAGAACACACATCAAAGAACAATACTGCACAGGATAGAACCACCTTTGGGTCTAGGGCAGATCCGTCTTGCTTATGACCTGCCTTTATGTGACTGGCAGCAGCAACTATGCCTTCAACCCTTCCCTCTCCTGGAAGTCCTGTAGTCATCTTCTGTATTGATTTCAGACCCCAAACAGAGCAAGAAGTGTTTCCCCTCATACCTGCATAAGGACTGGCCTCTTCTTAGGATGAGTGGTAGTGAGAACACCATTTCTCTTCAGGGGAAACCCCACCCTCTCCACCGAGCTTTGGTCAGACCCTGTGGCTCAGATAAGACTATCACAAAGGAGTTTTAGATGGGTACCTTTCCTCAACTCTGGGGAATTGAGTCTTATGACTAACACTTGGCCACCCTAACAAGAAAGATGCAGTTAACAATGCTGCCTATAATTAGCAGTTGGCAGTTTGTCACTCAACACTTGCACCTGCCTATCTGATGGAGGACCAATATACGTGCTCAGTATCTAGCTGGGAATCATAGTCCTAATAGCCAAATGAATACCGATTATTTACATGCAAAAGTTCTGACTGAAGCTGGAGTAGAATACATAGCTTAAGTCCAAGGCCAATAAGGCCTTTCCTTCTTATCCTCAATCTAAATCCTGGGACCCCCATGCTCAGGCATGTTACTAGGTAGTGAGAGACAAGGAGCAGATGCTGCATTCATTTGCCCACCAGTGATGTGAGCAAGGATGATAGGCTTGCCTCAGCCATTCACCTGTGGATGGGCCAGGAGAGCCCACATGAGTAATACAGCTCATGGTATAATAAAATATCAAAGGATGATCAATCAGATTAGCTTCTCCTCTTTTTTCTTCCCTGTCTGTGGAGGAGTGGGTAAAGGGTGGAGGGATAGAAGGAAGTATGTCCTCTCAGGAAAAGAAGGAGGAAAGCCTTCCCTGCAACATCTAACAGAGTGTCTGGAACATGGTGGCTACATAGTAAATGCTTATTCATGAGAAGCAGCAAATGATCAGATTCTAATGAGAGGCACAAAAAGAAAAGGAACTCAGAGAAGGCTTCTTGGAGGGGATTGCATTTAGAATCATCTCCTCCATCTTTCTGTGGCCTGTCTGCATCTGGGGCACAGCCCATAGAAGCTTCAGTAATTAAAATGTTTTCCTAAGTAGTTAATTCACACTAAGTGATATGATCATGAAGTATTACTACCTGTCATTACTTTGGTTGGGTGTTGGCTAGAACTTTTGGATCAATTAGTAGTAGTCATTGAAGTGGGATACAAATCATGATATGATCTGGGATCTGGAAGTTCTTAAATTTTATTCCACTAAAATTATCTCATAAAACTCAGGCCTTCTGAAAGAAGGCAAATGTCAATAAAGCCTCCAGGTACACTTGACAAAAGGAAAGGAAATCTCAATAAAGCCTCCAGGTACACTTGACTAACAACTGAATCATATCCAAAAATTATATACTATGTATGGAGGCTTTCAACTCACTACTCTTCTCAGTAAGTCACCCCTGCAGCCAGCCCACACCCACACACAGATTTTTGGATGACAGGTTGCACAATTGAAAAAAATGTGGGTGTCTATAGAGTTAATGGTAGAAAGGAAGAAAGGCATTGAGGTGGGAGCATTGTGTATGCAGAAGGAGAGTGCAAGAAACATTCAGGGGATGGTGAGCACACCCATTTGACTGACTAGTTAATCTGCTCGTTAATCTGCCTCTCTGTCAAAAGAAAGCATTTCACTCCAGTCCTGAGAAATTGCCTTCCTAAGGAAAGAAGGTTATTGATGGAAATGTAGGGGTGTTTGGGGAATATTACTAAAATTTGTGTGTAACCAAATTTGTGAACTTCTAACAAATGTCCCCCTGTAGACCTGTAAGAAACAATATTAGGGTTGACCCACTCAGTTCAGGCTTTTTTTTCTGTTAAAAACAAAGCCAGCATTTCAAGCAGTGAGTAGACCAGTAGGCTTTACCCCAGGCCTTATAGGTCAACAAACCTGCACAAGGGATCCAAATCTTTCTCAGAGTGATCATACCACTGTATTAGAGTTCATCAGAGAAAACGAACCAATAGGAGACAATATAGATATATAGAAAGAGACTTATGAGGACCCGATTCACTCACTGGATTACGGAGGCTGAGAAGTCTATCTGACACCTGCAAGCTGGAGGCCCAGGAAAACCAGTGAGGTACTTGCAGTCCAAACCCAAAGGCCTGAAAACCAGAGGGGCCGGTGGTGTAAATCCCATCCAGAGCCTGCAGGCCTGACAACTGGGAACACTGATGTCTGAGGGCAGGAGAAGATGGATGTCCCAACTCAAGCAGAAAGAGCCAATTCACCCATCCCCTGCCTTTTTGTTCTTTTCAGATCCTTAATAGATAGGATCATGCTTACCCACATGGGTGAAGACAATCTAATTTACTCAGTCTACTGATCCACATGCTAATGTCCTCCAGAAACACCCTCACAGACACACCCAGAAATAATGTTTCATCAGCTATCTGGGCATCCCTTAGCTTAGTCAAGTTGACTCACACAATTAGCCAACATACCAACCTCACACTTATTTATTTATGTATTTATTTACTTATTTATTTATATTTTTATAACTTTGA
This sequence comes from Theropithecus gelada, assembly GCF_003255815.1. Taxonomy (NCBI): domain Eukaryota; kingdom Metazoa; phylum Chordata; class Mammalia; order Primates; family Cercopithecidae; genus Theropithecus; species Theropithecus gelada. Next base: position 156,040,304 of record NC_037673.1, read on the forward strand.
GGTTCACGAGTCCATGTGTAGTTTTGTTATATAGGTAAACTTGTATCCCGGGGATTTGTTATACAGATTATTTCATCACCTAGGTACTAAGCCTAGTACCCAATAGTTATTTTTTCTGATCCTCTCTGTCCTCCCACCCCCCACCTTCTAATAAGCCCCAGGGTCTGTTTGTCCCCTCTATTTATCCATGTGTTCTCTTTATTTACTTCTCACTTATAAATGAGAGCATACAGTATTTGGTTTTCTATTCCTGTGTTAGTTTGCTAACGATGATGGCCTCCAACTCCATCCATGTTCTTGCAAAGGACATGATCTCGTTCTTTTGTGTGGCTGCATAGTATTCCATGCTAACCTCACACTTTTGTTGTTAGGGCAGTCTCTGGGAGCTTTGGGATAAAGGAGACCCTTAAAATTTGCCCCCTTCATTTAGTCATACTAGATACAGAGCCTCAAATTGGTCAACAGGACCCACCAGCCGCTCCCTCTCCATCTCTGTACTCAGGACTCCTTATCTTGTACTGTGAATGAGCTTCCACCACATGGCAGAGGGCAAAGCAGGAATGGCCACAGTCAGCTCCAAGCTCATGTTAACTAAGCCTAGCAACCTTGGGAGAAAAACGATTTCCCCAATCCATTTCAGAAGATTTAGAAATGTGAGAAGGACTGATTACTATGGCTTGGGTCACTTGCCTATCCTGTGAACCAATCACCTTAGCCAGGGGGATAAGGATAGGCCATGCACTAATTCCCTCAGAGGGATCAGCAGGGACATGGAGTTGGCAGTCCCATCAGACTCACATGGGAAGCATAACAAGGGGGCAGCAATCCCATGAATGGAAGTGTGTTGTGGAGTAAGGCTGTTATCCGAAGAACCAAAGGAGAGAAATGCTGATAAACCAAAGTAGCAGATGTCCCCAAACTAGGAAAGCTAGAAAAGAGGGCAATGAAATTTGAAGTGAAAAGTAAGAAGCAGAACTTGGAGAAACTCCCAAGTAGAAGGCAATACCTTCAAAAGATTTTAGGGTACTGGAGGCTTTAAGTGTGTATGGGGGAGGAAGCTGTTAATGGCATTGGACAGGCCTTAACACTGCTGGAAAAGTGACTTCAAGAGCCAGTCACATTTCTTCCTACATGAAGGTCAGTGGACTCTTCCTGGCTAGAAGAACAAGGATACTGACCTGTGGGGGGCATCATGGTTTGCTTTTTTCTAACTTAAGAATAAAGATGTCAGGGTTTCTTTCCCACTGCAGTGGGAAGTTTCTTTCCCATGGCTGGAGATCACTGAACTGATAGGAAGATTGCCAGGTTGGCCAAAGGAAATCGGCCGCTTTTGTTTAAGTCCTGGAGTTACTCATTGCCTCTAGAAAGGTCGTCCGCATCGTGATGTGGTGAGCTCTGATGGAACACCATGGATGGGGAGTGGCACTGAATCTTTAGAAACTCGAAAGTGGTCAGGGAAACCACAGGGAAGTTTGGATCGACTGAAAGGACAGTCTGCTGAGTTCCTAGGAAAGGGAAGTAAGTGGAAATGTCATTTTCTCCTGACGTAGCTCCAAGATAAAATTTTGATGTGGTGATACCAATCAAGCTCATTAACTTGTTTGGCACAGGTTACAGAGGTTGAATGATGGAGAATGCTTGGAGTATTGTGTTAAGAAGAATTCTGAAGCGATATTGAGCTCAGCCAGGAACAGTGCTATAAATGACAAAGCAAAACCTGCCAGTGTCATAGAAATGGAACATGGTAGTATGTATCTATCATATGTGCCATCCCCAGGGAATCTATTTCCTGAGAATTTCTCCCAGGAAACTATTAGAAAGGAAGAAAAAAATTCTATATGCCACAAAGGTGTTCTCCTCGGTGTTATTTACCATAGCAGCAATTTGTTCTACGGAAGGAGAATGGTCACTTGTCAGAATTAAATTGTTGATCATGAAGGCCATTTGAAAACGTGAGAAAATATGGGACATGAAAAGCTGAGTAAAAAGAAAACATTTATATACATAATATTTGCAATGAGATAAAAGATGACATATCACACACACACACACGTAGTTTTGTGCATCTAGGGCTCATTTATTTCATGTTCACTTGTGTTTGAAACCCAGCTCCTATCACACAGTAGGTACACAATAAATACTATTCAACTATTGTGTTGCTAGCTTTACATATTTTCTTTTGCAATAAAAATAGCTTTTCCCAAAAGGAATAAAAACTAAAACAAAAAACTCAAACCTCCAAAAGTTAACGTGTTGGTTTTTCTTCTCAGAAATAACAATTTGTTCTGCTTCTCATCAGTCCCGGTTAGGCTCTCTGTAGGACTTAACCAAGCAACTCCTAAGATCCAAGTTCACTTAAATTCCTACAAGCAGTGGTACCACCAATAAAGACTTCTCTACTCTTCCTTTGCCTCCACATGCCCAGGCTTGGGCTTCTGATATTGTGAAAGCATCCACGTTTATTTTCCTACCAGAGATTGTGATTTGCCCCAAAGGAAGCTTTTTCTTCCATTTTGTGTAGCGTGAGCTGTAACTAACTATGAGAGTGGTCTCAATGGCATCTCCAAGGCCAGAGGAAAGCTGCTGATGGAATTCAAAATTCAGATCTGAAGCCTATGACTATGGTTACTGGGAGTGATTGACAGATTGAGGCCAGGTATCAAACAGACCTTAGATATTGACAGAACCTCTGCTCATTGGAATGACCTCTCACTATGAGGGCAAGTGATCAATTACTGTGTACCTTCACTAACTTCAGAAACTCTCCTAATATTCCCTAATTCCATCGAACAGTATTTTTTTTTCCTCCAAACCACACAAAGCACCCGTAGCCCTTCACTAGGAAATTAAAGTTTATTTTCAATTTCCTCAGGCAAGGCAAAAGCAAGGGTAAATTAACAGTCTGTAGCTTGTCTGGGACTAGAAAAGCATTGAAAATGTAGTGAGGAGTCACAATGTAGGAAAATTGTCCAAAGACAATGCAATATTTAGCTGATGGTAATCTCAGACGATACACTGGCAGGACAGTAGCAGTTGGATGAACGGGCAATATCTCTGGAAGCAAAGGAAAAGAGGAGAGGGGAGGCAGTTATTGCAAAGAAAAAAGCCATGGTTTATCTGTCTATACCAATCTAATATACTAGATGACACAGTATCTGTCCGTTTCACTGGGTCCAAAATAGTCAACTCACTGTCACATGTAATTTACTCATTGTAAAGTAATAGTTTTCTGTCTTTATTTCTCACCTGAATACCTTCTGTTCCCAGCCCTTTCTTTTTAATAACATCATCTTTTTCTTCCCATGACAATAATTCTTGCATGTATCTATTCTACACATTTTCATTGAATTTCTACCATGAGCAGGCACTATGTGAGGCACAACGAAAGAATGGGCAATAAAAAATGGTCAGGGATTGGCCAGGCGCGGTGGCTCGTGCCTGTAATTCCGGCACTTTGGGAGGCTAAGGAGGGTGGATCACAAGGTCAAGAGTTCGACACCAGCCTGGCCAAGATGGTGAAACCCTATCTCTACTAAAAATACAAAAATTAGCCGGGTGCGGTAGCAGGCACCTGTAATCCCAGCTGCTCAGGAGGCTGAGGCAGGAGAATCACTTGAACCTGGGAGGCAAAGGTTGCAGTGAGCCGATATTGTGCCACTGCACTCTAGCCTGGGTGACAGAGCAAGACTCCATCTCAAAAACAAACAAACAATGGTCAGGGACACAGGTAAATTAAAGAGATAACTACAGTTCAGTGCTGTGATACGAGGATGTAGTAGGGGCTCTCAAAGCACAGAGGAGGGGGCCTAAGCCAGGGTGAGGAAGGCTTTTTGGAGGAGGCAATAGATAAGCTAGTTTTGAAGATAAAATGGCTTAGATGGTAGAGGAAACATCCTATAGCACCTTTGATCCCTCTTAGATAAAAGAGCTGTTAACATATATGTGTGTTTTCCTTCAGTATTTTAAACACACACATACACACACACACACACACAGATTGGATTTATAGATATCATAATGATCTAGATGTACATAGATTTATAGAACTGTGATCTATATAGGATTCGATGTTGTTTTTCCATGTCTTTAAACATGTGTTGAAAACATGGATTTTGATAGATTAATATTATTATATTCAATAGATGTTTCATAATATTTTTGATCATTCTTTGTGTCTGTCAGAGTTTTTGTTTGTAAGCCACAGAAAACAACACTGGCTATATTAAGCAAAAGATGAATTTACTGGAATCATATTAGGTACCTATAGGATCTATGGGAGGCAAGGAAAAATAGGCTAACAAAAGGGACAGAAATCAAAATAGGCTCAGCAGTGGGACCCCTAGCCAGGGCTGACCACAGAAACAATCTGTCCCTGGAATTTTTGTTTTCTATACTTAGGTTTCAATGTTCTGAATAGGGAACTCTTGCTGACCAAGTCTAAGTGATGTGTCTCACTTTACCTACAAGGGGACAGAGAGTAGGAAGCATTGCTCCATTTGATTCTGTAGTGAGAAGTAAGGCCGTGACTCCCATTAAGTGTCCCCACTGGGGTCCATCTCTCAAACAGCAAAGGCATTAGGATGTGGTTAGCAGGAAACCACCAAGAGCATCTTACTACCTCCCCATTGTTAGATGTTTGGGCTGTTTCCTTTTTTCCCCTTTTCTATTGTACTACAAAACTATGAAACATTTTTTTTTCTCCAAAATTATTGAGTACCTCTCTGATTATCTCTAAGATAAATTCTCTAGAAATTGAATTTCTGGTTGAAAGAGTATAAATATTTTCTCGTCTCTTAATAGATACTGCCAAATTGCTTCTCTGAAAACTTGCATCAGTTCAAGTTCACTCTTGGAGTGGGTATGAGGTGTGCCTGGTTTCTTACCCAGCTTTGGCATGATTATTTTTAGGAATCATCACGCCCACGCCTTTCTAGGCTGTACTCATTTGTTCAGCCTGTACCTCACTTAAATTATGGTTCTCTGAAGTTGAAACACCTAGTGGCAAAGTGAACAATTGAGCAAAGAAGTTCTTTATTTTCTTACGTTTATTTGTGATAATTACTTTTATTGATTTTCTTCCTCATTAATTTGATTAATACAGGGGCTGCTTCTTTTAATATGCTGTACAGAAGCTGTTTCTTTTTCTCTTCTGGAAAGATAGCATTTACAAAGCAGCAAGTGTATCTGAAATAACGAAAGACTGAGTTCTAGAAATGAGGTTCTAGGAGGTGCTCACCCTGGCTCGGCAGGTGGCTCTCATGGATGCTGTCCAGGGTATCTCTCCTGGGAACGGGGGAGAGCTCATCTCCAGAAGCAGGTCCATTCAGAAGTCGTAGCAGTGATTCAAATCCTATGGCCCCTAAGTTGGGAGGAATACGAAACCCAGAGAGGTGATGAAATATTTCGTGACTTTTGTATTAACTTAGAGGAACATCCTTCTAGCAAGAAATTGGAACGCATGAAAAATATTAGGGCCTGGGCTTCCATCAAGAGAGTCCTGATGATGCCCAAGAAGGACAATTGATGAAGAATCAAACACAGGGGATTTTAGGGCAGTGAAACATCATATGGCAATTGAAGTATCATATTACATGTGATACTATAATGGTAGATACATGATGTCACACATTTGTCAAAACTCATAGACCCATGTTGCACACAGAGTGAATTCTAATGTAAACCATGAACTGAATAATAATGTATCAATATTGATTCATTAATTATAACAAATGTACCACACTCATGCAAGATGTTAATAACAGGGAAAGCGGTGTTGGGGTAGGGGACTGTATATGGGAACTCTCTGTACTATCTGCTCAATTTTTCAGGAAATGGAAAACTGTTCTAAAAAATGAAGTCTATTAACTAAAAAACATTTCAAAAATACACCCAGAGAAGTACAGTGTATTCAGGAAGTAGCATTTGACTAGAAGTCTGGGTCCCAGAATGCTGGTCCTGCTTGGCCATTCACTAGCTGTGTGGCTTTGGAGAAGTCACTTCACCTCTCTGGATTTGACCATAGAGTTGGACCACATGATCTTTAAACCAATTCTCCCTTCTGATAGCATAAGATCTCAGGATTACTTACTTTAGATTTGTCACCCTTGTCCAGATTTTGAATGTCAGTAGTAATCAAAACATGCCTTTCACTTTGCTGTCTGGCAAGAAATAATGGAATGAATAAAACGCAAGTCTTTCCCCCTTACCCTGGAGCTCAGAAGCCTCTCTAGAGCTAGCAAGACCCATATAAAAGTCAGGCATAAGGCAAATAAGGCAAGCTGATTTTTTTTTCCAGATAAAGTTGATTTTTTTTCTCTTTGCATAATTTGATTTTAATGTTCTGCCCTTGTTAAGTTCTCTCCCACTTGTAGACATTTACACAATGGGTTATAATCATATTATTGTATTGTTGATCATTAACCATGGGTTAACCTTTTAAATGGACTTATGTAGCTTATTAAGTATGCCATTCACGAAGACTAGAGATAAGGCCTGGTTTTGGATCATGGGTATGAACAAACATCTCTGGGTGTCTGTGCTTGGCAGGTAGCCAACTTGATGCTGAGCTCTGATTGGTTGGATGCTCTTGGGGCCATGCGAACTCAGGTCCAGGATGCTCTTGGGGCCATGCGACCTCAGGTCCAGGATGCTCTTGGGGCCATGCGACCTCGTGGTGCACGTTCATGGGATGGTGGGCTGAGGCAACCTCACTGGTCTTGAAGGAATGTCGATCTCATTGGAAAGTGTATGTAGCAAAGAATAATTTTCAATTTTCCCTAAGTAAATATCTGGCAAAGCCTAGAATTGGATCATGTCCAATTCTGCAGATAAAATGCCCCCAAACACATTTGCCCTGAAGCAAGGCTGAAAATATATGCACATTTATATTTGTCTAATTGAAGCAAATCTCATTAATGTGAATAATGCAGAATAATGTACAGTGGTGTAGTGGTTTATATTCTCATGCTCGTCTAGAAGGGAGTTCATTATGGTCCATCAGGAGGTTAGCACTTACTGAGGCTCTTTCTATATGAGGTCTTTACACATGTAAGCTCTTACTTAGTCCAGGAATAGCAAATACACAGCAGCACTTGTACCTCAACTCTCCCTCCTAAGCTCAAGGCAGACATTACTAATGTAAAATGACATTCTTGCCTGCAGAGATGGCAGTAGCCCTCAAAGGGGGCTTGTAAGAAGAACCTCCCTGCCCAATGAAGTCAACAAGCTTATCTTCATGGGAAGCCACCTTTCCTGGAGAAGAAAGATCTTGCTTCTTGGAGATGACTGTCTTTAAGCTCATAGACTAATGTACCAGGTTGTTAAATTGACTTTTATTGCATTCTTAGAGGCTTCACTGAGTCCCCAGAACAGAGGTCAGTGATTGTTAAGCACCCATCCTTTCTGGAAAACATAGATGCTAGACATATCCTTGGGAAGTTTCTGAGAGAGAGAGCAAAAATGGTCCCTCATGTCCATCATTCACATCCATGCTGTGTAAGAGAAAGAAAACCAGACATTTAAAGATAGAATTAAATGAAGGGATGTCTTGGGAGTGAGTAGTTCTCTCCAACCACCACTACTACTTCCAGTCAAATAAAAGAGCTGCAAGAGTAAATGGTGGAGGTATTTGGGATGCGTTCCTCTGCCTAGAAGACGCTGAAAGCTGGAGGCTGGCTGGAAATGACGGTGATGGTGGGGCTAGGAGACAGGGTGGCAGGAGGAGCAACAGCACTTATATCATTTGTGGGGCAAGATAAATGGGTTTTCCCGTGGGCTGAGTAGACACAGAGGAGGGCAGTCAGGCTCAGCCTCTCTGAAAGGGCTCCACCCCAGAGGGCTGCCTGTCTGTTTTTTTTTTATCCAAATGTCAGTTCAAATGTTACATCCTCAGAGATGCCTCCCCTGACCACCAGGGCAATAGAGTGTTCCCTGTAGTCACACTTTATTACACCACCTGGTTTATTTCCTTGATACTACTTACAATATAAACTTATGTTTTCCTTTGTTAGTTTATTTATTGTCTGGTACCTGTCCAAAGTTTCACAGGAAGAATTAGAGGTGGAGAAGTGAGGATTTGGGGAAGGAATCTCAAAGAGGATATTCTTTACAAAGTAGAATCGTCTTACTAAATTTAAGTTCCATGAGAGCAGGACTTTATTCATCTTATTCACCACTATTCCAGGTACTTGGAATAGAACCTGGCACATAGTAGCTACTCAACAAAAATGTGTAAACTAAGTACATCTCTGCCAAGCAAGAGCCCTAAGAGATAAATAGACTGGTTCTGAGAATGGCATTTTTTCCAGTCCATGGCCTGCTTGTAAATGTCTGTGTTAAAGGGTGTAGAGGGAGAAGCAGGTAGGAACCATAAACTGGAATACATTTTTTGTCCTCTCTGGTTTTCTATTATGCCTGTGCTTCACTGTCTGGATAACCAGGAAGTAACACTTTAGGGAAGGTTTTTCCTTCTCCTTTCCTCCTAGTCTCTTCTTATAATCTGCAAAGTCTGCTGGCCCCTGGAAACTCACATGGCCACTTAGTTGGTTTTGATTGATTGGATTGGCAGTGATGAGCTCTCCCCAGCTTTGATATGCCTCCAGGCTTCAGGGAAAGTTGAGCCCCTGGCCAGATGTTTGGAGACAATTTGGAAAGGTGGAAATATACAAAGGATATGCATTTGCTAGTGTTATTTGTGGATTTTGTGCACATCCTCCTGAGTCATGTTAAATTAAAATCATTTACTTTAAGCAAGTGTGTGTCTTCAGTAATTGGGACCCCCAAAAAACAAATTTATTGAAAAAACATGGGTAAACCAGGGTGTTTTAAAAGCCATTCATTTCTCATGCTTTTGGTTAGAATCACAAATTAAACATCCATAAACCTAGTCATACAGTGAAGTGAGAAATTACAGCCTTTTCTTTCTGTAAGAATTTTTTGAAAGATTGAAATAAAAATCAAAATACATTTGAACAGCACTTTCCAGTTTACCAGCACTTCTACCTATATTATATCATGTGGTTGAAAAAAGACAAATCATTTAGTAAACTTTAAACTGATAAAGTCATAAAGCTGAAGAAACTTCTGGCTGTTCAGTGAGTAAATGAATGTTTGAGTGCAATGTGGAGACAGAATCATCATGATGATTAGATTAGAATTAGGATTGTACATCAGGTTGACCTTGAATCATGGATCACATAACAGAAAGTTAGATAAGGCTGCTTTGAGAACTAAAATGACCAAAAAGTGCAATCATATCCATGTTAAGGTTTGTGGAGCCCAGAGTAAGACTAATAGAGAGACCTATTTACATATGTATGAATATTTAAAATGTGTAAATAAAGCCAGAAAACTGTTAAATTAAAATATAGTTGATCCTTCTACCTTGACAAGTAGAACTTGATGACTCTCTGGAAGGCCAGATTTGAATTGTGAATTCTTGGATGCCTCAGGTGGATGTTTCTGACAGAACATGGAAGGGTAAGATGAGTCTCACTTGGTGCCACCTCCTTCCCTTTTCACTCCCAGCTCCATCTTATACCACAGGGACCTCAAGTGCAGGCAAGTGGATATCCCAATCCCACATCCAATCTCCATCCACACCTCGTCAGAAAGGTGGGCCCTGGGGAAGGGGTCTGCCTGGTCCTCAGAAGTGAACTCAAGGCCATTAAGTCAGGCAATTCCAGGGTGCTGGGTACTTAGTATGAAGAAGATGGGTGCAGGCTCTGGGCAGACATGTTTCCTTGGGCCCTGAGAGTCCTCACTCCATAAGGAAAGGTATAGTCAGAGGAGGAACAAACAGGCCTCTCTAAAGTGCAGGAACCTGGGCAGGGCCCCTTGTGCCTGGATCTAAAGGTAGTACCAAATTTAATGATAGTGCTATGGTCTGAATGTTTGTGTGCCTCCCAAGTTCATGCATTAAAATTCTAACCCCCAAGGTGATATTAGGAGGTGAGGCTTTGGGAGGTGATTAGGTGATGGGATTAGTGCCTCCTATAAAAGAAGCCTGAGAGGGACCTTCACCCCTTACTCCAGATTAGGTTACAATAAGAAGACAGCTGTCTATGAACAAGGGAAATGGGCCCTTATCATATGCCAAATCTGCCAGTGCCTCGATTGTGGACTTCCCAGCCTCTAGAATTATGAGAAATAAATTTATGTTTTTCATAAGCCACCTACTTTCGGGAGTTTTTGTTGTAGCAGCTCAAACAGACTAAGATAGTTGAAGTTAAACTGAGCGTTGTTTGCTTCTCAACTTTTTTCTTAGGTACTCTTTCCTTTACGTGAAACATTTGTAAATACTATAGTACCTAAAGCTACACTAACCAAAGACCTATTTTAAGTGATGCTCCATTTAGCTTTAAAACACATATTGAAAGGGGGCCACTTGGGATGAAGAATTCAGTAGTTAGGACAAACGAACCAAAATTTCAAATAGAAAACAGATAAAACATTCCATTTCTAGTCTAGACAGGTGAACTAAAAGAGCTATAATACCATAATAGTGTCTTTCAAAGTATAACTTCTTGTTTCCAAAACACTTTCACTTGTATATGTATCATTGAGTTCTTGTGAAATTAAGATATATGTACTCTAGACAAATATAAAAAGGAACACTTGACACTGTGAGGAGTAAATTTATAGACTCCATTAGCCAAGGAATGGTGGAAATGAGAGGTAGAACAATGTAGAAAGAGAAATCAAAGGCACTAAACAGGCTTCAGCCTGGGCCAGCTCTGATCTTTGGATAGTGGCCCCTGAAGTGCTTGACTGAGAAAATCTTTCGTCGTGCCTGGCCTCAGTGGTTGGTAATAAATTAGCCATGACTGTTACAATCAAAGAAGGGGCCATGACGGTATGTGGGCTGTGAATGTGCCACTTCTGGGCTGGACAAATGCACGTGGCTGACAGTAAGGGCAAGCAGGATGCTTGGGGTTATCCTTAATCTTTTGAGGTTGTTGACAAGGAGAACAATCAATGCAAATTCTCAACAAGAATTCTCATGTTTTTGAATATTTCTGTCTTTCTCTAGCAAAAGCAATTTGGGTTTCTTGGAAAAAGAAGTTGCTTTCAACTTACTTTCTGATATGGAAAAAAGATGAGATAGACACCTGTTAAGGTGTTAATTGGTGATGACCGGATAAATAGAAGACCTAGATTCTTTTCTCATCTCTGTCACTAACTAGCTGTGTGACTTTGAGCAAATCCCTTAACCCCTCCAGACCTCTATTTCCTTGTCTCCAAAATAGGGATGTTATCTGAGTGATCTCTTAGAGCTTTGTGAGGCTTAAAGGAGTTAGTAACAAGGCAATCACTTGAAATATAAAACATTACACCGTTGTAAACCATTATGATTCCACTGAAAAATTAGCACATTAGTCTAGGGTAGCATTTCCCAAAATGTGTTTTTGGAACATCAGTTCTATGGGATGTCAACTGGTATTATGCTAAAGCTATCAAACAAACAAACAAACAAAAAAGTGTTTTCTGGCCAAATAAATTTAGAAAACTCAAGGCTAAACAAGCTTACATAGGTATTTTACCACATAAATTATTAGTCTTAATAATTTAATGTGCATTGTGAATCATTAAAATGAGGAAATTATATGCAGTAGTTCAGACACTTCTGTGGACATAAAACTCTTATTTTGTCAACATATTAGCCTTTCAGAACACAGTCCTTTGGAAATTATTAAACAATCTACTCTTCAAGTTCTTTTCTGACTTGAATGCCGTCTGATTCATTCATTTATTCAACAAATTATTATTTTTTTTTTTTGAGACGGAGTCTCGCTCTGTCGCCCAGGCTGGAGTGCAGTGGCCGGATCTCAGCTCACTGCAAGCTCCGCCTCCCGGGTTCATGCCATTCTCCTGCCTCAGCCTCCCGAGTAGCTGGGACTACAGGCTCCCGCCACCTCGCCCGGCTAGTTTTTTGTATTTTTTTTTAGTAGAGACGGGGTTTCACCGTGTTAGCCAGGATGGTCTCGATCTCCTGACCTCGTGATCCGCCCGTCTCGGCCTCCCAAAGTGCTGGGATTACAGGCTTGAGCCACCGCGCCCGGCCCTATTCAACAAATTATTATAGAGTCCCTGTGATATGCCAGGCACTGTTCAGTGTTAAAAAAAATACATCAGTGTACAATACATAAACAAATGCTTGCTTTCATGGAGCTTACATTCTAGCAGGATTTGATGTCACTCACTCAAAGTGTACTCATGCTTAGAGAAGTCACTGCTATCCCTTAACTCAAAGATATAAAGTTGTAAAGTAGAATCATTAAAAACAGAGAAAGGCCAGTGGGGAAGGATAGTTTGTGGGGAAAGTAGGGAAGACTGCGTATCACTCTGCCTCCCTATCCCTCAGCCTCTGAGTCGAGGTTAAACTATGAACTCAGATCTGAAGAAGCAGATGACTTCTGCATCAGGGGCACACAATCCCATTTGTTTATTTGTTTATTCATTAATGCCACTATTCAGCATATAGTTATAGGCATGATATATGTCATACACAACAATGCGTAAGACCCAATTTGTACCCCCAGAGCTGACTTCCAGGTGGGCAGGCAGATCAGGATGAGAGATTGTGCCTGTGTGTTATATGTGCTATGGGGGAAAGGACAAGGTGATGTGGGGGCACATTGCAGGGGCACTGAACCCTAGACATCAGAGAAGACATCTTAAAGTGACATTTAATTTAAATTATCCAGAGGGCAATAGGAGTTTGTTTAGCAAACTGGCTTAGGGTGAGTTGGGGGAAGCAGTGAATAGGAAAAGCACTCTAGTCAGTGGACACAATATGTACCTAACAAAACTCCCATGACAAGTTTTACACAGTGGAACTGGCGCTAAAGACATATGTATATATTAGAGTTCTGTGTATGACTTTCTTTGAAAAAGGTTCTGTTGTTGCAATAAAACTTGAAAACCATTAGTGGTTTCCCAAAGGAAATTTTTGAGGCTACTGCCATGTTTATAATTCTTAAATTCTACTGCTTACATAAGTCTTTCTGTCAAAAGTATTTGCATTTTCATGGGGGATTTTGGAAGACTGCGATTTCTTTCACATCTGAGGTGCACATTGCTGCTGGCAGGTGGTATTTGTTGAAATGATTTTGGTTATAAAGGACAGAAACCTCAATTCAAGATTACTTTAGCAAAATAGGAAATTAATTATCTTACATGACAAAACAATTCAGAGAACGTTTGATCCAGAAATTCCAAATCCAGTCTCTCTCTCTTTCAGTTGTCTGGGCTTCATTCTCAGTCTCAGCATGGCGGCAAGAGGGCTGCCAGTGTCTCCATGTCTGCATCTTTCATGTCCAATTCTAGTGGAAAAGAGGGTTGTCTTCCTGAAGCTACCACATAAATCCTTGTATTCACTCTGATTGTACCATCTTATCTCATATGCTCATTCCCAAACCAATCACTGTAGCCAAGAGGGTGAAACTACGGAGATTGGATAGGCCTGGATCACATAATCCAATCCTGGAGCAGGAAGTATAGTGCCATCCAAACCACATGACTGAGAATGATTTCCTAAAAAAATTCCTAGGGCTATAAGCAGAATAGGCAGGGAGGCAGAAGGGGAAGGAGACAGAGATAGAGATAGGGAGAAAGAAAGAGAGTCAAGAAAGAAGGGAAAAAAGAGAAGTATCACAGAAAAAAGGAAGAAAAAAATCTCCTATTTCCTTTTAACAAATGTAAAAAATGCATAACACTATGAAGAATTTTTGGTTGTTAGAAATGGAAGGGAAGTAGGAAGAAAAGAGGAAGCATTGTGAATTGACACTAATTAGATGTGAGTATTCCTGAGTCTGCCGTTTATCAGTCTCTAGGTAGGAAAGGAATTTAAAGATCATCAATTCATTGGATGCTTGAACCTCCTTCAGCTACACAGCCAGCATACAATCAACTTATGTCCTTAAATACCTCCCAGTGATAGGAAACTCATGCCTCTGTTAGCTAATCACTTCATTGCTGAGTATCTCCCATTGTTCGTTTATTAGTTCTCGTAATGATCTGAAGTCTTCCTCCTTGTAACTCTGCTGGCTTCAGTTCTCTCTTATCCATGAAGGGAAAGCCTAATTCAGTGGGAGTAAACATTCAGTGGGGATAAACTGGTAGACTATGACCAAATCTGAATCTAGACAAGGTCGTTACCCAGCACAATAAATTAAATGTGGTTGACTGTGGGTGCTTTGGGTGGGCAGGCACAGCTCTTTTCCTGTAGCCCTACAACTTCCTGCTGTTCACTCCCTGGGAACTTCGTATATTTATGTTACCTGCCTGGACTGGGAAGGGATGTGATTTCACAATTCCTGGTCTAATTCTTCTTTCACATAGTAGTTGATCAGGCACTTGAAGGCTGTTATGTGATGGATAAAAAAAGGGGAGAAAGCAAAAACAGAAAGAAAAAGAATGAAACTGGAAGTAATACAGTCTAGTGAGTTCTTCCTTAAAGCATCACCTTGAGGGTAATGTTTACTTTCTCCAGTGATACTGCTTTGGCTCAAAAGGATTTTCAAACTCCTCTTGGAATATTTTTCAGAGCCTGAAGCACGTTCTTTGAATATCCTCAATGGTGGTGAATCCTCATTCTTTGGGGGTGGTTTTGATTTTTGAAAGAAGCCAGAAGTCATTGAGAGCTGAGTGTTGATCAACATGGTGGCTGCTGCATCTGCCTCATCTTTCTTGTGTCCAAAGCAAAGTGCAATGATGCGCTCATGAGTCTGAGATCCTTGTAGGTTCCTTTTAATTAATTCATTCATTTATTGTTTTATTTTAATTTCATTAACTTAATAACCAACACTTTCACATGTTTCACATTTTCAAAGGCACAAAAGAATATATGGTAAAAAGTCCTTTTCCTTTTCTTGCCCCCCAGCCACCTGGTTTACCTTCTGTGTTTTGTGTGTATCCTTCCAGAAAGAGCCTACTCCTATCCCTTAATTGACTTGAAGAAGGCCCAGAGAGATATCTCTAAGTAACTGAAGAACTGCTTGAATGCCGGCTGAAGAGCATTGCAGTGTGTGTAAGCTCTGATGCGTTTATGCCAAATGCAGGCGTCAATACTTTATCCTTAGGACCCTGAGAAGTCTCTGTAATAGGAGGCAGTTTCCTGAGCTATGCGAGGTCAGGTGGGTTATTTTTCTCTTGAGCTTTGGTTTTCTCATGTGTAAAATGGGGATAATGTCAACAACCTCCTTCACAGGTTATTATAAGGATTAAGTGCAATGATGTGTGAAAATGTTCTAAGGAGGTTTATTGTATGTATTGACTTAGCTCAACCACAGTACCCAGTGGTTTAGTCAAACACTAGTCTAGATGTCTCTGTGAAGGTATTTTGTAAATGTGATTAACATCTGCAATCGGTTAACTTTAAGTAAAGCAGATTACCCTCCATATTGTAGGTGAACCCCATCTAATCAGTTGAAAGCTTAGAGCAAAAACTGAAGTTTTCTAGAGAAGAAATTCAGCATTAAGACTGTAGCCTAGATATCCTGCCCAAGTTTCCTACCTGCTGGCCTGTCCTATGGATTTCAGGTTCAAGACTGCAACTTCAACTCTTACTTGAATTACCAACTTCCTGGCCTGCCCTACAGGTCTGGGACTTACCAGCTGCCACAATTTTGTCAGCCAGTTTCTGAAAATAAATCTTTTTCTCTCTCTCTCTCTCTATATATATATCTATATACATACATATATACATATATAGATATATATATATAGTCTATTGTATTCTACTGATTCGTTTCTCTGGAGAACTCTGACTGATACAGAGGGAGAAAACTGCATTGCAGTGAGGCGGGTGTTGAAATAAACCTAGGTTTTAGTCCTGGGTCTCTCTCTGACTGGCTAAGCAGCTAAGCAGCCCTGGGAAAGACCCCTGATACTACTGAGCTTCTGGTGTCATCACCTGCCTAATGCCTCTCAACATTGCTGGGAAGATGGACATCATGAAGATGATTCGTCAGGCATCCTATATGTGCAGGTTATAATTATTTGAGTCCGCCCTGCTTTGACAGCACACATATCCTTAAAGTCATGCTTTGGTGGCTCCCAGACCTATAACCTCTTCAGAGATGTTTTCTTCCCAGGCAATGATTCTTGGCTCTGTCTCTGTGAAGCTCATAGTCAGGTAATGAAATCCAGTGCAGCCTCAAGTAGTTGTCAAGGGGGATAGAGGGCTCCACCCAAGACCTCAGTGGGCTCTGCACCCACAGGCAAGGGGAAGCAGAGGGAGGAGCGTAGGGGAAAGTGGAGGGAGGAACTTATGGAGGCAGGAGTAGGGGCGGGGGAGGGGAGGGGAATGAGAGAGGAAGGAGGACGTGTGTTAAGATGGATCCCCAGGGGTCCAGGGCTGATTTGCTGGGGTAGCTGGGTCTGCTCTGAAGATTGCAGGCTGATTGCAGCAGATTAGCTGGGACCTAAAAGGGGCCTTGTCAGAGCCCATGAATCCAGTGCTGAATTTTCTGCTATTTCTCTTATCTCGGGATAGAGCCAATCAAAACAGAGAGGACTGGGGATGGCGGGGAGAAGCACTATGACTAACCTGCCTCCTTTGCCATCACAGTGCGTCAGAACACCACTCAGTCCCATTTCCACTTGTTTTCTGCTCTGCCAGGGATTCAAGAACTGGCACTTGAGAGGGATGAAACTTTCTGTGGTGTCTAAGAGGCCCCATGTTGCTTTCCACCCCACCCTGGTGTTCTTTGTTTCATCACTCAAATCTTTTCTTTCATACCACTTATCACAAGCTGAAATTATTTGATAAAAAATTATTCACCAAAAACTGCTCTCTCCACCAGAATGTGCCACTTTATCTTATTTGCCTGCCTCTGTAGTGCCAGTTCCCAGCAGAGTGGTGCATGGTAATGCCCCTAAAAATATTTATTAAGGAATGGGATGGATGGATGGATGAATACCATTTACAAAGGGCCTTCTTTGTGCCAGGCAAGAAGCCCAGAGCTGTACAGGCATTTCTCATCTGCTTTTAATGATAGCTCTGTGAAGAAGGTATGATCATCTTTATTTTACTGATAAGAAAACTAAAGTCCAGAAAGTCAAGTAACAAGTCCATGGTCACACAGTCAGACCTGGGATTCTAATCTAGGTTTGACTGACTCCAAAGTATATGTTCTTAATTACAATACCATGGATAAAATATGCATTTTCTGCCGTGTGGGCATCGATTGGCAGTTGCTGCCAGGAGCCCTTAGCTGAGAAGAATATTGAAGCAATGTCCAAATTGGTGGAGAAGAGTGCAGAGATCAATTAGTAATGTCTGCAAGGGGTGAAGTAGAATGTCTAGCGGCACATGTGCCATCTGTTTTTCATTTTAACACATATTATATTGCCTCCCTAAAGATGTGAACTAGAGGCAAAGAAAAAAGAGAGAGAGAGAGAGACAGAGAGAAACTAGGAGGCAGAAATGCTTGACTTCTTTTCTGGCCCTAGTTTTCACCCCTTCTTGTTGAACTTATCTTTTCTTTAACATGAGAACACATCTATCTACATGCTTATTTGGAGGATGGAGTGCAATCAGAAGTAGGAAAAAGCTTTGAAAAGTCTTGGAAGCAAAGGTTGTGATATTGCTTCTTAAGCTGACTTTATGATGCTTGAGGGGCTTCGGGTTACCTGATATTTCTGTGGGACTCCAACACTCCTGGCAAAGATGCTGTTATTATTTCCCAAAAACCTTTCAAACAAATCAGGTGCAGGGAATGAGGAGAGGTGATAGGCTGCAGAGCTGGACATTGGGAATTGGAGCCTGTTGCACTTAAGACTGCAATGTGTTGGCCATGGAATAATCATCATGTATTTACCCTGCCGGACTAAAACCTGGGAGTAGGACAGTAGATTGGTTAAGAGTGGGGCCTGTAGAGTTTAAGTCCCAATATTACTGCTTACTGTGTAGTCTTGGACAAGTTACTTAATCTATTTGAGCCTTGATTTCTTACATAAAATAGCCTCTATCCAAGGACCTGATATGAGAATTAAATGAGACAGTTTGAGGCCAGGTGCCGTGGCTCATGCCTGTAATCTCAGCACTCGGGGAGGCCGAAGCAGGTGGGTCACTTGAGGCCAGGAGTTTGAGAGCAGCCTGGCCAATATGGTGAAACCCCGTCTCTACTAAAAATACAAAAATTAGCTGGAAGTGGTAGCGCGCGTGCCTGTAATTCCAGCTACTTGGGAGGCTGAGGCACGAGAATCACTTGAACCCAGGAGGTGGAGGTTGCAGTAAGCTGAGATTGCGCCACTGCACTCCAGCTTGGGTGACTGAGTGAGACTCTGTCTCGGAAAAAAAAAAAAAATTAAAATTAAATTAAATTAAAATAAATAAATAAAGACATAAGACAGTTTGTAGAAGAAAACAATATGGCCCTGGCATACAACAAGCACAAAATGCATGTTAATTGCTGTCTGTGAGGAATCTGTATGCGCACGTGGAAAATGGAAAATCAGAGCAATGATCTGAATCTATCTATGTTGTTCCAAGCCAGATAACTGGTGGTATTTTGGTTTTTGTTTGTTTTCCTACTTTTTTGTTTGCATCTGGATGTTCTGAATACTCAGACTTAGTGTTTTTCTCAAAAAGAAGACGGGCAAGGTTGTTCCAAACTGTTCATCTCCTTGAAGTATCCAGTGTATAGTTCTTGCTGCTGTTAGGCCTCTCTCTAATTGAACAAGGGGAAAAATCACCCTCTCAATGCGTGTTGAAAAACTGGGTTTTGAGAATATGAAGTTGGGCATTGCCACACTTGCCCATCATGAAACACACTGACCCAGAATAGTCATTCTTCTCTTCATCTTCTGTAAGCAATAGCTTAGGCCATGGTTATGTATGGTGATAGCTACCATTTATTATGAGACACTAATTGTGTGCCAGGAACTTCATTCTCCTGACAGCCCTATAAGGTAGCCACTATTGCCACTCCTGGTTTGCAGATAATGAGATTACAGCCAGGTATGTTTAACTGTGTAGTCTTGGACAAGTTACTTAATCTATTTGAGCCTTGATTTCTTACATAAAATAGCCTCTATCCAAAGACCTGATATGAGAATTAAATGAGACAGTTTGAAATGGGATGGATGGATGGATGAATACCATTTACAGGTATTCATCCAGGAAGTAGCAGAGATAGGATTCAAAAGTCTAAGTCTACAACCAGGAAGTAGCAGAGATAGGATTCAAACCCAGGTCACTCAGGCCTCAGCATCCCCGTGCTAACCACTTAGTCATATTATCTAATGGGAACTCTGGCTTAGTGAAGAATGTGTTTGGCAGAAGGGATGAAATGTCAGATTCATAAATGAGGTGCTGTGAGAGATGGTGGAGGGGTCACAGCCATGGTTCTCATGCCCAGCTGCCCAGCTGCCCAGCTGAATCCCCTGAGGAGCATTCATGAAATAGAGATGACTGGTCCCCACCCACAAAACTGTTGATGCACTTGATCTGAGATGGAGCCAGAGCTTTCCAGGTGATTCTGATGGGCTTCTAGGCTTGAGAACCACTGGGGCAGAGGAAGAAGGTTTGGGGAGAGATTTAGCGAATTCCTTGTAGTTAGGAATTTTTCCATTCCCTCATAGGAAGTGGCTAATTCACATTGCAGGTGGTGTACCTTTATCTCAGTATCTCCATTTGCAGGATGTGGGCAATGGAGCTTGACAACATTGCAGACTGCTGTGTGGATCAACAGCTCGTAATGTGCCATTTAAATGGGAAGCACTGGGATGAAGTGTTCTTGGGGCTTGAAGTGACCCCATTTTATTTTCAGTGTGGGGGTGCCTGGGCCACATCCTAAGCAACTTTGAATCATCTGGACCCACTGGACAGCAAGTGGTTAATCCTGTAAGGCCGGGGTGTGAGGGATCCGGTCACACAGCTGGGGGTAACTGGGGAGCTCTCCCTGTCCCATCCTTTGGTTGAGGAACAGTGTGAGCCAACACATAATTAGAACCATTAACACATAATTAGAACCATTCTCCATATTGAACTGGCTTTCAATATGGAGAATGAGATTTGTGGCTCCTGCTCACTAAGGAAATATGAAACGGTAAACACACTTCCAGTTATGGATGGGGCTAAACACACCATTAAACTGAATGCTAATAGCTGCCTCCTGCTCCCTTCGAACATTCCACCGTAGCGACCAGCAGGTGCCCTTTTCTTGCCTTCTCTTTCAGCTTCCCATAATTCTCTTCTGCCGTGGTCCTTTGGATGATAATGGGCACATGCTTGAAATAGTAGTTAGAGAATAAGAATTTAACAACAACAACAACCACAACCACAACAACAACAACAAAAAGCAAATGAGGCTGGAGTAGGTTTTCAGCTCCTCATATTATTGGCTTGTAGGCTGTAGCAATCTCAGGTATTGAGAATAAGCCAAAACAGACTGAGATGAATATCTTTAATTGACATGAGTGTCTTAAATATACTGCATGCTAAAGGCATCAAGCTTGACTTCTGAAGTTCAGTCACTAAGCTGTGGGAGCATCATTACTTACGGTTTAACAATTGGAGGCCAAGAGTTTGACATATTGAGTATAAATCCTTCCCTATTGCCTAATGGCTGTGTGGCCTTGGATGAATAACTTTCTCTCTCTGTGTCTAAGCTTTTCCATCTATAAATCATGGCTAATAATAATAAACTTTTCCTCATAGGGCTATTGCGGGGGTGGAGTGATTAAAGACACATGGGTATAAAGCTTTCAGTACAGTGCCTGGCACAAAGATTCTTGATAATCAACAGCTATTCTGATGATGATGATGATGATATGATTAACAACTTGCTGGGCAACGTTAGGCCTATAACTTCCCTGAGCTTCAAATTTTTCATCTGCAAAAGGCGAGCTAATCACAGCACTTGAGTCATTTGCTTAAGGCTCTAGATAAGAATTAAATGATGAAAAGGACTTGGCACAGGTCTTGGCACATAATAAGAGCTCAAGGAGGACTTGCTGAATGAATGGGAAAAAATAAATGAATGCTATGTCAGCTGGAGAAACTCAGTCATCAGACCCAAAGCATTTAATATGAGACACAGAGGAAGAAAAATACAAACAGCCCTGGACTCTTTGTCAGTTACATTTTTTAGAGCCGAAGACCTTCCGTTGCTTCCTTTCTCCTTGTTGCGTCCGTTCCTCCCGCCCCTTATCAAGACGGGGTGCTGGAAAAGAGAAAGCATGATGCTGACACACATAAATGAAACCCCAGTATCACAAGGGGCGCCTAGCAAGGCGTCAGACAGGAAGGGCCATAAATAACCGAGTGGCCTGTGCACCAGGCTCAGTCTGTGAAGCCGGTCAGTAGGATCTCTTCGGTCCCTGCCCTGGCCCCTCAAGTGGCCAGTGTCCTCACCTTGAGCCCCACACCCTCCTTCCCCATCTAATGCCCCTCCTAGGTCTGTTCCCCAGGGCAGTGACTCATACTCTGAATTGCTTCTCCCTCCTCTGCCAAACTCCAGCTTTCCCTGGGAGAAAACAGTCTGGTAAGCCAGTCACTGAAATAATTGCTTAGTCAGCCATTCTCACGGGGGTAACTGAAATGTGTTTTAAATAGCATTTGTGGTTTTAATTTCTAATTATAAAAGTGATACGTACTTATTTTAGAAAACTTTGGGGAAAAAGTCTGGGGAACATATCCAAGCATGTGGAAAAAAATACGAATCCTGAGGCCCAGGTCACAGCCCAGGCCAATTTGATCAGAATTTCTAGGGGTGGCATCCTAGAGCAGGATTGTTTTACTAAGTTCCCTGGGTGATTCCATTGCAGAAAAGGTTCTTTACTTAGAGATACCTGCCAATAATACTTTGAAGTATTTTCTTTACTTTTTATATTGATATTCAGATTATACTGTGTATGTTATTCAAAACCTGAATTTTTTTGCCTGATGATATATTATGAACATCTTTCCATATCATCAAATATTCTTTGAAAACATGATTTTTAAAATGGGCATGTAATGTTCCATCTTATGGATGCACATAATTAATTTAGCTAACAATCCATTATTAGACATGTTTCTAAATTTTGCCAATTAAAACAATACTGAGATGTATTTCTACTTCTCTCTCTGATCACTTATTTAGCTGACACATAGCATGTAATCGTATGCTGGACATCATTCTAAGGCATTCCATACATTTCATTTAATCCTTACAACCAGACTATGATATTAGCCCCATTTTAGATATGAGGAAACTGAGGTTCAGAGAGCCTAAATCACATAACTGGTAAATGGTGGAGCTAGTTCATGCTCTGGAATTAAAATTGTTGGGTTGGAAAAAAAAAAAATGAACATTTTTAAGGCTTTTGAAGCACACTGCCAAATGACCTACCAGGAAGGTTATAACGATTCACTTCTTCACCAGCAGCATGTGGAAGACAGTGCAGGGGTCTCTGAATTTGAAAATAATTCTACAAACCAATGGAATCCCTCCATTTAACCCCCCCCCCACCCTTATTGCAGGTCTACTATGTATGGAAAGAGTTTTTTGGAGTAGGGTTTTAAAAAATGGTCTCTAATAGCTGTATAGCATGGCTTTACAGTTTGTAAGTGGTGTTCCAAGCATAAGACAGCATATTGCTTTTGTGGAGGGAGGGAAGAGGGACTGCCCAGAATCCTTCAGCTTGTGCCACCTGATGGCCGGCCCTGTGGGAGAGTTTTAAGACTGTTCCTGAGCACTGGTCCTTCTCTAATGGTCTTTTTCTTCCCACCCCTCTTTTGGGGAAAATGCTTTTGGTAAGACAGAGAAAAGAGACAAACATTTCCAAATACAGTAGTTAATGGAAGAGGTGCTGTGAGAGGAGAGATGGCATTGTTAGAGCAAAATTTGCTGAGCTTTTGGTGTTTTACCGAAGGGCCCAAAGCCCCCTTCCCTGAAAGAATCTGACTCAACTCTCTTCAGCTCCCAATGGGAGTAAATGGAACTGCTTTTCTGGGAGCCCTGGAGGGAGGGCAGAGGAGCCCAAAAGGCCAACAGGACAAGGGAATCCCAAGAAAGGGAGGAAAAGCTAGGCAAGAGGGAAAAGATGTCTGGAAGCCCACCAAGGGGCTTGAGGTGGGCTGATGTGTCTCAATGAGAAACATACAAAGCTCTGTGCACTACCCTTTGGTTCCTGTGTATATCTGTCAAATATAATAGTTAGCTTGGTCATTATCATTTCTCTTTTGGAAGAGGATTGTGCCTCCCCTGCCATTCCCTCTCCCACCACACATACGTACACTGACATCATCAACCTTTCTGAGGGATTTCCTATTTGTAGCAGGAAAGCAAAAAACTTCCCATGACTATGAGTTTCTTGAGAACAGAGCTCCATGCCTTTTTTAGAAAAAATTATATTCATTCTCAGTGGCTCTGTCAGGTCAAAATTTTAATTTCCATTCACAGGGCAACCTATTGAGGTTTGATTGAGGCTTCAGTGGGAATTACGTTAGTGAACTCTATTTTGGCTGCCAGCTAGAGAATCCCACTTCAAACTTCCTTAAATACAAAAAAAAAGAGTACTATATACCCGTAAAAAAGAATGAGATCCCGTCATTTCCAACAACATGGATGGAACTGGAGGTCATTATGTTAAGTGAAACAAGCCAGATACAGAAAGACAAAAAGCACATGTTCTCACTTGTCTATAGCAGCTAAAAATAAGAACAACTGGACTCTGATTATGGCCCAAAAAACAGGAAAGTCCAGGATGGGGAGCAGGTTTGGCTAGATTCCGAATTTTGAAGGATGTTGTTTGTTTTTCTCTCTCTCTCCATCTTTCTTTGGACTGGCCTCATTTTTTCCTATTTATGAATAGGCTTCCTTCACACGTCCAAAGATCCTTCCTTCGGATTTTACGTATGGATGCTGAAAGAGAGAGAAAAATCCTTGTTGCCCAGGTCATTGCTAATCTGTGTTGCTCACGTGTGGGGGCTGCTTGTGCCTTTCTCTTGGGTGACTCCAGCTTCACAATCTAGTGGAGAGAGAAGACTGCTCTCCCAGTGCCCATACACCAGTCCCAGAAAGATAGACTGGCTGGCTTAGTTTGAGTCACATCAGGTCAACTGACTACTGTTTCCAGTGGAATAGAGTGTCACGAGTGGCCAGACCATTTATAGGACAACCTATGTGGTCAGGAGTGGCATCTGTTGCCCAAAGAAAAGGGTGGACAAATAGTGTGTCAGGAAAGACACAACTCCCCAAGAACCCTGTAGTGGTTCAGACTCATGGTTTCCCAGTCCAGACTCTCAGCTGGTCCAGTTAATTCGGATTTTTATTTCTGTCTTTAATGGCATGTCTTTCTTGCACTTTTCTATCTGCAAAATAAGATAAGCACTCATTTTTATTAAAGTCTGATTTTTTTAACCTTTCCTCTTCATTCATTGCTTCCCTGTAATTTTAAAACATGCAGATATCATTATATGTACTGCTATTCTTTTTTTTTTTTTCCTTTTTAATTTTTAATGACCAAAACAAAACATCTAAAACCGCAGCTTCTGGAAGAACCACTTGTTCTTGCCTGTCTTGTATCTCTCGTCAAACTTGACCTTGGCCTCTTGTCGGGCCTTGCGTTTAAGAGCAGGATCTCTGAAGACATCTTTATTGACGACAGTTTTGTCCAAGGGGATATCCACAGAGTACCTTGTGGGCATTAGGTGATTGTAGTTATAAACTTTCACAAAAGACTTGATCTTTGACCTCTTGGCGATCTTCTTCTTGCCCATGGCAGCTGTCACTTTGCTGGGGTAGCGGTCAATTCCAGCCACCAGAGCATGGCTGTAGGGGCAATCTGAGGTGCCATCATCAATGTTCTTCACGATGACGGCTTTGCGTCCAGAGTAGCGTCCAGCCAGGACAAGCACCACCTTCCCAGGTTTCATGAACTTGCCCATTTCGGCAGCAACCACTCAGGCCTACAGCAAAAAGGTGTACTGCTATTCTTGAATGAGTAGATCTACTTTAGCAGTCTTGATTTCTCGACCAGTTACTTGCTGTAAACTGCTTTAAATATCAGGTCTGGACACACTCCTCTGTTGAAGCAGCCTCTTGAAGGCCACTAATGACCCCTGGGTGCTGAATCCATTGTCCTTTCTTGGCTGCATTGTCCTGGCTGCTGCAGCAGTCCGTGATGGGCAATCTTACTTTCCCGCACCATCTCCATTTTGGGAGTAAAAATGTCCTCATTAAGGACCCAGAAAAACTATTTTCCTTCTTGGCACTTCTGCCCTTTTGGGCTGCCTGGTTTTGTTCTCCATCTGTAAATAGAGAAGGGACTCATTGTTCACCCCTCCACCTTTCAGCAGGGATGTATTTTGCCTTTGGAAGGCAGACCAAACTTGTAGAAAGAGCATGAGCTTTGGAATCAGGCGAACTTGGAATCACATCCCAGCTCCACACTTACTAGTCATGGAACTATCAGTGAGGCTTTTTTTTTTTTAAGTTTTTTTTTTTTTTGGACACTTCTCTGAGCATGAGTTCCTGCTCCTGTAAATGGAGGGAAACAATAGTTCCTGCCTCACAGGATAGCAACAGAATTTCATAACAAGGTACTGCACCCAGTAAATGTTCAATGCATATGAGTTCTCTTCCTCCCTCAAAGATATTTGGTTTGTCCTCTGTCACTGTATTAGTTCTGTGCTGTCTCCCCTCTTCTGTGTATCTTATGAAAATTGCCACTCATTAATTGTTTAAAGCATATCAATGTCTTCTGTATTCTAATAAAGCTGGCCATTAGAAACAATCCTAAAATTACTCTTTGGTAAAGTCCTTTTCTACCTTTTCTTTTGGAAAACAATAGTTTTTCCTTTTATTCCTTCTGGCGTAACAGGCATCTCTCTCTGCCTCCTCCCCTCCATCCTGTTCAGCATCTACTCCCTTTCCATGGAAAGGCACCCTCCTTCCTTGGGGAAACTGTTCTTTTGCACCATGTGGTTCTGGTGGGTAAGCTGTGTCATGTGACCAAGGCTTGACCCATCATGGGATCTCATGCCTCTTGCCACAGTGATTGGCTTCATGATGGCCACATGACCTAAGTTTGGTTCATTGGTGTTCTGCCCTTGAATTTTACATCTGAGTGCTAGGAGAGAGAAATCTTTGTTTCCTTGGGAGTTGCTAATCTAGGTTGATGAAGCCTGGAGCTGCCCATGCCATACCTCCTGCTGTGTGAATAAGCTCTGCTATGTGAGGAAGGAATGAGTCCCACGCATGGAGACAAGCAGAGATCTGAGATATGGCGTGAGATGGGATGGGAGAAGAAGGAGAGAGGGAGAGACAACATCATCATTCGATATCCTCAGGACAGCTCTAGTCCTGGCCTTTATGGAGATGAGCCAGTAAATTCTGATTTTTCTTTAGCCTGGATTGGGTTAGGTTTCTGTTCCTGGAATTCGAAGGTCCTGAAAAATGCATCAGTTTATTTAAAGTAACTGTTACATTATAAATGAGAGTTGTGTATATGTTACAACAAAATCCCAACAGTTAGTCTAAGTTGCTAATAAGGAATGGATTCCTATATTGAACTCCTTCTAAGAGCACAGAGGTCTGAGGTTACAGAGCCCCTTCTACGTTTGTATCACTGGAACCTAGCATAGTGCTTGGCACATGGAAGCCCCCGTATGTATTTGGAGAATACAGTAAGGCACAAGAAAGAATCTGATTGGCTCAGTGGGTCATACCATCCAGCACAGGAGAGTCCTACTGGCTAGACCAGGGTTCCCACATGGGCCAACATCTTGGCTACCTATGGGTTAGGAACCTCACCCACAGTCTGGCCAGCTGTGAGTAGAGAATAATAACCTCTGGTGCAGAAAATAACCTCTTTCCCTCATGGTGCAGAAAATAACCCCATTTGCTAAATATTTATTTAAATTTGACTGTGGGTATGACAGGCACTCTGAGTCTCACAAACGGAACAGAATAGCAGATGAGTGCTTCACTTGGCTTGTTCAGGACACGTGAGTCCTCCCATTAAATCCCTTAGTGAGGGGTTTGAAGAGCTACTGGGGGAGTTCCAGAAAAAGCTGGGCTCCTTTCTGCCAAGGGTCTCCCCTTGAACTTCTCTTCCATAGGAGAGCCGTGACCCTGACCAAGGGGGCAGTTCTGGGAAACTGTGGGAGCCTGAAGCAGAGAAGGGGCTGACTCCAAAGCAACCCGGCCAGGCCTGCTGGTGAGAAACATGCCCCTTGCTATGGTGAGGCTGGCCACAGCCTGACACCGCCTCTGCTGCGGACGAGGGCATGGGGAAGCAACAACATTCCGGTGTCAGCCAGGCTCTGGCCATGCCCCAGACCCTGTTCCCACTGTAAGCTGACACTGGCTGGGAGGGACCCCTCCTCTATGAGGGCTCCAGGGCAGAGTCTGTTCTCAGACTTGAGCAGCAGCTTGTGGATGCTACAAGAGGGTGTAAAGAAAGCAAACCAACCTCTGTAGGCCCGGTGAGGTGGGCGGGGCCCTCTGATGTGTGTTTGAGAGGTTGGCATTTGCAGTAGATTTTAATCTTGGACTTGTTGACATGGCAACAGGGTTAAATGGGAGACAGTAAAATGTATCTGGAGGGTCTGGATCTGGGCCTGAAGGCCTGGGGGTTAGCCCAGTTCTCTCTGTAAGCTCTTTTGGGGTCAGGGGCCAGCCTTTGGTACCTGGGCCTCAGGCTCCTCAGTGGTAAATTGAAGAGGTTTGTCGGGCCACAGGCTCTTGGAGGTTCCTTCCAACCTGAGTAATCCCCACTCACCATCCAGTAATGGCTCTAAATTCATTTGCTCTGTGGAGATAACCAATTTGGAAAAGATTGGCCTCAAATTTAACTTTTTTTTAATAGGCAGTAAAGGATGGATGAGAAGTAACGTTATTCCAAATAGAATGACAGGAATAACAATTATTACAGTAATAACAATAAAAAAAAAATGCTTTAAAAATAGTCACTGTAAGCCAGGCACTCTATTCAAAATTTTACATACCTTACCTTATTTATTTCTTTGCAACACTCCCCTGGGGTGGATTTCATGGTACTTGTTTTGGAGATGAAACTACTGAGGTGCAGAGAGGCTCAGTTACTTGCCCAACAGCTCACTGTTCAAAGGTAGCAGTGCTGGGATTTGAACCCAGTGTCCACTTGATTCTAAAGCGTACATTCTCACCTCTTCTGTTATCAGGTAGGTGAGAGATGCCTTCTATTTTCTGCTGTGAAAGTGCAGACACAGAGGAGCAACGTCTGTCCACTTGCTTCTCCAGTGTTCATATGTCATAAATCCCTCAGGGATATAGCCTTAGACTTATTTTTCCAACCCCATTACTGGCCACTCCCTGCCATCCCCACCAAACTCATGCTCCTTCTCCACTCATCACTTCTCCACAGGTCACAGTGGTCTGTGCCTCAGAGCCTTCATAGGTGCTGGTCCTTGTTCCTGAAACCCTAGTCTTCTCTCTTACTTCTGGAACATTCCTACTCGGCAAGGTTCAGGTGCCATCTCCCTTTTAAAAGATGCTCTTTGATTTCCAAACAGCCACAGCCCACTTTTGCTTCTGTCATAGTCTGTATCATGTCTGTAATTATTTGTTTTAGTCAACTCTCATTCAGTAAATATTCACTGAGTGACTCTTTGTGCTTGGCACTGTGTTAGGTGCTTGGGAATTTTCTCCTGTCCACTTTTCCTGTCCTCTAGACATCCAACGCACAATCAAACTCGCAGGGCTTTTTTCTTTTCTTTCTTTTTTTTTTTTTTTTTTTAATAACAGAGATGTGCCTTATTTCCCCCGAATCCCAGGTAATTGACAAAGCCTAATACATAGAAAATGCTCAATAGCCACTTGATGAGCGGATCCATGACCCAGTACTTATCTTACCTTTGAATAATTGCCTGTTTCTTCTCTCCATCCTTTACTAGATTCTTAGACTCTTGTGGCCAGGGGTGGGGACTTATTTTGCTTTTGTCCCCATTGCTTAGCACAGAGAAGTAATTTAATATGGTTTGTTGAATGAACGATTTGTGAGAAATGTGAGTTCTGGGAGTGGATATGCTAATTCTACAGGCATATGCTAATTCTGGGAGTGGATATGTTCTGGGTTCTGGGAGTGGATACGGTAATTCTACAAGCTAATTCTACAAGCATGTGACCCAGTGTGTATCCAGTGCCAATCATTGCTTGGGTGGGCGCCATGAAAAGCAAATACCATGCAGATCTCACACCCTCAGGATCCCGAGTGTATGGTGACCAGGTGTATGCACACAAAGTTACAAGAGAAAGATTCAGCAGGGGAAAAGCCCAGTTGCCAACCAGACAGTCACGCTGTCCAGAATCTCTACTGGTCCCTGGCCCTGTCCTCAGCCACCTGTGGCTCTAATTCCGATGACTTCCTTCCCTTAGAGGGCTCCTTGTTTCTGGAGAGAAATGAACATCACCTGTGAAAGAGGCTTGCCGAGATTATTGCTCCATCTAATTGAATGTGAATTAAAGTAGAAAGAAGGATTGGCATTCTTACTGTGCCCAGAATCATTGAACTTATGACTGAAAGATGCCACAACTGGTCATTTGGCCTTGTTCTCATCTTCTGTCTGCAGAAACCATTGTAGTGGGCCAGCCCTAGAATTCTCTTGTGGGACAAGACTGCCTTGAAATCCTGAGGGCAAAGTTGGTAGGAGACAAAGTGATAACAAGAGAAATAATTTTATTATTTTTTTTTGCATAACATAGCTTGGATGAGGGGGGTTCAAGAAAGACAAGAAATAGAGGTAGAGAGGATCTAGCAGAGAGAAACTAGAACTTGAAGTCTGCATTGGTAAACTTTTTAAGAACAGGGTTTTCTAACTTTTTATTGTACTTTTTTTGTGTATGAGTTCTATAAACCTTTTTCTCTCTTTTTCAAAGACTGCTACACACACACACACACACACAAACACACACGCACACACAAACACACACACTACCTTGAGTAAGTGGGTTTTGTTTGGGAGGGGTAGAACAGAGAGAAGTTGAAGAAAGTTGCTGAGTTTTTTTTGTTTGTTTGTTTGTTGTTTGTTTTTTATTGGTAAAGACAGCCCACAGAGGATGGTGAGACCATCGATAAACTAAAACAAAATAACTCACTGGAAACAAGTGAAATAAGGCAAGAGATAATAGGAATTCTCCAGAAGGGTGAGGGTCGTTTATCATGTGTAGGTTGGGGTCTAAAGCCATATTTTTATTTGACTCTCAAAGAACAAAGGCACTCACCAGACTTCTTTGGTAGTAAATAACAGAAATTGATAGGCTAAAAAGCCAACAAAGGGTTCTATTGGGAGGATTCTGGGTGGCACGTAGAACTGAAGGGGAATTTGAACAGTCAGGTCCCAATAAGCAGGAACAGTAGACCCCACTTCAGGGCAACCCCATGGGGATGAATTGGCCCAGGGGTTTGCCATGCTAAGAAGGCTTCCACCAAGTTCAAATCTTAGGAAGAGAAGTTCGATGGCCTGAGTCTGGGTTACATCCCCACCCTCCTTGGCTGGGGTAGCATGGAGTAAGGGTGTCGAGATTGACCGGCCATCTTCTCAGGACCATATAGAAGAATAAGAGGAGACTTGACTGAGGAAGGAAAGGGGCTACTTTTGCCAAAACTCAGAGGAAGGGATGCCAGGCAAGCAGAATTAGCAAATGCCCATGCTTATGGTGTACCTCAGCTGTAAGATGTTGCTGCTGACACACAAGAGTGGAGCAGGTGAAATGACTACCCACCTCTACAATTAATTTCACAATAGGTCTACGGTTAGAACTGAGCAGTGCTGTGGTGTGTCGCTAACAGACGAAGGAGCAAGGAGAAGGGCTGAGAGTCCAATCCTTTATTTTCCAGTGCTAGGCCCTTTCCCATACACCAAGCTACTGCCCTGGCACCCCCATACCTCCACGCCTTTGCTTGAGCTCTCTCTACCTGAAATTCCCTCTTCTTTCTTCGTTACCTCTTGATTTTGTTCTTTAGAACTCAAGAGTATCACCTGAAAGAAATCGTTTCTAATCTTGCCCTTCTCCGTGGGTTAGGAGTCTATCCTCTATGTAGACTCGTATTTTATTTCATCATTAAAAGATGTATTGTTTGTAAAAATAGTTAACATAAACACACAGTAAAAAGTTCAAGCACACAAATTGATATAAATGGAAAAGTTGGGCGTTCCTTTGCCTCTGACCCCAGTTTGCCCCTCAGAGGCCACCACTGTTTCCTGTGTCTCCTTCCAGAACACACACACACATGCGCACACACGCATGTGCGCACGTGCGTGCACACACACACACCCCTGCACACACCCCCACTGTAAAGGGACTACGTCCCCAGACTCCGAGCCCTCTGAGGACAGGGCCTCCTTGTTTGCCTCCAGGGCCCTGTTGACTAGGGCAGCCTGACTCCCTGCACAAATTCAGCAACTGACTGCTAAAAGCCATGCTCTTGCACAAGGAGAAGTGGGAGGGAAGGGGATGGATTCTGTCTGAGATCACTGGGTGCCACGCTCTATGATCTATGAGTTGCTTTTAATTTCCTGTGCTCAGCCGCCAGCAGCCTGATGAAATGAAGCAGATAGCAGGGCTTCAGATCTAGCCCTGCCTGGGCCAGGGCTTGTCTGCTTGCTGCAAGGTTATAATCCCCAGACTCTGAAGAGAGAAGAGCTATGTGCACTGTACCCCCACAGCCACCCCCCACCCCACCCTGTTGCTGCAGCCTCCTGGGCCAGGGAATAGGCAGAAATGAAGCTGCTTGATGTTGCCTGTGGTTCCTAGGGCAGTGGTTCTGAGTCTGCCATTTAGGCTTTGGGCTCAGAGAGATGGCTTGGATCCTGGTTCTGTTGCCTCCTTGCTGTATGCCTTTAAGGCAAGTTGCCCTAATTCTCTGAGGCTCAGTTTTCTCAATTGTAAATGACGACTGTAAGTAGAACCTACTTCATGGTGTTCTTATGAGGATTCAGAGGGAATGAATTCAGTGTCTGAGCAGAGGTGCCTGGAACCTAACTCCTGCTGAATTGGTGGCAGGCGTCCTGGTTGTCTGTGTTTGCCATGGGGTCACCAGGATCAGCTCTCAGCAAAATGGCCCAGTTGGTGACTTTTGTCTTCTATCTTCTTTCCTTTTAGCACTCCTTTTGCCTTCCAGGTACTGACTGGTCTTACTTCTCCTCATCTCTTCTGGTGTGGACAACAATAACTCCTCTCCTACTGCTTCTACTATGACGCCCACCACCACGCCTTCCACCACTTCCATGTTGACTGTGCCAGGCCTTGTACCCTTAACGTGGACTGTATCAGCTAATCTTTACAGTCACCATTATTCCCACTTCACAGCTGAGAAAACAGAGTCACAGAGAGTTGAGGTGTTTTCCCCAGATTTATAGAGTGAATAATTAAAATGAGCAGCCTGATGGTCCTTTATACTGTGTGATAGAGACTTGATGGATTATCTCTATCACCAAGTTTGCATTTTCAAAATGCTCTTCAAAAAGAGGCCAGAGCCTAGTCCAAAGAAATGAATTGATAATAGCAAGTAAATCTTTCTCAACAGGCTTAGGAAAGAGAAGATTTTGTTGAGGGACATGGGATACCTTCATACGACCCTTAAAAAATGAAACCAAGGCCACTGCTGGCTGCATCTGAAATTTAGATCAGTCTTGAATGTGTGTATGAGAGAACAGTACAAAATTCCTTGCTGCATTTCACGAAACAGGTAGCAGAATGGAAATTCCTGGGAATTATACTTCTTGATGCATGAGATTGTTTAACAAACAGAAACTCTCCCCTAGACTTTCGGTTTAAAGAAAATCAAAGACCTTCCCTCAACTCAATGAAGTATTAATAACATGCGGAGTCCTGAGCCTTTGTACTGAGCAGCTGCAGGGCTTCCCACCACCTGCAGGTGTTGCTGGCGGCTACTGGCCCATTTGCTGCTTGGCGGGTGATGGGAAGAGGAGAAGGCCTGAGTCAAGACAGTAGGGCCCCTCACTTTTTTTTTTTTTTTTTTTTTTAGAATCAAGGTCTTACTCTGTTGCCCAGGCTGAAGTGCAATGGTGCAATCATATGCAATCATAGCTCACCGCAACCTCGAACTCCTGGGTTCCAGCAATCCTTCTGTGTTGGCCTCCTGAGTAGCTGGGACTACAGGTGCATGCCACCATGCTCAGCTAATTTAAAAAATTTAGTAGAGATGAGGTCTCACTATGTTGCCTAGGCTGTTCTCAAACTCCTGGGGTCAAGCAATCCCCCTGCTTCAGCCTGCCAAAGTGCTGGGATTATAGGCATGAGTCACTCCACTCGGCTAGGGGCCCCATTATGACACATTCTTTAGCTCTAGGGACTCTTTAGGGATAATCAACTCTGTTCTTTTTGCAGAGAGGGTGCCCAGGAGTGGGAAGTGACCAGGTTTAGGTTCCCCATCCATAGTCAGTGGCCTGGCTTGCCCAGAACTTGGTGAAGAAGTGTCTTTGGTGGAAATAGTCAGAGTGCTGGATGTTTTTACAGCTTATGCTGCTGTTAATTGAGATCGTTGAGCTTCCTTCCCCTCCCCTTCCCTCTCCCTGTCTCTTCTTTTTCTCTCCTTTTTATCTCTTCCCTCCTCCCCTTCCCATTTGGTCTTCACAGCAACCAGGTGAGTCTCCAACACTTTAACGATGAGTAGCAGAGGCTTGGAGGACATAATATGCCTGAATCACATCAGAGTGGTTGACAGAGGAGGAACTAAGGCACCACCAAACATGTCCCTCTTGGATGCTCCACTGCCTTAGTGGGGTAGTCTTGGCTCTGTTACTGATTTACCAAGTCCTGGAGCAATTAAATTATTTTGTTTCTCTATACCTCTGCTTCCTTGTCTGTAAATAAGTCAGTAACAATAGCTACCTCACAGGGTAGTCATTAAAGTGTATAAAGTGTTTATCAGAGTACTTGGTACTTACCAAGTAGTTAATAAAGGTCACCTTTATGGTTTTTGTCCTGACAACCCTAAACATTGTCATTATGTAGATTGTGTGCCCTCTAACTAATGTTATATGTTGGACTTGAACTTGTCTTGTGCTTTGCAGTGTAAAAGATTTGTTTTGCAATGCAAATTTAAAAGCAATCAATTTTTCACTTGTTGACGATGTTAATACTTAGTGCTGGTGTGTGTGTGGTAATGTGAGAGATAGGTACTTTCACTGGGGCTGCTGCATTCAAACAGTGCCAGCCAAGGGCACCATCACTTGCCCTAGTATTGTATAAAAAGATGGGCCTGGCCCTCATGCCCCACTCAGGGATAGAACTCATTGTCAGCTTTGGGAAGCTGACCAAAGTGCCAACTTCGGTGTTGTGCATTAGATGCTCTCAAATGTTCAACTTGAGGCAAAGCAGGATAAGCAAAGCCCCAGTGTCTAAAGATGATAAAAAAGTCACCTGAAGGGATTTAGACAAAGCAGTAAGCATTCTTCAGGGAGTGGCAGTAAAATAGGGGAAGGAAATTGAAGATGCCACCTACTGGTGTGGTCCAGTGGAGAGGGAGAGGTTCAGACTATTACTAGTTGAATATTAAATAGAAGAGTGATCGGTGAAAAATGGAAACCTTGAAAGCAACCTGCCAACCCTTTGTAGGTGACTCACAGACTTCCCAGACTTACCTACCCTCTTGATTCCATCCAGCCCATTAAGCTTATTGCTTCCCACTCATCTACTGAACCCATTTCATTCGTTCCATGAGGATGATAAGCACACCTTCCTCACAGGGCAGCTATGTGCAACCAAACAGAGACCTCTCCTCAAAGGATTAGCACATACTCAAAAAAAGGCAGCTCTTCTTTTGGGCCTTCTCAGACCAGATTCCTTTGATATTCCTTTGATACTGACTAGGAGACAAGAGGACTGTCTTCATTTGCTCATTAGTCAGCTGTCCTCATTAGCTCTGTAGTCCTGGATAAGGCACTTAGGACCTTTGAGCCTCAGTTTTGCCATCCATGTGTGAAATGTGAATAATAATGGTACCTGCCTCATAAGGTTGTTCTGAGTATTCATTGGGATGGTACATAAGGC